>NC_090831.1:35393720-35706720 GCF_028021215.1 Eschrichtius robustus | reverse complement strand
TCTGTGATTGACTTTCTCTGTGGAAATATGTTCCTTTGTGTCAGTTATTAGATAACGCCTCTAAGTGATATCATAGGATATAGGACTTTTGCTTTCCGACTTACCTCATGTTCTGTGATTATCTCCAAGATCATCTATGGTGCCTCAAAGAGCAGTGTTTCATTGTTTTCCATGGCTAGTATTCATTGTGTACATGGACCACTTCTTCTTTATCCTTTCATCTGTTGATGGACATTTTGGTTGCTTGACTGTCCTGTCTATTGTGAATAAGGCTGCAGTGCAGCTTTGGCAGCCCTGGTCTTCTTCATTCTGGTCTTCTCAGGTGAGAGGCCCATTGGTGCGCCTGCTGGATTGAATGGTACCTCAATTTTTCCTTTTAAACGCAGCTCCTTTCTGTTCTCATTATTAGCGTTTAACCCTTTTACATCTCACCAGCAGCTAGAGGGTACACAGTTCTCTAAAAACTCTTCAGCATTTATTGTTTGCAGACTTTTTGCCAATGGTCAGTCGACTGGTGCGAGTTGAAAACTTTTTGTAGATTAGATTGCATGAGTCTAATAATTCCTGAGGTTGAGCTTTTATCCATTTTCCTTTCTTTAAAAAGAGAGTGAGTAAAACTTACCTCTTCATACTATCTTCTTGAAAATTTTGCCTGTTTTGAATTATTTTTTATCCATTCCCTATCTCAGCACAATTTTGAGGGCAGGTGTCCTTTACAGCCCTGAGTCCTTGTGAATGGTAAGTGACCATTAGCTGTGGGTTAAAAGCTGCTCTTGCGGGAATCGGCCACAAGGCGGCAGCATTTCTCCTTTACCAAATCTGGTTACTAGGGCAACAGAGCCTTACTGGAAGTGGTGTTCTAGGTTGTAAATTAGAATGGAATGTGCGAGGAAAAAGCCCTTTAATTTATGTCTCATTACTTCTTGTTGGTATTTTTAACTTAATTTTTATTTTTTACCACAGCAAACTTGATTACAATGTTTTGTTTGTTCTAGGTGTGCAAGATGTGGTTCTTTCACACATATACATATATCTGTTCTTCTTCGGATCCTTTTCCCATGTAGGTTATGACACAATGTTGAGTAGTCTTCTCTTGGTATTGCGTAGGTCTTTGGTGATTATATATTTCATATGTGTATGTATCTCTCTGTTAACCTCAATATGGTAATGTATCCAATCCTCACACCATTCCATATGGTGAACCATAAGTTTTTTTAATGAATCTATGATAGTGTTTCTCTGTGGAAATATCTTTGTTTGTATCATTTTTTAGGTAACACCTATATGTGATATGGTAGGATATGTGTCTTTCGCTTTCTCACTTACTCCAAGTTGCGTGATTACTTCTAGACTCATCTATGGTGCTGCAAATGGCATTGTTTCATTTTTTCACTAGCTCATATTCCATCTGTACGGGTAGCAGCTTTCTTTGTCCACCCATCTGTCGTTGTACTTTTTGGTTACTTCCATATCTTGGCTATTGTAATACTATGCAATGCAGATTTGCGTGCCTGTGTCCTTCCAATTCTGTCTTCTTAGTTTATAGGTCCAGGAATAGGTCTGCTGGATCATATGGTAGCTCAATGTTTACCTTTTCAAGGCACCTCTATTTTGTTCTCCTTAGTGGCTCTTTCCAGGTTACGTCCCACTTAAAGTGGAGGGTATGTATTTCTTCCCAGCACCTTCAGCATTTATTCTTTGTAGTTTTTGCTGATGGTTATTCTGAGTGGTGTGAGCTGATACCTCTTTGTGGTTGAATTTGCATGTGTCTCATAATGCGTTGAAATTGAGCTTTAAGACACGTCCTTTTTATTTTTCCAGCTGTGATTAGAGCTTATTTCTTCCAAGTGTTTTCTTAAAGTATGTGTCACCATTTGAAATATTTTGGCCGTTATCTCCCTCAAGACATTTTGAGGGCAGGTTTCATTTACAGCCCTGCAGTACTTGTTCACATGAAGTGACCGTTTGCTCAGGCTTTAAACCTGCTTTTGCAGGTAACGGCCAGAGAGCGGCAGCCTTTCTACGTTCCCCATGCTGGTACTAGGGAAACAGACCTACCGGCCAGGGGTGTTCTTCGGTTATAAATTAGAGTGCAATGTGCCCGGGTAAACCCACAAATGTTGATGTCTCCTTGCTTTTGTTTGTTTTTAAATTTAATTTCTATTTATTATTAGAGTAATAGTCCATTGTGTACGTGGACCACTTCTTCTTGGTGCATTCCTCTGTTGATGGACATTTTCATGGCTTCCAAGTGCTGGCTGTGGTAAATCTTGCTGGCGTACAGGTTTGCCAGCCTGTGACTTTTTGATTCTCATTTTCTCAGGTGATAGGCCAAGCAGCGGTTGTGATTGATTGACTGGTAGCTCAATGTTTCCCTTTTCAAAGCACCTACATTGTGTTTTCATTAGTGGCTCCTTACATGCCCCCCCTTACAACCGAGGGTACGCATTTCTCCACACTCCCTTCACCATTTATTTTTTGCAGCATTTTTCCTAATGGCCATTCTGACTGCTGTGAGCTGATAGGTTTTTGTAGTATGGGTATGCATGTCATTAAAATTTTTGAAATTCATCATATTCCTACGCCTTTTTCTTTTCTCTTAAAAGAAAAAACCGTGAGTACAATAGAGCTCTTGAAATTGTCTTCTTCGAAGGTTGCCCTCTTTTGAATTTTTTGGTCGATTTTTGACCCCAGACATTTTCTGGAGGGCTGGTGTCATTTACAGAACTGCAAGTTGGTGAAAATTTAGTGACCTTTTGCAGTGGGTTCAAAGCTGCTGTTGTGGGAAACGGCCACAAGGAGGTAGCATTTCTCCATGCCCCAATCTGGGTACTAGGGCAGCAGAGCCTTTCTGGAAGTCATTGTCCTAGGTTGTAAATTAGAATGGAATTTGCCAGGAGAAATCCCCATAAGTTTATGTCTCATTACTTCTTCTTGGTTTTTAAATTTTTTTTAATCTGGGTAAAGTTTAGAATATTGTTTGTCCTAGGTGTACACAATCTGGTTCATTTGTACATCATGTATGTCTATTAACGTACAGATCCTCTTCCCATGTAAAATATACCAGTGTTCCGTCGACCTCCCTTGCTATATGTTCGGTCTTTTTGACACATGTATATAATATGTAATTGTATATGTATAGTAACACTAATCTTCATTTTTCAATTTCCCCCCCTCCTTTCCTTTTAGATGAGCATAGTTTGTTTTCTAAGCCTGTGAGTGTCTTTCTCTTTGGAAATCTGTTCATCTGTGTCAGTTATTAGATAATGCCATAAGAGATAATATAGGCTGTAGGCCTTTTGCTTTCCGACCTACTTCATGTTTTGTGATTATCTCCAGGCTCATCTATGGTGCCTCGAAGAGCAGTGCTTCAATGTTTTCCAAGGCTAATATTCCATTGTGTACATGGACCACTTCTTCTTGGTGCATTCCTCTGTTGATGGACATTTTCGTTGCTTCCAAGTGTTGCCTATGGTAAATATTGCTGGAGTGCAGGATTGCCAGCCTGTGATTTTTGATTTTCATTTTCTCAGGTGATAGACCCAGCAGTGGGTATGATTGATTGACTGGTATGCTGCTCAAAGTTTACCCTTTCAAGGCACCTCAATTGTGCTTTCATTAGTGGCTCTTACCACGTCCCCCTTAGAATCGAGGGTACGCATTTCTCCACAATCACGTCAGCATTTATTGTTTGCAGCATTTTTGTTGATGGCCATTCTGACTGGTGTGAGCTGATAGGTTTTTGTAATTTGGGTTTACGTGTCTGTAAAAATTCCTACAATTCATCATTTTTCCACGCCTTTTTCTTTTCTGTTAAAAGAAAAAAAGAAAAATGTGTGAGTATAATATACCTCTTCAAATTTCCTTTTTGGAAAGTTGCACTCTAGAATTTTTTGGTCGATTTTCGACCTCAGTATTTTTTGGAGGGCAGGTGTCATTTACAGCACTGCAATTGGTGAATATTTAGTGACCTTTTGCAGTGGGTTTAAAGCTGCTGTTGTGGGAAACGGCCACAAGGATGCAGCATTTCTCCATTCCCAAATCTGGGTACTAGGGCAGCAGAGCCGTTCTGGAAGTCGTTTGCCTAGGTTGTAAATTTGAATGGAATGGGCCAGGAAAACCCCCCATAAGTTCATGTCTCATTACACCCAGTTCGTGGTTTTGATTTTTTCAATTGGGGTAATGGTTAGAATGTTGCTTGTCCAAGGTATACGCACTCTGGTTCATCTACATATTCTATATACCTATTTATGTAGAGATCCTCTTCCCGGGTAAATTATTACAGAGTGTTGCGTAAACCTTCCTTGCTGTATGGTCGGTCTTTTTGATATATGTGTATAATATGTGTTTGTATACATATGGTAATGCTAATCTTCATTTATCCATTCCCCCCACCTTTCCTTTTAGATAAGCATAGTATTTTTTTTAATAAGTCTGTGATTGACTTTCTCCTTGGAAATATGTTCCTTTGTGTCAGTTATTAGATAACGCCTCTAAGTGATATCATAGGATATAGGACTTTTGCTTTCCGACTTACCTCATGTTCTGTGATTATCTCCAAGATCATCTATGGTGCCTCAAAGAGCAGTGTTTCATTGTTTTCCATGGCTAGTATTCATTGTGTACATGGACCACTTCTTCTTTATCCTTTCATCTGTTGATGGACATTTTGGTTGCTTCACTGTCCTGTCTATTGTGAATAAGGCTGCAGTGCAGCTTTGGCAGCCCGGGTCTTCTTCATTCTGGTCTTCTCAGGTGAGAGGCCCATTGGTGCGCCTGCTGGATTGAATGGTACCTCAATTTTTCCTTTTAAACGCAGCTCCTTTCTGTTCTCATTATTAGCGTTTAACCCTTTTACATCTCACCAGCAGCTAGAGGGTACACAGTTCTCTAAAACCTCTTCAGCATTTATTGTTTGCAGACTTTTTGCCAATGGTCAGTCGACTGGTGCGAGTTGAAAACTTTTTGTAGATTAGATTGCATGAGTCTAATAATTCCTGAGGTTGAGCTTTTATCCATTTTCCTTTCTTTAAAAAGAGAGTGAGTAAAACTTACCTCTTCATACTATCTTCTTGAAAATTTTGCCTGTTTTGAATTATTTTTTATCCATTCCCTATCTCAGCACAATTTTGAGGCCAGGTGTCCTTTACAGCCCTGAGTCCTTGTGAATGGTAAGTGACCATTAGCTGTGGGTTAAAAGCTGCTCTTGCGGGAATCGGCCACAAGGCGGCAGCATTTCTCCTTTACCAAATCTGGTTACTAGGGCAACAGAGCCTTACTGGAAGTGGTGTTCTAGGTTGTAAATTAGAATGGAATGTGCGAGGAAAAAGCCCTTTAATTTATGTCTCATTACTTCTTGTTGGTATTTTTAACTTAATTTTTATTTTTTACCACAGCAAACTTGATTACAATGTTTTGTTTGTTCTAGGTGTGCAAGATGTGGTTCTTTCACACATATACATATATCTGTTCTTCTTCGGATCCTTTTCCCATGTAGGTTATGACACAATGTTGAGTAGTCTTCTCTTGGTATTGCGTAGGTCTTTGGTGATTATATATTTCATATGTGTATGTATCTCTCTGTTAACCTCAATATGGTAATGTATCCAATCCTCACACCATTCCATATGGTGAACCATAAGTTTTTTTAATGAATCTATGATAGTGTTTCTCTGTGGAAATATCTTTGTTTGTATCATTTTTTAGGTAACACCTATATGTGATATGGTAGGATATGTGTCTTTCGCTTTCTCACTTACTCCAAGTTGCGTGATTACTTCTAGACTCATCTATGGTGCTGCAAATGGCATTGTTTCATTTTTTCACTAGCTCATATTCCATCTGTACGGGTAGCAGCTTTCTTTGTCCACCCATCTGTCGTTGGACTTTTTGGTTACTTCCATATCTTGGCTATTGTAATACTATGCAATGCCGATTTGCGTGCCTGTGTCCTTCCAATTCTGTCTTCTTAGTTTATAGGTCCAGGAATAGGTCTGCTGGATCATATGGTAGCTCAATGTTTACCTTTTCAAGGCACCTCTATTTTGTTCTCCTTAGTGGCTCTTTCCAGGTTACGTCCCACTTAAAGTGGAGGGTATGTATTTCTTCCCAGCACCTTCAGCATTTATTCTTTGTAGTTTTTGCTGATGGTTATTCTGAGTGGTGTGAGCTGATACCTCTTTGTGGTTGAATTTGCATGTGTCTCATAATGCGTTGAAATTGAGCTTTAAGACACGTCCTTTTTATTTTTCCAGCTGTGATTAGAGCTTATTTCTTCCAAGTGTTTTCTTAAAGTATGTGTCACCATTTGAAATATTTTGGCCATTATCTCCCTCAAGACATTTTGAGGGCAGGTTTCATTTACAGCCCTGCAGTACTTGTTCACATGAAGTGACCGTTCGCTCAGGCTTTAAACCTGCTTTTGCAGGTAACGGCCAGAGAGCGGCAGCCTTTCTACGTTCCCCATGCTGGTACTAGGGAAACAGACCTACCGGCCAGGGGTGTTCTTCGGTTATAAATTAGAGTGCAATGTGCCCGGGTAAACCCACAAATGTTGATGTCTCCTTGCTTTTGTTTGTTTTTAAATTTAATTTCTATTTATTATTAGAGTAATAGTCCATTGTGTACGTGGACCACTTCTTCTTGGTGCATTCCTCTGTTGATGGACATTTTCATGGCTTCCAAGTGCTGGCTGTGGTAAATCTTGCTGGCGTACAGGTTTGCCAGCCTGTGACTTTTTGATTCTCATTTTCTCAGGTGATAGGCCAAGCAGCGGTTGTGATTGATTGACTGGTAGCTCAATGTTTCCCTTTTCAAAGCACCTACATTGTGTTTTCATTAGTGGCTCCTTACATGCCCCCCCTTACAACCGAGGGTAAGCATTTCTCCACACTCCCTTCACCATTTATTTTTTGCAGCATTTTTCCTAATGGCCATTCTGACTGCTGTGAGCTGATAGGTTTTTGTAGTATGGGTATGCATGTCATTAAAATTTTTGAAATTCATCATATTCCTACGCCTTTTTCTTTTCTCTTAAAAGAAAAAACCGTGAGTACAATAGAGCTCTTGAAATTGTCTTCTTCGAAGCTTGCCCTCTTTTGAATTTTTTGGTCGATTTTTGACCCCAGACATTTTCTGGAGGGCTGGTGTCATTTACAGAACTGCAAGTTGGTGAAAATTTAGTGACCTTTTGCAGTGGGTTCAAAGCTGCTGTTGTGGGAAACGGCCACAAGGAGGTAACATTTCTCCATGCCCCAATCTGGGTACTAGGGCAGCAGAGCCTTTCTGGAAATCATTGTCCTAGGTCGTAAATTAGAATGGAATTTGCCAGGAGAAATCCCCATAAGTTTATGTCTCATTACTTCTTCTTGGTTTTTAAATTTTTTTTAATCTGGGTAAAGTTTAGAATATTGTTTGTCCTAGGTGTACACAATCTGGTTCATTTGTACATCATGTATGTCTATTAACGTACAGATCCTCTTCCCATGTAAAATATACCAGTGTTCCGTCGACCTCCCTTGCTATATGTTCGGTCTTTTTGACACATGTATATAATATGTATTTGTATATGTATAGTAACACTAATCTTCATTTCTCAATTTCCCCCCCTCCTTTCCTTTTAGATGAGCATAGTTTGTTTTCTAAGCCTGTGAGTGTCTTTCTCTTTGGAAATCTGTTCATCTGTGTCAGTTATTAGATAATGCCATAAGTGATAAGATAGGCTGTAGGCCTTTTGCTTTCCGACCTACTTCATGTTTTGTGATTATCTCCAGGCTCATCTATGGTGCCTCGAAGAGCAGTGCTTCAATGTTTTCCATGGCTAATATTCCATTGTGTACATGGACCACTTCTTCTTGGTGCATTCCTCTGTTGATGGACATTTTCGTTGCTTCCAAGTGTTGCCTATGGTAAATATTGCTGGAGTGCAGGATTGCCAGCCTGTGATTTTTGATTTTCATTTTCTCAGGTGATAGACCCAGCAGTGGGTATGATTGATTGACTGGTATGGTAGCTCAACGTTTACCTTTTCAAGGCACCTCAATTGTGCTTTCATTAGTGGCTCTTACCACGTCCCCCTTAGAATCGAGGGTACGCATTTCTCCACAATCACGTCAGCATTTATTGTTTGCAGCATTTTTGTTGATGGCCATTCTGACTGGTGTGAGCTGATAGGTTTTTGTAATTTGGGTTTACGTGTCTGTAAAAATTCCTACAATTCATCATTTTTCCACGCCTTTTTCTTTTCTGTTAAAAGAAAAAAAGAAAAATGTGTGAGTATAATATACCTCTTCAAATTTCCTTTTTGGAAAGTTGCACTCTAGAATTTTTTGGTCGATTTTCGACCTCAGTATTTTTTGGAGGGCAGGTGTCATTTACAGCACTGCAATTGGTGAATATTTAGTGACCTTTTGCAGTGGGTTTAAAGCTGCTGTTGTGGGAAACGGCCACAAGGATGCAGCATTTCTCCATTCCCAAATCTGGGTACTAGGGCAGCAGAGCCGTTCTGGAAGTCGTTTGCCTAGGTTGTAAATTTGAATGGAATGGGCCAGGAAAACCCCCCATAAGTTCATGTCTCATTACACCCAGTTCGTGGTTTTGATTTTTTCAATTGGGGTAATGGTTAGAATGTTGCTTGTCCAAGGTATACGCACTCTGGTTCATCTACATATTCTATATACCTATTTATGTAGAGATCCTCTTCCCGGGTAAATTATTACAGAGTGTTGCGTAAACCTTCCTTGCTGTATGGTCGGTCTTTTTGATATATGTGTATAATATGTGTTTGTATACATATGGTAATGCTAATCTTCATTTATCCATTCCCCCCACCTTTCCTTTTAGATAAGCATAGTATTTTTTTTAATAAGTCTGTGATTGACTTTCTCTTTGGAAATATGTTCCTTTGTGTCAGTTATTAGATAACGCCTCTAAGTGATATCATAGGATATAGGACTTTTGCTTTCCGACTTACCTCATGTTCTGTGATTATCTCCAAGATCATCTATGGTGCCTCAAAGAGCAGTGTTTCATTGTTTTCCATGGCTAGTATTCATTGTGTACATGGACCACTTCTTCTTTATCCTTTCATCTGTTGATGGACATTTTGGTTGCTTCACTGTCCTGTCTATTGTGAATAAGGCTGCAGTGCAGCTTTGGCAGCCCGGGTCTTCTTCATTCTGGTCTTCTCAGGTGAGAGGCCCATTGGTGCGCCTGCTGGATTGAATGGTACCTCAATTTTTCCTTTTAAACGCAGCTCCTTTCTGTTCTCATTATTAGCGTTTAACCCTTTTACATCTCACCAGCAGCTAGAGGGTACACAGTTCTCTAAAACCTCTTCAGCATTTATTGTTTGCAGACTTTTTGCCAATGGTCAGTCGACTGGTGCGAGTTGAAAACTTTTTGTAGATTAGATTGCATGAGTCTAATAATTCCTGAGGTTGAGCTTTTATCCATTTTCCTTTCTTTAAAAAGAGAGTGAGTAAAACTTACCTCTTCATACTATCTTCTTGAAAATTTTGCCTGTTTTGAATTTTTTTTATCCATTCCCTATCTCAGCACAATTTTGAGGGCAGGTGTCCTTTACAGCCCTGAGTCCTTGTGAATGGTAAGTGACCATTAGCTGTGGGTTAAAAGCTGCTCTTGCGGGAATCGGCCACAAGGCGGCAGCATTTCTCCTTTACCAAATCTGGTTACTAGGGCAACAGAGCCTTACTGGAAGTGGTGTTCTAGGTTGTAAATTAGAATGGAATGTGCGAGGAAAAAGCCCTTTAATTTATGTCTCATTACTTCTTGTTGGTATTTTTAACTTAATTTTTATTTTTTACCACAGCAAACTTGATTACAATGTTTTGTTTGTTCTAGGTGTGCAAGATGTGGTTCTTTCACACATATACATATATCTGTTCTTCTTCGGATCCTTTTCCCATGTAGGTTATGACACAATGTTGAGTAGTCTTCTCTTGGTATTGCGTAGGTCTTTGGTGATTATATATTTCATATGTGTATGTATCTCTCTGTTAACCTCAATATGGTAATGTATCCAATCCTCACACCATTCCATATGGTGAACCATAAGTTTTTTTAATGAATCTATGATAGTGTTTCTCTGTGGAAATATCTTTGTTTGTATCATTTTTTAGTTAACACCTATATGTGATATGGTAGGATATGTGTCTTTCGCTTTCTCACTTACTCCAAGTTGCGTGATTACTTCTAGACTCATCTATGGTGCTGCAAATGGCATTGTTTCATTTTTTCACTAGCTCATATTCCATCTGTACGGGTAGCAGCTTTCTTTGTCCACCCATCTGTCGTTGGACTTTTTGGTTACTTCCATATCTTGGCTATTGTAATACTATGCAATGCCGATTTGCGTGCCTGTGTCCTTCCAATTCTGTCTTCTTAGTTTATAGGTCCAGGAATAGGTCTGCTGGATCATATGGTAGCTCAATGTTTACCTTTTCAAGGCACCTCTATTTTGTTCTCCTTAGTGGCTCTTTCCAGGTTACGTCCCACTTAAAGTGGAGGGTATGTATTTCTTCCCAGCACCTTCAGCATTTATTCTTTGTAGTTTTTGCTGATGGTTATTCTGAGTGGTGTGAGCTGATACCTCTTTGTGGTTGAATTTGCATGTGTCTCATAATGCGTTGAAATTGAGCTTTAAGACACGTCCTTTTTATTTTTCCAGCTGTGATTAGTGCTTATTTCTTCCAAGTGTTTTCTTAAAGTATGTGTCACCATTTGAAATATTTTGGCAGTTATCTCCCTCAAGACATTTTGAGGGCAGGTTTCATTTACAGCCCTGCAGTACTTGTTCACATGAAGTGACCGTTCGATCAGGCTTTAAACCTGCTTTTGCAGGTAACGGCCAGAGAGCGGCAGCCTTTCTACGTTCCCCATGCTGGTACTAGGGAAACAGACCTACCGGCCAGGGGTGTTCTTCGGTTATAAATTAGAGTGCAATGTGCCCGGGTAAACCCACAAATGTTGATGTCTCCTTGCTTTTGTTTGTTTTTAAATTTAATTTCTATTTATTATTAGAGTAATAGTCCATTGTGTACGTGGACCACTTCTTCTTGGTGCATTCCTCTGTTGATGGACATTTTCATGGCTTCCAAGTGCTGGCTGTGGTAAATCTTGCTGGCGTACAGGTTTGCCAGCCTGTGACTTTTTGATTCTCATTTTCTCAGGTGATAGGCCAAGCAGCGGTTGTGATTGATTGACTGGTAGCTCAATGTTTCCCTTTTCAAAGCACCTACATTGTGTTTTCATTAGTGGCTCCTTACATGCCCCCCCTTACAACCGAGGGTACGCATTTCTCCACACTCCCTTCACCATTTATTTTTTGCAGCATTTTTCCTAATGGCCATTCTGACTGCTGTGAGCTGATAGGTTTTTGTAGTATGGGTATGCATGTCATTAAAATTTTTGAAATTCATCATATTCCTACGCCTTTTTCTTTTCTCTTAAAAGAAAAAACCGTGAGTACAATAGAGCTCTTGAAATTGTCTTCTTCGAAGCTTGCCCTCTTTTGAATTTTTTGGTCGATTTTTGACCCCAGACATTTTCTGGATGGCTGGTGTCATTTACAGAACTGCAAGTTGGTGAAAATTTAGTGACCTTTTGCAGTGGGTTCAAAGCTGCTGTTGTGGGAAACGGCCACAAGGAGGTAGCATTTCTCCATGCCCCAATCTGGGTACTAGGGCAGCAGAACCTTTCTGGAAGTCATTGTCCTAGGTCGTAAATTAGAATGGAATTTGCCAGGAGAAATCCCCATAAGTTTATGTCTCATTACTTCTTCTTGGTTTTTAAAATTTTTTTAATCTGGGTAAAGTTTAGAATATTGTTTGTCCTAGGTGTACACAATCTGGTTCATTTGTACATCATGTATGTCTATTAACGTACAGATCCTCTTCCCATGTAAAATATACCAGTGTTCCGTCGACCTCCCTTGCTATATGTTCGGTCTTTTTGACACATGTATATAATATGTATTTGTATATGTATAGTAACACTAATCTTCATTTCTCAATTTCCCCCCCTCCTTTCCTTTTAGATGAGCATAGTTTGTTTTCTAAGCCTGTGAGTGTCTTTCTCTTTGGAAATCTGTTCATCTGTGTCAGTTATTAGATAATGCCATAAGTGATAAGATAGGCTGTAGGCCTTTTGCTTTCCGACCTACTTCATGTTTTGTGATTATCTCCAGGCTCATCTATGGTGCCTCGAAGAGCAGTGCTTCAATGTTTTCCATGGCTAATATTCCATTGTGTACATGGACCACTTCTTCTTGGTGCATTCCTCTGTTGATGGACATTTTCGTTGCTTCCAAGTGTTGCCTATGGTAAATATTGCTGGAGTGCAGGATTGGCAGCCTGTGATTTTTGATTTTCATTTTCTCAGGTGATAGACCCAGCAGTGGGTATGATTGATTGACTGGTATGGTAGCTCAACGTTTACCTTTTCAAGGCACCTCAATTGTGCTTTCATTAGTGGCTCTTACCACGTCCCCCTTAGAATCGAGGGTACGCATTTCTCCACAATCACGTCAGCATTTATTGTTTGCAGCATTTTTGTTGATGGTCATTCTGACTGGTGTGAGCTGATAGGTTTTTGTAATTTGGGTTTACCTGTCTGTAAAAATTCCTACAATTCATCATTTTTCCACGCCTTTTTCTTTTCTGTTAAAAGAAAAAAGAAAAAAAGTGTGAGTATAATATACCTCTTCAAATTTCCTTTTTGGAAGGTTGCACTCTAGAATTTTTTGGTCGAATTTCGACCTCAGTATTTTTTGGAGGGCAGGTGTCATTTACAGCACTGCAATTGGTGAATATTTAGTGACCTTTTGCAGTGGGTTTAAAGCTGCTGTTGTGGGAAACGGCCACAAGGATGCAGCATTTCTCCATTCCCAAATCTGGGTACTAGGGCAGCAGAGCCGTTCTGGAAGTCGTTTGCCTAGGTTGTAAATTTGAATGGAATGGGCCAGGAAAACCCCCCATAAGTTCATGTCTCATTACTCCTAGTTCGTGGTTTTAATTTTTTCAATTGGGGTAATGGTTAGAATGTTGCTTGTCCAAGGTATACGCACTCTGGTTCATCTACATATTCTATATACCTATTTATGTAGAGATCCTCTTCCCGTGTAAATTATTACAGAGTGTTGTGTAAACCTTCCTTGCTGTATGGTCGGTCTTTTTGATATATGTGTATAATATGTGTTTGTATACATATGGTAATGCTAATCTTCATTTATCCATTCCCCCCACCTTTCCTTTTAGATAAGCATAGTATTTTTTTTAATAAGTCTGTGATTGACTTTCTCCTTGGAAATATGTTCCTTTGTGTCAGTTATTAGATAACGCCTCTAAGTGATATCATAGGATATAGGACTTTTGCTTTCCGACTTACCTCATGTTCTGTGATTATCTCCAAGATCATCTATGGTGCCTCAAAGAGCAGTGTTTCATTGTTTTCCATGGCTAGTATTCATTGTGTACATGGACCACTTCTTCTTTATCCTTTCATCTGTTGATGGACATTTTGGTTGCTTCACTGTCCTGTCTATTGTGAATAAGGCTGCAGTGCAGCTTTGGCAGCCCGGGTCTTCTTCATTCTGGTCTTCTCAGGTGAGAGGCCCATTGGTGCGCCTGCTGGATTGAATGGTACCTCAATTTTTCCTTTTAAACGCAGCTCCTTTCTGTTCTCATTATTAGCGTTTAACCCTTTTACATCTCACCAGCAGCTAGAGGGTACACAGTTCTCTAAAACCTCTTCAGCATTTATTGTTTGTAGACTTTTTGCCAATGGTCAGTCGACTGGTGCGAGTTGAAAACTTTTTGTAGATTAGATTGCATGAGTCTAATAATTCCTGAGGTTGAGCTTTTATCCATTTTCCTTTCTTTAAAAAGAGAGTGAGTAAAACTTACCTCTTCATACTATCTTCTTGAAAATTTTGCCTGTTTTGAATTATTTTTTATCCATTCCCTATCTCAGCACAATTTTGAGGGCAGGTGTCCTTTACAGCCCTGAGTCCTTGTGAATGGTAAGTGACCATTAGCTGTAGGTTAAAAGCTGCTCTTGCGGGAATCGGCCACAAGGCGGCAGCATTTCTCCTTTACCAAATCTGGTTACTAGGGCAACAGAGCCTTACTGGAAGTGGTGTTCTAGGTTGTAAATTAGAATGGAATGTGCGAGGAAAAAGCCCTTTAATTTATGTCTCATTACTTCTTGTTGGTATTTTTAACTTAATTTTTATTTTTTACCATAGCAAACTTGATTACAATGTTTTGTTTGTTCTAGGTGTGCAAGATGTGGTTCTTTCACACATATACATATATCTGTTCTTCTTCGGATCCTTTTCCCATGTAGGTTATGACACAATGTTGAGTAGTCTTCTCTTGGTATTGCGTAGGTCTTTGGTGATTATATATTTCATATGTGTATGTATCTCTCTGTTAACCTCAATATGGTAATGTATCCAATCCTCACACCATTCCATATGGTGAACCATAAGTTTTTTTAATGAATCTATGATAGTGTTTCTCTGTGGAAATATCTTTGTTTGTATCATTTTTTAGGTAACACCTATATGTGCTATGGTAGGATATGTGTCTTTCGCTTTCTCACTTACTCCAAGTTGCGTGATTACTTCTAGACTCATCTATGGTGCTGCAAATGGCATTGTTTCATTTTTTCACTAGCTCATATTCCATCTGTACGGGTAGCAGCTTTCTTTGTCCACCCATCTGTCGTTGGACTTTTTGGTTACTTCCATATCTTGGCTATTGTAATACTATGCAATGCAGATTTGCGTGCCTGTGTCCTTCCAATTCTGTCTTCTTAGTTTATAGGTCCAGGAATAGGTCTGCTGGATCATATGGTAGCTCAATGTTTACCTTTTCAAGGCACCTCTATTTTGTTCTCCTTAGTGGCTCTTTCCAGGTTACGTCCCACTTAAAGTGGAGGGTATGTATTTCTTCCCAGCACCTTCAGCATTTATTCTTTGTAGTTTTTGCTGATGGTTATTCTGAGTGGTGTGAGCTGATACCTCTTTGTGGTTGAATTTGCATGTGTCTCATAATGCGTTGAAATTGAGCTTTAAGACACGTCCTTTTTATTTTTCCAGCTGTGATTAGAGCTTATTTCTTCCAAGTGTTTTCTTAAAGTATGTGTCACCATTTGAAATATTTTGGCCGTTATCTCCCTCAAGACATTTTGAGGGCAGGTTTCATTTACAGCCCTGCAGTACTTGTTCACATGAAGTGACCGTTCGCTCAGGCTTTAAACCTGCTTTTGCAGGTAACGGCCAGAGAGCGGCAGCCTTTCTACGTTCCCCATGCTGGTACTAGGGAAACAGACCTACCGGCCAGGGGTGTTCTTCGGTTATAAATTAGAGTGCAATGTGCCCGGGTAAACCCACAAATGTTGATGTCTCCTTGCTTTTGTTTGTTTTTAAATTTAATTTATATTTATTATTAGAGTAATAGTCCATTGTGTACGTGGACCACTTCTTCTTGGTGCATTCCTCTGTTGATGGACATTTTCATGGCTTCCAAGTGCTGGCTGTGGTAAATCTTGCTGGCGTACAGGTTTGCCAGCCTGTGACTTTTTGATTCTCATTTTCTCAGGTGATAGGCCAAGCAGCGGTTGTGATTGATTGACTGGTAGCTCAATGTTTCCCTTTTCAAAGCACCTACATTGTGTTTTCATTAGTGGCTCTTTACATGCCCCCCCTTACAACCGAGGGTACGCATTTCTCCACACTCCCTTCACCATTTATTTTTTGCAGCATTTTTCCTAATGGCCATTCTGACTGCTGTGAGCTGATAGGTTTTTGTAGTATGGGTATGCATGTCATTAAAATTTTTGAAATTCATCATATTCCTACGCCTTTTTCTTTTCTCTTAAGAGAAAAAACCGTGAGTACAATAGAGCTCTTGAAATTGTCTTCTTCAAAGGTTGCCCTCTTTTGAATTTTTTGGTCGATTTTTGACCCCAGACATTTTCTGGAGGGCTGGTGTCATTTACAGAACTGCAAGTTGGTGAAAATTTAGTGACCTTTTGCAGTGGGTTCAAAGCTGCTGTTGTGGGAAACGGCCACAAGGAGGTAGCATTTCTCCATGCCCCAATCTGGGTACTAGGGCAGCAGAGCCTTTCTGGAAGTCATTGTCCTAGGTCGTAAATTAGAATGGAATTTGCCAGGAGAAATCCCCATAAGTTTATGTCTCATTACTTCTTCTTGGTTTTTAAATTTTTTTTAATCTGGGTAAAGTTTAGAATATTGTTTGTCCTAGGTGTACACAATCTGGTTCATTTGTACATCATGTATGTCTATTAACGTACAGATCCTCTTCCCATGTAAAATATACCAGTGTTCCGTCGACCTCCCTTGCTATATGTTCGGTCTTTTTGATACATGTATATAATATGTATTTGTATATGTATAGTAACACTAATCTTCATTTCTCAATTTCCCCCCCTCCTTTCCTTTTAGATGAGCATAGTTTGTTTTCTAAGCCTGTGAGTGTCTTTCTCTTTGGAAATCTGTTCATCTGTGTCAGTTATTAGATAATGCCATAAGTGATAATATAGGCTGTAGGCCTTTTGCCTTCCGACCTACTTCATGTTTTGTGATTATCTCCAGGCTCATCTATGGTGCCTCGAAGAGCAGTGCTTCAATGTTTTCCATGGCTAATATTCCATTGTGTACATGGACCACTTCTTCTTGGTGCATTCCTCTGTTGATGGACATTTTCGTTGCTTCCAAGTGTTGCCTATGGTAAATATTGCTGGAGTGCAGGATTGCCAGCCTGTGATTTTTGATTTTCATTTTCTCAGGTGATAGACCCAGCAGTGGGTATGATTGATTGACTGATATGGTAGCTCAACGTTTACCTTTTCAAGGCACCTCAATTGTGCTTTCATTAGTGGCTCTTACCACGTCCCCCTTAGAATCGAGGGTACGCATTTCTCCACAATCACGTCAGCATTTATTGTTTGCAGCATTTTTGTTGATGGCCATTCTGACTGGTGTGAGCTGATAGGTTTTTGTAATTTGGGTTTACGTGTCTGTAAAAATTCCTACAATTCATCATTTTTCCACGCCTTTTTCTTTTCTGTTAAAAGAAAAAAGAAAAATGTGTGAGTATAATATACCTCTTCAAATTTCCTTTTTGGAAGGTTGCACTCTAGAATTTTTTGGTCGATTTTCGACCTCAGTATTCTTTGGAGGGCAGGTGTCATTTACAGCACTGCAATTGGTGAATATTTAGTGACCTTTTGCAGTGGGTTTAAAGCTGCTGTTGTGGGAAACGGCCACAAGGATGCAGCATTTCTCCATTCCCAAATCTGGGTACTAGGGCAGCAGAGCCGTTCTGGAAGTCGTTTGCCTAGGTTGTAAATTTGAATGGAATGGGCCAGGAAAACCCCCCATAAGTTCATGTCTCAATACTCCCAGTTCGTGGTTTTGATTTTTTCAATTGGGGTAATGGTTAGAATGTTGCTTGTCCAAGGTATACGCACTCTGGTTCATCTACATATTCTATATACCTATTTATGGAGAGATCCTCTTCCCGGGTAAATTATTACAGAGTGTTGCGTAAACCTTCCTTGCTGTATGGTCGGTCTTTTTGATATATGTGTATAATATGTGTTTGTATACATATGGTAATGCTAATCTTCATTTATCCATTCCCCCCACCTTTCCTTTTAGATAAGCATAGTATTTTTTTTAATAAGTCTGTGATTGACTTTCTCTGTGGAAATATGTTCCTTTGTGTCAGTTATTAGATAACGCCTCTAAGTGATATCATAGGATATAGGACTTTTGCTTTCCGACTTACCTCATGTTCTGTGATTATCTCCAAGATCATCTATGGTGCCTCAAAGAGCAGTGTTTCATTGTTTTCCATGGCTAGTATTCATTGTGTACATGGACCACTTCTTCTTTATCCTTTCATCTGTTGATGGACATTTTGGTTGCTTCACTGTCCTGTCTATTGTGAATAAGGCTGCAGTGCAGCTTTGGCAGCCCGGGTCTTCTTCATTCTGGTCTTCTCAGGTGAGAGGCCCATTGGTGCGCCTGCTGGATTGAATGGTACCTCAATTTTTCCTTTTAAACGCAGCTCCTTTCTGTTCTCATTATTAGCGTTTAACCCTTTTACATCTCACCAGCAGCTAGAGGGTACAGAGTTCTCTAAAACCTCTTCAGCATTTATTGTTTGCAGACTTTTTGCCAATGGTCAGTCGACTGGTGCGAGTTGAAAACTTTTTGTAGATTAGATTGCATGAGTCTAATAATTCCTGAGGTTGAGCTTTTATCCATTTTCCTTTCTTTAAAAAGAGAGTGAGTAAAACTTACCTCTTCATACTATCTTCTTGAAAATTTTGCCTGTTTTGAATTATTTTTTATCCATTCCCTATCTCAGCACAATTTTGAGGGCAGGTGTCCTTTACAGCCCTGAGTCCTTGTGAATGGTAAGTGACCATTAGCTGTGGGTTAAAAGCTGCTCTTGCGGGAATCGGCCACAAGGCGGCAGCATTTCTCCTTTACCAAATCTGGTTACTAGGGCAACAGAGCCTTACTGGAAGTGGTGTTCTAGGTTGTAAATTAGAATGGAATGTGCGAGGAAAAAGCCCTTTAATTTATGTCTCATTACTTCTTGTTGGTATTTTTAACTTAATTTTTATTTTTTACCACAGCAAACTTGATTACAATGTTTTGTTTGTTCTAGGTGTGCAAGATGTGGTTCTTTCACACATATACATATATCTGTTCTTCTTCGGATCCTTTTCCCATGTAGGTTATGACACAATGTTGAGTAGTCTTCTCTTGGTATTGCGTAGGTCTTTGGTGATTATATATTTCATATGTGTATGTATCTCTCTGTTAACCTCAATATGGTAATGTATCCAATCCTCACACCATTCCATATGGTGAACCATAAGTTTTTTTAATGAATCTATGATAGTGTTTCTCTGTGGAAATATCTTTGTTTGTATCATTTTTTAGGTAACACCTATATGTGATATGGTAGGATATGTGTCTTTCGCTTTCTCACTTACTCCAAGTTGCGTGATTACTTCTAGACTCATCTATGGTGCTGCAAATGGCATTGTTTCATTTTTTCACTAGCTCATATTCCATCTGTACGGGTAGCAGCTTTCTTTGTCCACCCATCTGTCGTTGGACTTTTTGGTTACTTCCATATCTTGGCTATTGTAATACTATGCAATGCAGATTTGCGTGCCTGTGTCCTTCCAATTCTGTCTTCTTAGTTTATAGGTCCAGGAATAGGTCTGCTGGATCATATGGTAGCTCAATGTTTACCTTTTCAAGGCACCTCTATTTTGTTCTCCTTAGTGGCTCTTTCCAGGTTATGTCCCACTTAAAGTGGAGGGTATGTATTTCTTCCCAGCACCTTCAGCATTTATTCTTTGTAGTTTTTGCTGATGGTTATTCTGAGTGGTGTGAGCTGATACCTCTTTGTGGTTGAATTTGCATGTGTCTCATAATGCGTTGAAATTGAGCTTTAAGACACGTCCTTTTTATTTTTCCAGCTGTGATTAGAGCTTATTTCTTCAAAGTGTTTTCTTAAAGTATGTGTCACCATTTGAAATATTTTGGCCGTTATCTCCCTCAAGACATTTTGAGGGCAGGTTTCATTTACAGCCCTGCAGTACTTGTTCACATGAAGTGACCGTTCGCTCAGGCTTTAAACCTGCTTTTGCAGGTAACGGCCAGAGAGCGGCAGCCTTTCTACGTTCCCCATGCTGGTACTAGGGAAACAGACCTACCGGCCAGGGGTGTTCTTCGGTTATAAATTAGAGTGCAATGTGCCCGGGTAAACCCACAAATGTTGATGTCTCCTTGCTTTTGTTTGTTTTTAAATTTAATTTCTATTTATTATTAGAGTAATAGTCCATTGTGTACGTGGACCACTTCTTCTTGGTGCATTCCTCTGTTGATGGACATTTTCATGGCTTCCAAGTGCTGGCTGTGGTAAATCTTGCTGGCGTACAGGTTTGCCAGCCTGTGACTTTTTGATTCTCATTTTCTCAGGTGATAGGCCAAGCAGCGGTTGTGATTGATTGACTGGTAGCTCAATGTTTCCCTTTTCAAAGCACCTACATTGTGTTTTCATTAGTGGCTCTTTACATGCCCCCCCTTACAACCGAGGGTACGCATTTCTCCACACTCCCTTCACCATTTATTTTTTGCAGCATTTTTCCTAATGGCCATTCTGACTGCTGTGAGCTGATAGGTTTTTGTAGTATGGGTATGCATGTCATTAAAATTTTTGAAATTCATCATATTCCTACGCCTTTTTCTTTTCTCTTAAAAGAAAAAACCGTGAGTACAATAGAGCTCTTGAAATTGTCTTCTTCGAAGGTTGCCCTCTTTTGAATTTTTTGGTCGATTTTTGACCCCAGACATTTTCTGGAGGGCTGGTGTCATTTACAGAACTGCAAGTTGGTGAAAATTTAGTGACCTTTTGCAGTGGGTTCAAAGCTGCTGTTGTGGGAAACGGCCACAAGGAGGTAGCATTTCTCCATGCCCCAATCTGGGTACTAGGGCAGCAGAGCCTTTCTGGAAGTCATTGTCCTAGGTTGTAAATTAGAATGGAATTTGCCAGGAGAAATCCCCATAAGTTTATGTCTCATTACTTCTTCTTGGTTTTTAAATTTTTTTTAATCTGGGTAAAGTTTAGAATATTGTTTGTCCTAGGTGTACACAATCTGGTTCATTTGTACATCATGTATGTCTATTAACGTACAGATCCTCTTCCCATGTAAAATATACCAGTGTTCCGTCGACCTCCCTTGCTATATGTTCGGTCTTTTTGATACATGTATATAATATGTATTTGTATATGTATAGTAACACTAATCTTCATTTCTCAATTTCCCCCCCTCCTTTCCTTTTAGATGAGCATAGTTTGTTTTCTAAGCCTGTGAGTGTCTTTCTCTTTGGAAATCTGTTCATCTGTGTCAGTTATTAGATAATGCCATAAGTGATAATATAGGCTGTAGGCCTTTTGCCTTCCGACCTACTTCATGTTTTGTGATTATCTCCAGGCTCATCTATGGTGCCTCGAAGAGCAGTGCTTCAATGTTTTCCATGGCTAATATTCCATTGTGTACATGGACCACTTCTTCTTGGTGCATTCCTCTGTTGATGGACATTTTCGTTGCTTCCAAGTGTTGCCTATGGTAAATATTGCTGGAGTGCAGGATTGCCAGCCTGTGATTTTTGATTTTCATTTTCTCAGGTGATAGACCCAGCAGTGGGTATGATTGATTGACTGATATGGTAGCTCAACGTTTACCTTTTCAAGGCACCTCAATTGTGCTTTCATTAGTGGCTCTTACCACGTCCCCCTTAGAATCGAGGGTACGCATTTCTCCACAATCACGTCAGCATTTATTGTTTGCAGCATTTTTGTTGATGGCCATTCTGACTGGTGTGAGCTGATAGGTTTTTGTAATTTGGGTTTACGTGTCTGTAAAAATTCCTACAATTCATCATTTTTCCACGCCTTTTTCTTTTCTGTTAAAAGAAAAAAGAAAAATGTGTGAGTATAATATACCTCTTCAAATTTCCTTTTTGGAAGGTTGCACTCTAGAATTTTTTGGTCGATTTTCGACCTCAGTATTCTTTGGAGGGCAGGTGTCATTTACAGCACTGCAATTGGTGAATATTTAGTGACCTTTTGCAGTGGGTTTAAAGCTGCTGTTGTGGGAAACGGCCACAAGGATGCAGCATTTCTCCATTCCCAAATCTGGGTACTAGGGCAGCAGAGCCGTTCTGGAAGTCGTTTGCCTAGGTTGTAAATTTGAATGGAATGGGCCAGGAAAACCCCCCATAAGTTCATGTCTCAATACTCCCAGTTCGTGGTTTTGATTTTTTCAATTGGGGTAATGGTTAGAATGTTGCTTGTCCAAGGTATACGCACTCTGGTTCATCTACATATTCTATATACCTATTTATGGAGAGATCCTCTTCCCGGGTAAATTATTACAGAGTGTTGCGTAAACCTTCCTTGCTGTATGGTCGGTCTTTTTGATATATGTGTATAATATGTGTTTGTATACATATGGTAATGCTAATCTTCATTTATCCATTCCCCCCACCTTTCCTTTTAGATAAGCATAGTATTTTTTTTAATAAGTCTGTGATTGACTTTCTCTGTGGAAATATGTTCCTTTGTGTCAGTTATTAGATAACGCCTCTAAGTGATATCATAGGATATAGGACTTTTGCTTTCCGACTTACCTCATGTTCTGTGATTATCTCCAAGATCATCTATGGTGCCTCAAAGAGCAGTGTTTCATTGTTTTCCATGGCTAGTATTCATTGTGTACATGGACCACTTCTTCTTTATCCTTTCATCTGTTGATGGACATTTTGGTTGCTTCACTGTCCTGTCTATTGTGAATAAGGCTGCAGTGCAGCTTTGGCAGCCCGGGTCTTCTTCATTCTGGTCTTCTCAGGTGAGAGGCCCATTGGTGCGCCTGCTGGATTGAATGGTACCTCAATTTTTCCTTTTAAACGCAGCTCCTTTCTGTTCTCATTATTAGCGTTTAACCCTTTTACATCTCACCAGCAGCTAGAGGGTACACAGTTCTCTAAAACCTCTTCAGCATTTATTGTTTGCAGACTTTTTGCCAATGGTCAGTCGACTGGTGCGAGTTGAAAACTTTTTGTAGATTAGATTGCATGAGTCTAATAATTCCTGAGGTTGAGCTTTTATCCATTTTCCTTTCTTTAAAAAGAGAGTGAGTAAAACTTACCTCTTCATACTATCTTCTTGAAAATTTTGCCTGTTTTGAATTATTTTTTATCCATTCCCTATCTCAGCACAATTTTGAGGGCAGGTGTCCTTTACAGCCCTGAGTCCTTGTGAATGGTAAGTGACCATTAGCTGTGGGTTAAAAGCTGCTCTTGCGGGAATCGGCCACAAGGCGGCAGCATTTCTCCTTTACCAAATCTGGTTACTAGGGCAACAGAGCCTTACTGGAAGTGGTGTTCTAGGTTGTAAATTAGAATGGAATGTGCGAGGAAAAAGCCCTTTAATTTATGTCTCATTACTTCTTGTTGGTATTTTTAACTTAATTTTTATTTTTTACCACAGCAAACTTGATTACAATGTTTTGTTTGTTCTAGGTGTGCAAGATGTGGTTCTTTCACACATATACATATATCTGTTCTTCTTCGGATCCTTTTCCCATGTAGGTTATGACACAATGTTGAGTAGTCTTCTCTTGGTATTGCGTAGGTCTTTGGTGATTATATATTTCATATGTGTATGTATCTCTCTGTTAACCTCAATATGGTAATGTATCCAATCCTCACACCATTCCATATGGTGAACCATAAGTTTTTTTAATGAATCTATGATAGTGTTTCTCTGTGGAAATATCTTTGTTTGTATCATTTTTTAGGTAACACCTATATGTGATATGGTAGGATATGTGTCTTTCGCTTTCTCACTTACTCCAAGTTGCGTGATTACTTCTAGACTCATCTATGGTGCTGCAAATGGCATTGTTTCATTTTTTCACTAGCTCATATTCCATCTGTACGGGTAGCAGCTTTCTTTGTCCACCCATCTGTCGTTGGACTTTTTGGTTACTTCCATATCTTGGCTATTGTAATACTATGCAATGCAGATTTGCGTGCCTGTGTCCTTCCAATTCTGTCTTCTTAGTTTATAGGTCCAGGAATAGGTCTGCTGGATCATATGGTAGCTCAATGTTTACCTTTTCAAGGCACCTCTATTTTGTTCTCCTTAGTGGCTCTTTCCAGGTTATGTCCCACTTAAAGTGGAGGGTATGTATTTCTTCCCAGCACCTTCAGCATTTATTCTTTGTAGTTTTTGCTGATGGTTATTCTGAGTGGTGTGAGCTGATACCTCTTTGTGGTTGAATTTGCATGTGTCTCATAATGCGTTGAAATTGAGCTTTAAGACACGTCCTTTTTATTTTTCCAGCTGTGATTAGAGCTTATTTCTTCAAAGTGTTTTCTTAAAGTATGTGTCACCATTTGAAATATTTTGGCCGTTATCTCCCTCAAGACATTTTGAGGGCAGGTTTCATTTACAGCCCTGCAGTACTTGTTCACATGAAGTGACCGTTCGCTCAGGCTTTAAACCTGCTTTTGCAGGTAACGGCCAGAGAGCGGCAGCCTTTCTACGTTCCCCATGCTGGTACTAGGGAAACAGACCTACCGGCCAGGGGTGTTCTTCGGTTATAAATTAGAGTGCAATGTGCCCGGGTAAACCCACAAATGTTGATGTCTCCTTGCTTTTGTTTGTTTTTAAATTTAATTTCTATTTATTATTAGAGTAATAGTCCATTGTGTACGTGGACCACTTCTTCTTGGTGCATTCCTCTGTTGATGGACATTTTCATGGCTTCCAAGTGCTGGCTGTGGTAAATCTTGCTGGCGTACAGGTTTGCCAGCCTGTGACTTTTTGATTCTCATTTTCTCAGGTGATAGGCCAAGCAGCGGTTGTGATTGATTGACTGGTAGCTCAATGTTTCCCTTTTCAAAGCACCTACATTGTGTTTTCATTAGTGGCTCTTTACATGCCCCCCCTTACAACCGAGGGTACGCATTTCTCCACACTCCCTTCACCATTTATTTTTTGCAGCATTTTTCCTAATGGCCATTCTGACTGCTGTGAGCTGATAGGTTTTTGTAGTATGGGTATGCATGTCATTAAAATTTTTGAAATTCATCATATTCCTACGCCTTTTTCTTTTCTCTTAAAAGAAAAAACCGTGAGTACAATAGAGCTCTTGAAATTGTCTTCTTCGAAGGTTGCCCTCTTTTGAATTTTTTGGTCGATTTTTGACCCCAGACATTTTCTGGAGGGCTGGTGTCATTTACAGAACTGCAAGTTGGTGAAAATTTAGTGACCTTTTGCAGTGGGTTCAAAGCTGCTGTTGTGGGAAACGGCCACAAGGAGGTAGCATTTCTCCATGCCCCAATCTGGGTACTAGGGCAGCAGAGCCTTTCTGGAAGTCATTGTCCTAGGTTGTAAATTAGAATGGAATTTGCCAGGAGAAATCCCCATAAGTTTATGTCTCATTACTTCTTCTTGGTTTTTAAATTTTTTTTAATCTGGGTAAAGTTTAGAATATTGTTTGTCCTAGGTGTACACAATCTGGTTCATTTGTACATCATGTATGTCTATTAACGTACAGATCCTCTTCCCATGTAAAATATACCAGTGTTCCGTCGACCTCCCTTGCTATATGTTCGGTCTTTTTGATACATGTATATAATATGTATTTGTATATGTATAGTAACACTAATCTTCATTTCTCAATTTCCCCCCCTCCTTTCCTTTTAGATGAGCATAGTTTGTTTTCTAAGCCTGTGAGTGTCTTTCTCTTTGGAAATCTGTTCATCTGTGTCAGTTATTAGATAATGCCATAAGTGATAATATAGGCTGTAGGCCTTTTGCCTTCCGACCTACTTCATGTTTTGTGATTATCTCCAGGCTCATCTATGGTGCCTCGAAGAGCAGTGCTTCAATGTTTTCCATGGCTAATATTCCATTGTGTACATGGACCACTTCTTCTTGGTGCATTCCTCTGTTGATGGACATTTTCGTTGCTTCCAAGTGTTGCCTATGGTAAATATTGCTGGAGTGCAGGATTGCCAGCCTGTGATTTTTGATTTTCATTTTCTCAGGTGATAGACCCAGCAGTGGGTATGATTGATTGACTGATATGGTAGCTCAACGTTTACCTTTTCAAGGCACCTCAATTGTGCTTTCATTAGTGGCTCTTACCACGTCCCCCTTAGAATCGAGGGTACGCATTTCTCCACAATCACGTCAGCATTTATTGTTTGCAGCATTTTTGTTGATGGCCATTCTGACTGGTGTGAGCTGATAGGTTTTTGTAATTTGGGTTTACGTGTCTGTAAAAATTCCTACAATTCATCATTTTTCCACGCCTTTTTCTTTTCTGTTAAAAGAAAAAAGAAAAATGTGTGAGTATAATATACCTCTTCAAATTTCCTTTTTGGAAGGTTGCACTCTAGAATTTTTTGGTCGATTTTCGACCTCAGTATTCTTTGGAGGGCAGGTGTCATTTACAGCACTGCAATTGGTGAATATTTAGTGACCTTTTGCAGTGGGTTTAAAGCTGCTGTTGTGGGAAACGGCCACAAGGATGCAGCATTTCTCCATTCCCAAATCTGGGTACTAGGGCAGCAGAGCCGTTCTGGAAGTCGTTTGCCTAGGTTGTAAATTTGAATGGAATGGGCCAGGAAAACCCCCCATAAGTTCATGTCTCAATACTCCCAGTTCGTGGTTTTGATTTTTTCAATTGGGGTAATGGTTAGAATGTTGCTTGTCCAAGGTATACGCACTCTGGTTCATCTACATATTCTATATACCTATTTATGGAGAGATCCTCTTCCCGGGTAAATTATTACAGAGTGTTGCGTAAACCTTCCTTGCTGTATGGTCGGTCTTTTTGATATATGTGTATAATATGTGTTTGTATACATATGGTAATGCTAATCTTCATTTATCCATTCCCCCCACCTTTCCTTTTAGATAAGCATAGTATTTTTTTTAATAAGTCTGTGATTGACTTTCTCTGTGGAAATATGTTCCTTTGTGTCAGTTATTAGATAACGCCTCTAAGTGATATCATAGGATATAGGACTTTTGCTTTCCGACTTACCTCATGTTCTGTGATTATCTCCAAGATCATCTATGGTGCCTCAAAGAGCAGTGTTTCATTGTTTTCCATGGCTAGTATTCATTGTGTACATGGACCACTTCTTCTTTATCCTTTCATCTGTTGATGGACATTTTGGTTGCTTCACTGTCCTGTCTATTGTGAATAAGGCTGCAGTGCAGCTTTGGCAGCCCGGGTCTTCTTCATTCTGGTCTTCTCAGGTGAGAGGCCCATTGGTGCGCCTGCTGGATTGAATGGTACCTCAATTTTTCCTTTTAAACGCAGCTCCTTTCTGTTCTCATTATTAGCGTTTAACCCTTTTACATCTCACCAGCAGCTAGAGGGTACACAGTTCTCTAAAACCTCTTCAGCATTTATTGTTTGCAGACTTTTTGCCAATGGTCAGTCGACTGGTGCGAGTTGAAAACTTTTTGTAGATTAGATTGCATGAGTCTAATAATTCCTGAGGTTGAGCTTTTATCCATTTTCCTTTCTTTAAAAAGAGAGTGAGTAAAACTTACCTCTTCATACTATCTTCTTGAAAATTTTGCCTGTTTTGAATTATTTTTTATCCATTCCCTATCTCAGCACAATTTTGAGGGCAGGTGTCCTTTACAGCCCTGAGTCCTTGTGAATGGTAAGTGACCATTAGCTGTGGGTTAAAAGCTGCTCTTGCGGGAATCGGCCACAAGGCGGCAGCATTTCTCCTTTACCAAATCTGGTTACTAGGGCAACAGAGCCTTACTGGAAGTGGTGTTCTAGGTTGTAAATTAGAATGGAATGTGCGAGGAAAAAGCCCTTTAATTTATGTCTCATTACTTCTTGTTGGTATTTTTAACTTAATTTTTATTTTTTACCACAGCAAACTTGATTACAATGTTTTGTTTCTTCTAGGTGTGCAAGATGTGGTTCTTTCACACATATACATATATCTGTTCTTCTTCGGATCCTTTTCCCATGTAGGTTATGACACAATGTTGAGTAGTCTTCTCTTGGTATTGCGTAGGTCTTTGGTGATTATATATTTCATATGTGTATGTATCTCTCTGTTAACCTCAATATGGTAATGTATCCAATCCTCACACCATTCCATATGGTGAACCATAAGTTTTTTTAATGAATCTATGATAGTGTTTCTCTGTGGAAATATCTTTGTTTGTATCATTTTTTAGGTAACACCTATATGTGATATGGTAGGATATGTGTCTTTCGCTTTCTCACTTACTCCAAGTTGCGTGATTACTTCTAGACTCATCTATGGTGCTGCAAATGGCATTGTTTCATTTTTTCACTAGCTCATATTCCATCTGTACGGGTAGCAGCTTTCTTTGTCCACCCATCTGTCGTTGGACTTTTTGGTTACTTCCATATCTTGGCTATTGTAATACTATGCAATGCAGATTTGCGTGCCTGTGTCCTTCCAATTCTGTCTTCTTAGTTTATAGGTCCAGGAATAGGTCTGCTGGATCATATGGTAGCTCAATGTTTACCTTTTCAAGGCACCTCTATTTTGTTCTCCTTAGTGGCTCTTTCCAGGTTATGTCCCACTTAAAGTGGAGGGTATGTATTTCTTCCCAGCACCTTCAGCATTTATTCTTTGTAGTTTTTGCTGATGGTTATTCTGAGTGGTGTGAGCTGATACCTCTTTGTGGTTGAATTTGCATGTGTCTCATAATGCGTTGAAATTGAGCTTTAAGACACGTCCTTTTTATTTTTCCAGCTGTGATTAGAGCTTATTTCTTCAAAGTGTTTTCTTAAAGTATGTGTCACCATTTGAAATATTTTGGCCGTTATCTCCCTCAAGACATTTTGAGGGCAGGTTTCATTTACAGCCCTGCAGTACTTGTTCACATGAAGTGACCGTTCGCTCAGGCTTTAAACCTGCTTTTGCAGGTAACGGCCAGAGAGCGGCAGCCTTTCTACGTTCCCCATGCTGGTACTAGGGAAACAGACCTACCGGCCAGGGGTGTTCTTCGGTTATAAATTAGAGTGCAATGTGCCCGGGTAAACCCACAAATGTTGATGTCTCCTTGCTTTTGTTTGTTTTTAAATTTAATTTCTATTTATTATTAGAGTAATAGTCCATTGTGTACGTGGACCACTTCTTCTTGGTGCATTCCTCTGTTGATGGACATTTTCATGGCTTCCAAGTGCTGGCTGTGGTAAATCTTGCTGGCGTACAGGTTTGCCAGCCTGTGACTTTTTGATTCTCATTTTCTCAGGTGATAGGCCAAGCAGCGGTTGTGATTGATTGACTGGTAGCTCAATGTTTCCCTTTTCAAAGCACCTACATTGTGTTTTCATTAGTGGCTCTTTACATGCCCCCCCTTACAACCGAGGGTACGCATTTCTCCACACTCCCTTCACCATTTATTTTTTGCAGCATTTTTCCTAATGGCCATTCTGACTGCTGTGAGCTGATAGGTTTTTGTAGTATGGGTATGCATGTCATTAAAATTTTTGAAATTCATCATATTCCTACGCCTTTTTCTTTTCTCTTAAAAGAAAAAACCGTGAGTACAATAGAGCTCTTGAAATTGTCTTCTTCGAAGGTTGCCCTCTTTTGAATTTTTTGGTCGATTTTTGACCCCAGACATTTTCTGGAGGGCTGGTGTCATTTACAGAACTGCAAGTTGGTGAAAATTTAGTGACCTTTTGCAGTGGGTTCAAAGCTGCTGTTGTGGGAAACGGCCACAAGGAGGTAGCATTTCTCCATGCCCCAATCTGGGTACTAGGGCAGCAGAGCCTTTCTGGAAGTCATTGTCCTAGGTTGTAAATTAGAATGGAATTTGCCAGGAGAAATCCCCATAAGTTTATGTCTCATTACTTCTTCTTGGTTTTTAAATTTTTTTTAATCTGGGTAAAGTTTAGAATATTGTTTGTCCTAGGTGTACACAATCTGGTTCATTTGTACATCATGTATGTCTATTAACGTACAGATCCTCTTCCCATGTAAAATATACCAGTGTTCCGTCGACCTCCCTTGCTATATGTTCGGTCTTTTTGATACATGTATATAATATGTATTTGTATATGTATAGTAACACTAATCTTCATTTCTCAATTTCCCCCCCTCCTTTCCTTTTAGATGAGCATAGTTTGTTTTCTAAGCCTGTGAGTGTCTTTCTCTTTGGAAATCTGTTCATCTGTGTCAGTTATTAGATAATGCCATAAGTGATAATATAGGCTGTAGGCCTTTTGCCTTCCGACCTACTTCATGTTTTGTGATTATCTCCAGGCTCATCTATGGTGCCTCGAAGAGCAGTGCTTCAATGTTTTCCATGGCTAATATTCCATTGTGTACATGGACCACTTCTTCTTGGTGCATTCCTCTGTTGATGGACATTTTCGTTGCTTCCAAGTGTTGCCTATGGTAAATATTGCTGGAGTGCAGGATTGCCAGCCTGTGATTTTTGATTTTCATTTTCTCAGGTGATAGACCCAGCAGTGGGTATGATTGATTGACTGATATGGTAGCTCAACGTTTACCTTTTCAAGGCACCTCAATTGTGCTTTCATTAGTGGCTCTTACCACGTCCCCCTTAGAATCGAGGGTACGCATTTCTCCACAATCACGTCAGCATTTATTGTTTGCAGCATTTTTGTTGATGGCCATTCTGACTGGTGTGAGCTGATAGGTTTTTGTAATTTGGGTTTACGTGTCTGTAAAAATTCCTACAATTCATCATTTTTCCACGCCTTTTTCTTTTCTGTTAAAAGAAAAAAGAAAAATGTGTGAGTATAATATACCTCTTCAAATTTCCTTTTTGGAAGGTTGCACTCTAGAATTTTTTGGTCGATTTTCGACCTCAGTATTCTTTGGAGGGCAGGTGTCATTTACAGCACTGCAATTGGTGAATATTTAGTGACCTTTTGCAGTGGGTTTAAAGCTGCTGTTGTGGGAAACGGCCACAAGGATGCAGCATTTCTCCATTCCCAAATCTGGGTACTAGGGCAGCAGAGCCGTTCTGGAAGTCGTTTGCCTAGGTTGTAAATTTGAATGGAATGGGCCAGGAAAACCCCCCATAAGTTCATGTCTCAATACTCCCAGTTCGTGGTTTTGATTTTTTCAATTGGGGTAATGGTTAGAATGTTGCTTGTCCAAGGTATACGCACTCTGGTTCATCTACATATTCTATATACCTATTTATGGAGAGATCCTCTTCCCGGGTAAATTATTACAGAGTGTTGCGTAAACCTTCCTTGCTGTATGGTCGGTCTTTTTGATATATGTGTATAATATGTGTTTGTATACATATGGTAATGCTAATCTTCATTTATCCATTCCCCCCACCTTTCCTTTTAGATAAGCATAGTATTTTTTTTAATAAGTCTGTGATTGACTTTCTCTGTGGAAATATGTTCCTTTGTGTCAGTTATTAGATAACGCCTCTAAGTGATATCATAGGATATAGGACTTTTGCTTTCCGACTTACCTCATGTTCTGTGATTATCTCCAAGATCATCTATGGTGCCTCAAAGAGCAGTGTTTCATTGTTTTCCATGGCTAGTATTCATTGTGTACATGGACCACTTCTTCTTTATCCTTTCATCTGTTGATGGACATTTTGGTTGCTTCACTGTCCTGTCTATTGTGAATAAGGCTGCAGTGCAGCTTTGGCAGCCCGGGTCTTCTTCATTCTGGTCTTCTCAGGTGAGAGGCCCATTGGTGCGCCTGCTGGATTGAATGGTACCTCAATTTTTCCTTTTAAACGCAGCTCCTTTCTGTTCTCATTATTAGCGTTTAACCCTTTTACATCTCACCAGCAGCTAGAGGGTACACAGTTCTCTAAAACCTCTTCAGCATTTATTGTTTGCAGACTTTTTGCCAATGGTCAGTCGACTGGTGCGAGTTGAAAACTTTTTGTAGATTAGATTGCATGAGTCTAATAATTCCTGAGGTTGAGCTTTTATCCATTTTCCTTTCTTTAAAAAGAGAGTGAGTAAAACTTACCTCTTCATACTATCTTCTTGAAAATTTTGCCTGTTTTGAATTATTTTTTATCCATTCCCTATCTCAGCACAATTTTGAGGCCAGGTGTCCTTTACAGCCCTGAGTCCTTGTGAATGGTAAGTGACCATTAGCTGTGGGTTAAAAGCTGCTCTTGCGGGAATCGGCCACAAGGCGGCAGCATTTCTCCTTTACCAAATCTGGTTACTAGGGCAACAGAGCCTTACTGGAAGTGGTGTTCTAGGTTGTAAATTAGAATGGAATGTGCGAGGAAAAAGCCCTTTAATTTATGTCTCATTACTTCTTGTTGGTATTTTTAACTTAATTTTTATTTTTTACCACAGCAAACTTGATTACAATGTTTTGTTTGTTCTAGGTGTGCAAGATGTGGTTCTTTCACACATATACATATATCTGTTCTTCTTCGGATCCTTTTCCCATGTAGGTTATGACACAATGTTGAGTAGTCTTCTCTTGGTATTGCGTAGGTCTTTGGTGATTATATATTTCATATGTGTATGTATCTCTCTGTTAACCTCAATATGGTAATGTATCCAATCCTCACACCATTCCATATGGTGAACCATAAGTTTTTTTAATGAATCTATGATAGTGTTTCTCTGTGGAAATATCTTTGTTTGTATCATTTTTTAGGTAACACCTATATGTGATATGGTAGGATATGTGTCTTTCGCTTTCTCACTTACTCCAAGTTGCGTGATTACTTCTAGACTCATCTATGGTGCTGCAAATGGCATTGTTTCATTTTTTCACTAGCTCATATTCCATCTGTACGGGTAGCAGCTTTCTTTGTCCACCCATCTGTCGTTGGACTTTTTGGTTACTTCCATATCTTGGCTATTGTAATACTATGCAATGCAGATTTGCGTGCCTGTGTCCTTCCAATTCTGTCTTCTTAGTTTATAGGTCCAGGAATAGGTCTGCTGGATCATATGGTAGCTCAATGTTTACCTTTTCAAGGCACCTCTATTTTGTTCTCCTTAGTGGCTCTTTCCAGGTTATGTCCCACTTAAAGTGGAGGGTATGTATTTCTTCCCAGCACCTTCAGCATTTATTCTTTGTAGTTTTTGCTGATGGTTATTCTGAGTGGTGTGAGCTGATACCTCTTTGTGGTTGAATTTGCATGTGTCTCATAATGCGTTGAAATTGAGCTTTAAGACACGTCCTTTTTATTTTTCCAGCTGTGATTAGAGCTTATTTCTTCAAAGTGTTTTCTTAAAGTATGTGTCACCATTTGAAATATTTTGGCCGTTATCTCCCTCAAGACATTTTGAGGGCAGGTTTCATTTACAGCCCTGCAGTACTTGTTCACATGAAGTGACCGTTCGCTCAGGCTTTAAACCTGCTTTTGCAGGTAACGGCCAGAGAGCGGCAGCCTTTCTACGTTCCCCATGCTGGTACTAGGGAAACAGACCTACCGGCCAGGGGTGTTCTTCGGTTATAAATTAGAGTGCAATGTGCCCGGGTAAACCCACAAATGTTGATGTCTCCTTGCTTTTGTTTGTTTTTAAATTTAATTTCTATTTATTATTAGAGTAATAGTCCATTGTGTACGTGGACCACTTCTTCTTGGTGCATTCCTCTGTTGATGGACATTTTCATGGCTTCCAAGTGCTGGCTGTGGTAAATCTTGCTGGCGTACAGGTTTGCCAGCCTGTGACTTTTTGATTCTCATTTTCTCAGGTGATAGGCCAAGCAGCGGTTGTGATTGATTGACTGGTAGCTCAATGTTTCCCTTTTCAAAGCACCTACATTGTGTTTTCATTAGTGGCTCTTTGCATGCCCCCCCTTACAACCGAGGGTACGCATTTCTCCACACTCCCTTCACCATTTATTTTTTGCAGCATTTTTCCTAATGGCCATTCTGACTGCTGTGAGCTGATAGGTTTTTGTAGTATGGGTATGCATGTCATTAAAATTTTTGAAATTCATCATATTCCTACGCCTTTTTCTTTTCTCTTAAAAGAAAAAACCGTGAGTACAATAGAGCTCTTGAAATTGTCTTCTTCGAAGGTTGCCCTCTTTTGAATTTTTTGGTCGATTTTTGACCCCAGACATTTTCTGGAGGGCTGGTGTCATTTACAGAACTGCAAGTTGGTGAAAATTTAGTGACCTTTTGCAGTGGGTTCAAAGCTGCTGTTGTGGGAAACGGCCACAAGGAGGTAGCATTTCTCCATGCCCCAATCTGGGTACTAGGGCAGCAGAGCCTTTCTGGAAGTCATTGTCCTAGGTTGTAAATTAGAATGGAATTTGCCAGGAGAAATCCCCATAAGTTTATGTCTCATTACTTCTTCTTGGTTTTTAAATTTTTTTTAATCTGGGTAAAGTTTAGAATATTGTTTGTCCTAGGTGTACACAATCTGGTTCATTTGTACATCATGTATGTCTATTAACGTACAGATCCTCTTCCCATGTAAAATATACCAGTGTTCCGTCGACCTCCCTTGCTATATGTTCGGTCTTTTTGATACATGTATATAATATGTATTTGTATATGTATAGTAACACTAATCTTCATTTCTCAATTTCCCGCCCTCCTTTCCTTTTAGATGAGCATAGTTTGTTTTCTAAGCCTGTGAGTGTCTTTCTCTTTGGAAATCTGTTCATCTGTGTCAGTTATTAGATAATGCCATAAGTGATAATATAGGCTGTAGGCCTTTTGCCTTCCAACCTACTTCATGTTTTGTGATTATCTCCAGGCTCATCTATGGTGCCTCGAAGAGCAGTGCTTCAATGTTTTCCATGGCTAATATTCCATTGTGTACATGGACCACTTCTTCTTGGTGCATTCCTCTGTTGATGGACATTTTCGTTGCTTCCAAGTGTTGCCTATGGTAAATATTGCTGGAGTGCAGGATTGCCAGCCTGTGATTTTTGATTTTCATTTTCTCAGGTGATAGACCCAGCAGTGGGTATGATTGATTGACTGATATGGTAGCTCAACGTTTACCTTTTCAAGGCACCTCAATTGTGCTTTCATTAGTGGCTCTTACCACGTCCCCCTTAGAATCGAGGGTACGCATTTCTCCACAATCACGTCAGCATTTATTGTTTGCAGCATTTTTGTTGATGGCCATTCTGACTGGTGTGAGCTGATAGGTTTTTGTAATTTGGGTTTACGTGTCTGTAAAAATTCCTACAATTCATCATTTTTCCACGCCTTTTTCTTTTCTGTTAAAAGAAAAAAGAAAAATGTGTGAGTATAATATACCTCTTCAAATTTCCTTTTTGGAAGGTTGCACTCTAGAATTTTTTGGTCGATTTTCGACCTCAGTATTCTTTGGAGGGCAGGTGTCATTTACAGCACTGCAATTGGTGAATATTTAGTGACCTTTTGCAGTGGGTTTAAAGCTGCTGTTGTGGGAAACGGCCACAAGGATGCAGCATTTCTCCATTCCCAAATCTGGGTACTAGGGCAGCAGAGCCGTTCTGGAAGTCGTTTGCCTAGGTTGTAAATTTGAATGGAATGGGCCAGGAAAACCCCCCATAAGTTCATGTCTCAATACTCCCAGTTCGTGGTTTTGATTTTTTCAATTGGGGTAATGGTTAGAATGTTGCTTGTCCAAGGTATACGCACTCTGGTTCATCTACATATTCTATATACCTATTTATGGAGAGATCCTCTTCCCGGGTAAATTATTACAGAGTGTTGCGTAAACCTTCCTTGCTGTATGGTCGGTCTTTTTGATATATGTGTATAATATGTGTTTGTATACATATGGTAACGCTAATCTTCATTTATCCATTCCCCCCACCTTTCCTTTTAGATAAGCATAGTATTTTTTTTAATAAGTCTGTGATTGACTTTCTCTGTGGAAATATGTTCCTTTGTGTCAGTTATTAGATAACGCCTCTAAGTGATATCATAGGATATAGGACTTTTGCTTTCCGACTTACCTCATGTTCTGTGATTATCTCCAAGATCATCTATGGTGCCTCAAAGAGCAGTGTTTCATTGTTTTCCATGGCTAGTATTCATTGTGTACATGGACCACTTCTTCTTTATCCTTTCATCTGTTGATGGACATTTTGGTTGCTTCACTGTCCTGTCTATTGTGAATAAGGCTGCAGTGCAGCTTTGGCAGCCCGGGTCTTCTTCATTCTGGTCTTCTCAGGTGAGAGGCCCATTGGTGCGCCTGCTGGATTGAATGGTACCTCAATTTTTCCTTTTAAACGCAGCTCCTTTCTGTTCTCATTATTAGCGTTTAACCCTTTTACATCTCACCAGCAGCTAGAGGGTACACAGTTCTCTAAAACCTCTTCAGCATTTATTGTTTGCAGACTTTTTGCCAATGGTCAGTCGACTGGTGCGAGTTGAAAACTTTTTGTAGATTAGATTGCATGAGTCTAATAATTCCTGAGGTTGAGCTTTTATCCATTTTCCTTTCTTTAAAAAGAGAGTGAGTAAAACTTACCTCTTCATACTATCTTCTTGAAAATTTTGCCTGTTTTGAATTATTTTTTATCCATTCCCTATCTCAGCACAATTTTGAGGGCAGGTGTCCTTTACAGCCCTGAGTCCTTGTGAATGGTAAGTGACCATTAGCTGTGGGTCAAAAGCTGCTCTTGCGGGAATCGGCCACAAGGCGGCAGCATTTCTCCTTTACCAAATCTGGTTACTAGGGCAACAGAGCCTTACTGGAAGTGGTGTTCTAGGTTGTAAATTAGAATGGAATGTGCGAGGAAAAAGCCCTTTAATTTATGTCTCATTACTTCTTGTTGGTATTTTTAACTTAATTTTTATTTTTTACCACAGCAAACTTGATTACAATGTTTTGTTTGTTCTAGGTGTGCAAGATGTGGTTCTTTCACACATATACATATATCTGTTCTTCTTCGGATCCTTTTCCCATGTAGGTTATGACACAATGTTGAGTAGTCTTCTCTTGGTATTGCGTAGGTCTTTGGTGATTATATATTTCATATGTGTATGTATCTCTCTGTTAACCTCAATATGGTAATGTATCCAATCCTCACACCATTCCATATGGTGAACCATAAGTTTTTTTAATGAATCTATGATAGTGTTTCTCTGTGGAAATATCTTTGTTTGTATCATTTTTTAGGTAACACCTATATGTGATATGGTAGGATATGTGTCTTTCGCTTTCTCACTTACTCCAAGTTGCGTGATTACTTCTAGACTCATCTATGGTGCTGCAAATGGCATTGTTTCATTTTTTCACTAGCTCATATTCCATCTGTACGGGTAGCAGCTTTCTTTGTCCACCCATCTGTCGTTGGACTTTTTGGTTACTTCCATATCTTGGCTATTGTAATACTATGCAATGCAGATTTGCGTGCCTGTGTCCTTCCAATTCTGTCTTCTTAGTTTATAGGTCCAGGAATAGGTCTGCTGGATCATATGGTAGCTCAATGTTTACCTTTTCAAGGCACCTCTATTTTGTTCTCCTTAGTGGCTCTTTCCAGGTTCTGTCCCACTTAAAGTGGAGGGTATGTATTTCTTCCCAGCACCTTCAGCATTTATTCTTTGTAGTTTTTGCTGATGGTTATTCTGAGTGGTGTGAGCTGATACCTCTTTGTGGTTGAATTTGCATGTGTCTCATAATGCGTTGAAATTGAGCTTTAAGACACGTCCTTTTTATTTTTCCAGCTGTGATTAGAGCTTATTTCTTCAAAGTGTTTTCTTAAAGTATGTGTCACCATTTGAAATATTTTGGCCGTTATCTCCCTCAAGACATTTTGAGGGCAGGTTTCATTTACAGCCCTGCAGTACTTGTTCACATGAAGTGACCGTTCGCTCAGGCTTTAAACCTGCTTTTGCAGGTAACGGCCAGAGAGCGGCAGCCTTTCTACGTTCCCCATGCTGGTACTAGGGAAACAGACCTACCGGCCAGGGGTGTTCTTCGGTTATAAATTAGAGTGCAATGTGCCCGGGTAAACCCACAAATGTTGATGTCTCCTTGCTTTTGTTTGTTTTTAAATTTAATTTCTATTTATTATTAGAGTAATAGTCCATTGTGTACGTGGACCACTTCTTCTTGGTGCATTCCTCTGTTGATGGACATTTTCATGGCTTCCAAGTGCTGGCTGTGGTAAATCTTGCTGGCGTACAGGTTTGCCAGCCTGTGACTTTTTGATTCTCATTTTCTCAGGTGATAGGCCAAGCAGCGGTTGTGATTGATTGACTGGTAGCTCAATGTTTCCCTTTTCAAAGCACCTACATTGTGTTTTCATTAGTGGCTCTTTACATGCCCCCCCTTACAACCGAGGGTACGCATTTCTCCACACTCCCTTCACCATTTATTTTTTGCAGCATTTTTCCTAATGGCCATTCTGACTGCTGTGAGCTGATAGGTTTTTGTAGTATGGGTATGCATGTCATTAAAATTTTTGAAATTCATCATATTCCTACGCCTTTTTCTTTTCTCTTAAAAGAAAAAACCGTGAGTACAATAGAGCTCTTGAAATTGTCTTCTTCGAAGGTTGCCCTCTTTTGAATTTTTTGGTCGATTTTTGACCCCAGACATTTTCTGGAGGGCTGGTGTCATTTACAGAACTGCAAGTTGGTGAAAATTTAGTGACCTTTTGCAGTGGGTTCAAAGCTGCTGTTGTGGGAAACGGCCACAAGGAGGTAGCATTTCTCCATGCCCCAATCTGGGTACTAGGGCAGCAGAGCCTTTCTGGAAGTCATTGTCCTAGGTTGTAAATTAGAATGGAATTTGCCAGGAGAAATCCCCATAAGTTTATGTCTCATTACTTCTTCTTGGTTTTTAAATTTTTTTTAATCTGGGTAAAGTTTAGAATATTGTTTGTCCTAGGTGTACACAATCTGGTTCATTTGTACATCATGTATGTCTATTAACGTACAGATCCTCTTCCCATGTAAAATATACCAGTGTTCCGTCGACCTCCCTTGCTATATGTTCGGTCTTTTTGATACATGTATATAATATGTATTTGTATATGTATAGTAACACTAATCTTCATTTCTCAATTTCCCCCCCTCCTTTCCTTTTAGATGAGCATAGTTTGTTTTCTAAGCCTGTGAGTGTCTTTCTCTTTGGAAATCTGTTCATCTGTGTCAGTTATTAGATAATGCCATAAGTGATAATATAGGCTGTAGGCCTTTTGCCTTCCGACCTACTTCATGTTTTGTGATTATCTCCAGGCTCATCTATGGTGCCTCGAAGAGCAGTGCTTCAATGTTTTCCATGGCTAATATTCCATTGTGTACATGGACCACTTCTTCTTGGTGCATTCCTCTGTTGATGGACATTTTCGTTGCTTCCAAGTGTTGCCTATGGTAAATATTGCTGGAGTGCAGGATTGCCAGCCTGTGATTTTTGATTTTCATTTTCTCAGGTGATAGACCCAGCAGTGGGTATGATTGATTGACTGATATGGTAGCTCAACGTTTACCTTTTCAAGGCACCTCAATTGTGCTTTCATTAGTGGCTCTTACCACGTCCCCCTTAGAATCGAGGGTACGCATTTCTCCACAATCACGTCAGCATTTATTGTTTGCAGCATTTTTGTTGATGGCCATTCTGACTGGTGTGAGCTGATAGGTTTTTGTAATTTGGGTTTACGTGTCTGTAAAAATTCCTACAATTCATCATTTTTCCACGCCTTTTTCTTTTCTGTTAAAAGAAAAAAGAAAAATGTGTGAGTATAATATACCTCTTCAAATTTCCTTTTTGGAAGGTTGCACTCTAGAATTTTTTGGTCGATTTTCGACCTCAGTATTCTTTGGAGGGCAGGTGTCATTTACAGCACTGCAATTGGTGAATATTTAGTGACCTTTTGCAGTGGGTTTAAAGCTGCTGTTGTGGGAAACGGCCACAAGGATGCAGCATTTCTCCATTCCCAAATCTGGGTACTAGGGCAGCAGAGCCGTTCTGGAAGTCGTTTGCCTAGGTTGTAAATTTGAATGGAATGGGCCAGGAAAACCCCCCATAAGTTCATGTCTCAATACTCCCAGTTCGTGGTTTTGATTTTTTCAATTGGGGTAATGGTTAGAATGTTGCTTGTCCAAGGTATACGCACTCTGGTTCATCTACATATTCTATATACCTATTTATGGAGAGATCCTCTTCCCGGGTAAATTATTACAGAGTGTTGCGTAAACCTTCCTTGCTGTATGGTCGGTCTTTTTGATATATGTGTATAATATGTGTTTGTATACATATGGTAATGCTAATCTTCATTTATCCATTCCCCCCACCTTTCCTTTTAGATAAGCATAGTATTTTTTTTAATAAGTCTGTGATTGACTTTCTCTGTGGAAATATGTTCCTTTGTGTCAGTTATTAGATAACGCCTCTAAGTGATATCATAGGATATAGGACTTTTGCTTTCCGACTTACCTCATGTTCTGTGATTATCTCCAAGATCATCTATGGTGCCTCAAAGAGCAGTGTTTCATTGTTTTCCATGGCTAGTATTCATTGTGTACATGGACCACTTCTTCTTTATCCTTTCATCTGTTGATGGACATTTTGGTTGCTTCACTGTCCTGTCTATTGTGAATAAGGCTGCAGTGCAGCTTTGGCAGCCCGGGTCTTCTTCATTCTGGTCTTCTCAGGTGAGAGGCCCATTGGTGCGCCTGCTGGATTGAATGGTACCTCAATTTTTCCTTTTAAACGCAGCTCCTTTCTGTTCTCATTATTAGCGTTTAACCCTTTTACATCTCACCAGCAGCTAGAGGGTACACAGTTCTCTAAAACCTCTTCAGCATTTATTGTTTGCAGACTTTTTGCCAATGGTCAGTCGACTGGTGCGAGTTGAAAACTTTTTGTAGATTAGATTGCATGAGTCTAATAATTCCTGAGGTTGAGCTTTTATCCATTTTCCTTTCTTTAAAAAGAGAGTGAGTAAAACTTACCTCTTCATACTATCTTCTTGAAAATTTTGCCTGTTTTGAATTATTTTTTATCCATTCCCTATCTCAGCACAATTTTGAGGGCAGGTGTCCTTTACAGCCCTGAGTCCTTGTGAATGGTAAGTGACCATTAGCTGTGGGTCAAAAGCTGCTCTTGCGGGAATCGGCCACAAGGCGGCAGCATTTCTCCTTTACCAAATCTGGTTACTAGGGCAACAGAGCCTTACTGGAAGTGGTGTTCTAGGTTGTAAATTAGAATGGAATGTGCGAGGAAAAAGCCCTTTAATTTATGTCTCATTAATTCTTGTTGGTATTTTTAACTTAATTTTTATTTTTTACCACAGCAAACTTGATTACAATGTTTTGTTTGTTCTAGGTGTGCAAGATGTGGTTCTTTCACACATATACATATATCTGTTCTTCTTCGGATCCTTTTCCCATGTAGGTTATGACACAATGTTGAGTAGTCTTCTCTTGGTATTGCGTAGGTCTTTGGTGATTATATATTTCATATGTGTATGTATCTCTCTGTTAACCTCAATATGGTAATGTATCCAATCCTCACACCATTCCATATGGTGAACCATAAGTTTTTTTAATGAATCTATGATAGTGTTTCTCTGTGGAAATATCTCTGTTTGTATCATTTTTTAGGTAACACCTATATGTGATATGGTAGGATATGTGTCTTTCGCTTTCTCACTTACTCCAAGTTGCGTGATTACTTCTAGACTCATCTATGGTGCTGCAAATGGCATTGTTTCATTTTTTCACTAGCTCATATTCCATCTGTACGGGTAGCAGCTTTCTTTGTCCACCCATCTGTCGTTGGACTTTTTGGTTACTTCCATATCTTGGCTATTGTAATACTATGCAATGCAGATTTGCGTGCCTGTGTCCTTCCAATTCTGTCTTCTTAGTTTATAGGTCCAGGAATAGGTCTGCTGGATCATATGGTAGCTCAATGTTTACCTTTTCAAGGCACCTCTATTTTGTTCTCCTTAGTGGCTCTTTCCAGGTTCTGTCCCACTTAAAGTGGAGGGTATGTATTTCTTCCCAGCACCTTCAGCATTTATTCTTTGTAGTTTTTGCTGATGGTTATTCTGAGTGGTGTGAGCTGATACCTCTTTGTGGTTGAATTTGCATGTGTCTCATAATGCGTTGAAATTGAGCTTTAAGACACGTCCTTTTTATTTTTCCAGCTGTGATTAGAGCTTATTTCTTCCAAGTGTTTTCTTAAAGTATGTGTCACCATTTGAAATATTTTGGCCGTTATCTCCCTCAAGACATTTTGAGGGCAGGTTTCATTTACAGCCCTGCAGTACTTGTTCACATGAAGTGACCGTTCGCTCAGGCTTTAAACCTGCTTTTGCAGGTAACGGCCAGAGAGCGGCAGCCTTTCTACGTTCCCCATGCTGGTACTAGGGAAACAGACCTACCGGCCAGGGGTGTTCTTCGGTTATAAATTAGAGTGCAATGTGCCCGGGTAAACCCACAAATGTTGATGTCTCCTTGCTTTTGTTTGTTTTTAAATTTAATTTCTATTTATTATTAGAGTAATAGTCCATTGTGTACGTGGACCACTTCTTCTTGGTGCATTCCTCTGTTGATGGACATTTTCATGGCTTCCAAGTGCTGGCTGTGGTAAATCTTGCTGGCGTACAGGTTTGCCAGCCTGTGACTTTTTGATTCTCATTTTCTCAGGTGATAGGCCAAGCAGCGGTTGTGATTGATTGACTGGTAGCTCAATGTTTCCCTTTTCAAAGCACCTACATTGTGTTTTCATTAGTGGCTCTTTACATGCCCCCCCTTACAACCGAGGGTACGCATTTCTCCACACTCCCTTCACCATTTATTTTTTGCAGCATTTTTCCTAATGGCCATTCTGACTGCTGTGAGCTGATAGGTTTTTGTAGTATGGGTATGCATGTCATTAAAATTTTTGAAATTCATCATATTCCTACGCCTTTTTCTTTTCTCTTAAAAGAAAAAACCGTGAGTACAATAGAGCTCTTGAAATTGTCTTCTTCGAAGGTTGCCCTCTTTTGAATTTTTTGGTCGATTTTTGACCCCAGACATTTTCTGGAGGGCTGGTGTCATTTACAGAACTGCAAGTTGGTGAAAATTTAGTGACCTTTTGCAGTGGGTTCAAAGCTGCTGTTGTGGGAAACGGCCACAAGGAGGTAGCATTTCTCCATGCCCCAATCTGGGTACTAGGGCAGCAGAGCCTTTCTGGAAGTCATTGTCCTAGGTTGTAAATTAGAATGGAATTTGCCAGGAGAAATCCCCATAAGTTTATGTCTCATTACTTCTTCTTGGTTTTTAAATTTTTTTTAATCTGGGTAAAGTTTAGAATATTGTTTGTCCTAGGTGTACACAATCTGGTTCATTTGTACATCATGTATGTCTATTAACGTACAGATCCTCTTCCCATGTAAAATATACCAGTGTTCCGTCGACCTCCCTTGCTATATGTTCGGTCTTTTTGATACATGTATATAATATGTATTTGTATATGTATAGTAACACTAATCTTCATTTCTCAATTTCCCCCCCTCCTTTCCTTTTAGATGAGCATAGTTTGTTTTCTAAGCCTGTGAGTGTCTTTCTCTTTGGAAATCTGTTCATCTGTGTCAGTTATTAGATAATGCCATAAGTGATAATATAGGCTGTAGGCCTTTTGCCTTCCGACCTACTTCATGTTTTGTGATTATCTCCAGGCTCATCTATGGTGCCTCGAAGAGCAGTGCTTCAATGTTTTCCATGGCTAATATTCCATTGTGTACATGGACCACTTCTTCTTGGTGCATTCCTCTGTTGATGGACATTTTCGTTGCTTCCAAGTGTTGCCTATGGTAAATATTGCTGGAGTGCAGGATTGCCAGCCTGTGATTTTTGATTTTCATTTTCTCAGGTGATAGACCCAGCAGTGGGTATGATTGATTGACTGATATGGTAGCTCAACGTTTACCTTTTCAAGGCACCTCAATTGTGCTTTCATTAGTGGCTCTTACCACGTCCCCCTTAGAATCGAGGGTACGCATTTCTCCACAATCACGTCAGCATTTATTGTTTGCAGCATTTTTGTTGATGGCCATTCTGACTGGTGTGAGCTGATAGGTTTTTGTAATTTGGGTTTACGTGTCTGTAAAAATTCCTACAATTCATCATTTTTCCACGCCTTTTTCTTTTCTGTTAAAAGAAAAAAGAAAAATGTGTGAGTATAATATACCTCTTCAAATTTCCTTTTTGGAAGGTTGCACTCTAGAATTTTTTGGTCGATTTTCGACCTCAGTATTCTTTGGAGGGCAGGTGTCATTTACAGCACTGCAATTGGTGAATATTTAGTGACCTTTTGCAGTGGGTTTAAAGCTGCTGTTGTGGGAAACGGCCACAAGGATGCAGCATTTCTCCATTCCCAAATCTGGGTACTAGGGCAGCAGAGCCGTTCTGGAAGTCGTTTGCCTAGGTTGTAAATTTGAATGGAATGGGCCAGGAAAACCCCCCATAAGTTCATGTCTCAATACTCCCAGTTCGTGGTTTTGATTTTTTCAATTGGGGTAATGGTTAGAATGTTGCTTGTCCAAGGTATACGCACTCTGGTTCATCTACATATTCTATATACCTATTTATGGAGAGATCCTCTTCCCGGGTAAATTATTACAGAGTGTTGCGTAAACCTTCCTTGCTGTATGGTCGGTCTTTTTGATATATGTGTATAATATGTGTTTGTATACATATGGTAATGCTAATCTTCATTTATCCATTCCCCCCACCTTTCCTTTTAGATAAGCATAGTATTTTTTTTAATAAGTCTGTGATTGACTTTCTCTGTGGAAATATGTTCCTTTGTGTCAGTTATTAGATAACGCCTCTAAGTGATATCATAGGATATAGGACTTTTGTTTTCCGACTTACCTCATGTTCTGTGATTATCTCCAAGATCATCTATGGTGCCTCAAAGAGCAGTGTTTCATTGTTTTCCATGGCTAGTATTCATTGTGTACATGGACCACTTCTTCTTTATCCTTTCATCTGTTGATGGACATTTTGGTTGCTTCACTGTCCTGTCTATTGTGAATAAGGCTGCAGTGCAGCTTTGGCAGCCCGGGTCTTCTTCATTCTGGTCTTCTCAGGTGAGAGGCCCATTGGTGCGCCTGCTGGATTGAATGGTACCTCAATTTTTCCTTTTAAACGCAGCTCCTTTCTGTTCTCATTATTAGCGTTTAACCCTTTTACATCTCACCAGCAGCTAGAGGGTACACAGTTCTCTAAAACCTCTTCAGCATTTATTGTTTGCAGACTTTTTGCCAATGGTCAGTCGACTGGTGCGAGTTGAAAACTTTTTGTAGATTAGATTGCATGAGTCTAATAATTCCTGAGGTTGAGCTTTTATCCATTTTCCTTTCTTTAAAAAGAGAGTGAGTAAAACTTACCTCTTCATACTATCTTCTTGAAAATTTTGCCTGTTTTGAATTATTTTTTATCCATTCCCTATCTCAGCACAATTTTGAGGGCAGGTGTCCTTTACAGCCCTGAGTCCTTGTGAATGGTAAGTGACCATTAGCTGTGGGTTAAAAGCTGCTCTTGCGGGAATCGGCCACAAGGCGGCAGCATTTCTCCTTTACCAAATCTGGTTACTAGGGCAACAGAGCCTTACTGGAAGTGGTGTTCTAGGTTGTAAATTAGAATGGAATGTGCGAGGAAAAAGCCCTTTAATTTATGTCTCATTACTTCTTGTTGGTATTTTTAACTTAATTTTTATTTTTTACCACAGCAAACTTGATTACAATGTTTTGTTTGTTCTAGGTGTGCAAGATGTGGTTCTTTCACACATATACATATATCTGTTCTTCTTCGGATCCTTTTCCCATGTAGGTTATGACACAATGTTGAGTAGTCTTCTCTTGGTATTGCGTAGGTCTTTGGTGATTATATATTTCATATGTGTATGTATCTCTCTGTTAACCTCAATATGGTAATGTATCCAATCCTCACACCATTCCATATGGTGAACCATAAGTTTTTTTAATGAATCTATGATAGTGTTTCTCTGTGGAAATATCTTTGTTTGTATCATTTTTTAGGTAACACCTATATGTGATATGGTAGGATATGTGTCTTTCGCTTTCTCACTTACTCCAAGTTGCGTGATTACTTCTAGACTCATCTATGGTGCTGCAAATGGCATTGTTTCATTTTTTCACTAGCTCATATTCCATCTGTACGGGTAGCAGCTTTCTTTGTCCACCCATCTGTCGTTGGACTTTTTGGTTACTTCCATATCTTGGCTATTGTAATACTATGCAATGCAGATTTGCGTGCCTGTGTCCTTCCAATTCTGTCTTCTTAGTTTATAGGTCCAGGAATAGGTCTGCTGGATCATATGGTAGCTCAATGTTTACCTTTTCAAGGCACCTCTATTTTGTTCTCCTTAGTGGCTCTTTCCAGGTTCTGTCCCACTTAAAGTGGAGGGTATGTATTTCTTCCCAGCACCTTCAGCATTTATTCTTTGTAGTTTTTGCTGATGGTTATTCTGAGTGGTGTGAGCTGATACCTCTTTGTGGTTGAATTTGCATGTGTCTCATAATGCGTTGAAATTGAGCTTTAAGACACGTCCTTTTTATTTTTCCAGCTGTGATTAGAGCTTATTTCTTCCAAGTGTTTTCTTAAAGTATGTGTCACCATTTGAAATATTTTGGCCGTTATCTCCCTCAAGACATTTTGAGGGCAGGTTTCATTTACAGCCCTGCAGTACTTGTTCACATGAAGTGACCGTTCGCTCAGGCTTTAAACCTGCTTTTGCAGGTAACGGCCAGAGAGCGGCAGCCTTTCTACGTTCCCCATGCTGGTACTAGGGAAACAGACCTACCGGCCAGGGGTGTTCTTCGGTTATAAATTAGAGTGCAATGTGCCCGGGTAAACCCACAAATGTTGATGTCTCCTTGCTTTTGTTTGTTTTTAAATTTAATTTCTATTTATTATTAGAGTAATAGTCCATTGTGTACGTGGACCACTTCTTCTTGGTGCATTCCTCTGTTGATGGACATTTTCATGGCTTCCAAGTGCTGGCTGTGGTAAATCTTGCTGGCGTACAGGTTTGCCAGCCTGTGACTTTTTGATTCTCATTTTCTCAGGTGATAGGCCAAGCAGCGGTTGTGATTGATTGACTGGTAGCTCAATGTTTCCCTTTTCAAAGCACCTACATTGTGTTTTCATTAGTGGCTCTTTACATGCCCCCCCTTACAACCGAGGGTACGCATTTCTCCACACTCCCTTCACCATTTATTTTTTGCAGCATTTTTCCTAATGGCCATTCTGACTGCTGTGAGCTGATAGGTTTTTGTAGTATGGGTATGCATGTCATTAAAATTTTTGAAATTCATCATATTCCTACGCCTTTTTCTTTTCTCTTAAAAGAAAAAACCGTGAGTACAATAGAGCTCTTGAAATTGTCTTCTTCGAAGGTTGCCCTCTTTTGAATTTTTTGGTCGATTTTTGACCCCAGACATTTTCTGGAGGGCTGGTGTCATTTACAGAACTGCAAGTTGGTGAAAATTTAGTGACCTTTTGCAGTGGGTTCAAAGCTGCTGTTGTGGGAAACGGCCACAAGGAGGTAGCATTTCTCCATGCCCCAATCTGGGTACTAGGGCAGCAGAGCCTTTCTGGAAGTCATTGTCCTAGGTTGTAAATTAGAATGGAATTTGCCAGGAGAAATCCCCATAAGTTTATGTCTCATTACTTCTTCTTGGTTTTTAAATTTTTTTTAATCTGGGTAAAGTTTAGAATATTGTTTGTCCTAGGTGTACACAATCTGGTTCATTTGTACATCATGTATGTCTATTAACGTACAGATCCTCTTCCCATGTAAAATATACCAGTGTTCCGTCGACCTCCCTTGCTATATGTTCGGTCTTTTTGATACATGTATATAATATGTATTTGTATATGTATAGTAACACTAATCTTCATTTCTCAATTTCCCCCCCTCCTTTCCTTTTAGATGAGCATAGTTTGTTTTCTAAGCCTGTGAGTGTCTTTCTCTTTGGAAATCTGTTCATCTGTGTCAGTTATTAGATAATGCCATAAGTGATAATATAGGCTGTAGGCCTTTTGCCTTCCGACCTACTTCATGTTTTGTGATTATCTCCAGGCTCATCTATGGTGCCTCGAAGAGCAGTGCTTCAATGTTTTCCATGGCTAATATTCCATTGTGTACATGGACCACTTCTTCTTGGTGCATTCCTCTGTTGATGGACATTTTCGTTGCTTCCAAGTGTTGCCTATGGTAAATATTGCTGGAGTGCAGGATTGCCAGCCTGTGATTTTTGATTTTCATTTTCTCAGGTGATAGACCCAGCAGTGGGTATGATTGATTGACTGATATGGTAGCTCAACGTTTACCTTTTCAAGGCACCTCAATTGTGCTTTCATTAGTGGCTCTTACCACGTCCCCCTTAGAATCGAGGGTACGCATTTCTCCACAATCACGTCAGCATTTATTGTTTGCAGCATTTTTGTTGATGGCCATTCTGACTGGTGTGAGCTGATAGGTTTTTGTAATTTGGGTTTACGTGTCTGTAAAAATTCCTACAATTCATCATTTTTCCACGCCTTTTTCTTTTCTGTTAAAAGAAAAAAGAAAAATGTGTGAGTATAATATACCTCTTCAAATTTCCTTTTTGGAAGGTTGCACTCTAGAATTTTTTGGTCGATTTTCGACCTCAGTATTCTTTGGAGGGCAGGTGTCATTTACAGCACTGCAATTGGTGAATATTTAGTGACCTTTTGCAGTGGGTTTAAAGCTGCTGTTGTGGGAAACGGCCACAAGGATGCAGCATTTCTCCATTCCCAAATCTGGGTACTAGGGCAGCAGAGCCGTTCTGGAAGTCGTTTGCCTAGGTTGTAAATTTGAATGGAATGGGCCAGGAAAACCCCCCATAAGTTCATGTCTCAATACTCCCAGTTCGTGGTTTTGATTTTTTCAATTGGGGTAATGGTTAGAATGTTGCTTGTCCAAGGTATACGCACTCTGGTTCATCTACATATTCTATATACCTATTTATGGAGAGATCCTCTTCCCGGGTAAATTATTACAGAGTGTTGCGTAAACCTTCCTTGCTGTATGGTCGGTCTTTTTGATATATGTGTATAATATGTGTTTGTATACATATGGTAATGCTAATCTTCATTTATCCATTCCCCCCACCTTTCCTTTTAGATAAGCATAGTATTTTTTTTAATAAGTCTGTGATTGACTTTCTCTGTGGAAATATGTTCCTTTGTGTCAGTTATTAGATAACGCCTCTAAGTGATATCATAGGATATAGGACTTTTGCTTTCCGACTTACCTCATGTTCTGTGATTATCTCCAAGATCATCTATGGTGCCTCAAAGAGCAGTGTTTCATTGTTTTCCATGGCTAGTATTCATTGTGTACATGGACCACTTCTTCTTTATCCTTTCATCTGTTGATGGACATTTTGGTTGCTTCACTGTCCTGTCTATTGTGAATAAGGCTGCAGTGCAGCTTTGGCAGCCCGGGTCTTCTTCATTCTGGTCTTCTCAGGTGAGAGGCCCATTGGTGCGCCTGCTGGATTGAATGGTACCTCAATTTTTCCTTTTAAACGCAGCTCCTTTCTGTTCTCATTATTAGCGTTTAACCCTTTTACATCTCACCAGCAGCTAGAGGGTACACAGTTCTCTAAAACCTCTTCAGCATTTATTGTTTGCAGACTTTTTGCCAATGGTCAGTCGACTGGTGCGAGTTGAAAACTTTTTGTAGATTAGATTGCATGAGTCTAATAATTCCTGAGGTTGAGCTTTTATCCATTTTCCTTTCTTTAAAAAGAGAGTGAGTAAAACTTACCTCTTCATACTATCTTCTTGAAAATTTTGCCTGTTTTGAATTATTTTTTATCCATTCCCTATCTCAGCACAATTTTGAGGGCAGGTGTCCTTTACAGCCCTGAGTCCTTGTGAATGGTAAGTGACCATTAGCTGTGGGTCAAAAGCTGCTCTTGCGGGAATCGGCCACAAGGCGGCAGCATTTCTCCTTTACCAAATCTGGTTACTAGGGCAACAGAGCCTTACTGGAAGTGGTGTTCTAGGTTGTAAATTAGAATGGAATGTGCGAGGAAAAAGCCCTTTAATTTATGTCTCATTACTTCTTGTTGGTATTTTTAACTTAATTTTTATTTTTTACCACAGCAAACTTGATTACAATGTTTTGTTTGTTCTAGGTGTGCAAGATGTGGTTCTTTCACACATATACATATATCTGTTCTTCTTCGGATCCTTTTCCCATGTAGGTTATGACACAATGTTGAGTAGTCTTCTCTTGGTATTGCGTAGGTCTTTGGTGATTATATATTTCATATGTGTATGTATCTCTCTGTTAACCTCAATATGGTAATGTATCCAATCCTCACACCATTCCATATGGTGAACCATAAGTTTTTTTAATGAATCTATGATAGTGTTTCTCTGTGGAAATATCTCTGTTTGTATCATTTTTTAGGTAACACCTATATGTGATATGGTAGGATATGTGTCTTTCGCTTTCTCACTTACTCCAAGTTGCGTGATTACTTCTAGACTCATCTATGGTGCTGCAAATGGCATTGTTTCATTTTTTCACTAGCTCATATTCCATCTGTACGGGTAGCAGCTTTCTTTGTCCACCCATCTGTCGTTGGACTTTTTGGTTACTTCCATATCTTGGCTATTGTAATACTATGCAATGCAGATTTGCGTGCCTGTGTCCTTCCAATTCTGTCTTCTTAGTTTATAGGTCCAGGAATAGGTCTGCTGGATCATATGGTAGCTCAATGTTTACCTTTTCAAGGCACCTCTATTTTGTTCTCCTTAGTGGCTCTTTCCAGGTTCTGTCCCACTTAAAGTGGAGGGTATGTATTTCTTCCCAGCACCTTCAGCATTTATTCTTTGTAGTTTTTGCTGATGGTTATTCTGAGTGGTGTGAGCTGATACCTCTTTGTGGTTGAATTTGCATGTGTCTCATAATGCGTTGAAATTGAGCTTTAAGACACGTCCTTTTTATTTTTCCAGCTGTGATTAGAGCTTATTTCTTCCAAGTGTTTTCTTAAAGTATGTGTCACCATTTGAAATATTTTGGCCGTTATCTCCCTCAAGACATTTTGAGGGCAGGTTTCATTTACAGCCCTGCAGTACTTGTTCACATGAAGTGACCGTTCGCTCAGGCTTTAAACCTGCTTTTGCAGGTAACGGCCAGAGAGCGGCAGCCTTTCTACGTTCCCCATGCTGGTACTAGGGAAACAGACCTACCGGCCAGGGGTGTTCTTCGGTTATAAATTAGAGTGCAATGTGCCCGGGTAAACCCACAAATGTTGATGTCTCCTTGCTTTTGTTTGTTTTTAAATTTAATTTCTATTTATTATTAGAGTAATAGTCCATTGTGTACGTGGACCACTTCTTCTTGGTGCATTCCTCTGTTGATGGACATTTTCATGGCTTCCAAGTGCTGGCTGTGGTAAATCTTGCTGGCGTACAGGTTTGCCAGCCTGTGACTTTTTGATTCTCATTTTCTCAGGTGATAGGCCAAGCAGCGGTTGTGATTGATTGACTGGTAGCTCAATGTTTCCCTTTTCAAAGCACCTACATTGTGTTTTCATTAGTGGCTCTTTACATGCCCCCCCTTACAACCGAGGGTACGCATTTCTCCACACTCCCTTCACCATTTATTTTTTGCAGCATTTTTCCTAATGGCCATTCTGACTGCTGTGAGCTGATAGGTTTTTGTAGTATGGGTATGCATGTCATTAAAATTTTTGAAATTCATCATATTCCTACGCCTTTTTCTTTTCTCTTAAAAGAAAAAACCGTGAGTACAATAGAGCTCTTGAAATTGTCTTCTTCGAAGGTTGCCCTCTTTTGAATTTTTTGGTCGATTTTTGACCCCAGACATTTTCTGGAGGGCTGGTGTCATTTACAGAACTGCAAGTTGGTGAAAATTTAGTGACCTTTTGCAGTGGGTTCAAAGCTGCTGTTGTGGGAAACGGCCACAAGGAGGTAGCATTTCTCCATGCCCCAATCTGGGTACTAGGGCAGCAGAGCCTTTCTGGAAGTCATTGTCCTAGGTTGTAAATTAGAATGGAATTTTCCAGGAGAAATCCCCATAAGTTTATGTCTCATTACTTCTTCTTGGTTTTTAAATTTTTTTTTAATCTGGGTAAAGTTTAGAATATTGTTTGTCCTAGGTGTACACAATCTGGTTCATTTGTACATCATGTATGTCTATTAACGTACAGATCCTCTTCCCATGTAAAATATACCAGTGTTCCGTCGACCTCCCTTGCTATATGTTCGGTCTTTTTGATACATGTATATAATATGTATTTGTATATGTATAGTAACACTAATCTTCATTTCTCAATTTCCCCCCCTCCTTTCCTTTTAGATGAGCATAGTTTGTTTTCTAAGCCTGTGAGTGTCTTTCTCTTTGGAAATCTGTTCATCTGTGTCAGTTATTAGATAATGCCATAAGTGATAATATAGGCTGTAGGCCTTTTGCCTTCCGACCTACTTCATGTTTTGTGATTATCTCCAGGCTCATCTATGGTGCCTCGAAGAGCAGTGCTTCAATGTTTTCCATGGCTAATATTCCATTGTGTACATGGACCACTTCTTCTTGGTGCATTCCTCTGTTGATGGACATTTTCGTTGCTTCCAAGTGTTGCCTATGGTAAATATTGCTGGAGTGCAGGATTGCCAGCCTGTGATTTTTGATTTTCATTTTCTCAGGTGATAGACCCAGCAGTGGGTATGATTGATTGACTGGTATGGTAGCTCAACGTTTACCTTTTCAAGGCACCTCAATTGTGCTTTCATTAGTGGCTCTTACCACGTCCCCCTGAGAATCGAGGGTACGCATTTCTCCACAATCACGTCAGCATTTATTGTTTGCAGCATTTTTGTTGATGGCCATTCTGACTGGTGTGAGCTGATAGGTTTTTGTAATTTGGGTTTACGTGTCTGTAAAAATTCCTACAATTCATCATTTTTCCACGCCTTTTTCTTTTCTGTTAAAAGAAAAAAGAAAAATGTGTGAGTATAATATACCTCTTCAAATTTCCTTTTTGGAAGGTTGCACTCTAGAATTTTTTGGTCGATTTTCGACCTCAGTATTCTTTGGAGGGCAGGTGTCATTTACAGCACTGCAATTGGTGAATATTTAGTGACCTTTTGCAGTGGGTTTAAAGCTGCTGTTGTGGGAAACGGCCACAAGGATGCAGCATTTCTCCATTCCCAAATCTGGGTACTAGGGCAGCAGAGCCGTTCTGGAAGTCGTTTGCCTAGGTTGTAAATTTGAATGGAATGGGCCAGGAAAACCCCCCATAAGTTCATGTCTCAATACTCCCAGTTCGTGGTTTTGATTTTTTCAATTGGGGTAATGGTTAGAATGTTGCTTGTCCAAGGTATACGCACTCTGGTTCATCTACATATTCTATATACCTATTTATGGAGAGATCCTCTTCCCGGGTAAATTATTACAGAGTGTTGCGTAAACCTTCCTTGCTGTATGGTCGGTCTTTTTGATATATGTGTATAATATGTGTTTGTATACATATGGTAATGCTAATCTTCATTTATCCATTCCCCCCACCTTTCCTTTTAGATAAGCATAGTATTTTTTTTAATAAGTCTGTGATTGACTTTCTCTGTGGAAATATGTTCCTTTGTGTCAGTTATTAGATAACGCCTCTAAGTGATATCATAGGATATAGGACTTTTGCTTTCCGACTTACCTCATGTTCTGTGATTATCTCCAAGATCATCTATGGTGCCTCAAAGAGCAGTGTTTCATTGTTTTCCATGGCTAGTATTCATTGTGTACATGGACCACTTCTTCTTTATCCTTTCATCTGTTGATGGACATTTTGGTTGCTTCACTGTCCTGTCTATTGTGAATAAGGCTGCAGTGCAGCTTTGGCAGCCCGGGTCTTCTTCATTCTGGTCTTCTCAGGTGAGAGGCCCATTGGTGCGCCTGCTGGATTGAATGGTACCTCAATTTTTCCTTTTAAACGCAGCTCCTTTCTGTTCTCATTATTAGCGTTTAACCCTTTTACATCTCACCAGCAGCTAGAGGGTACACAGTTCTCTAAAACCTCTTCAGCATTTATTGTTTGCAGACTTTTTGCCAATGGTCAGTCGACTGGTGCGAGTTGAAAACTTTTTGTAGATTAGATTGCATGAGTCTAATAATTCCTGAGGTTGAGCTTTTATCCATTTTCCTTTCTTTAAAAAGAGAGTGAGTAAAACTTACCTCTTCATACTATCTTCTTGAAAATTTTGCCTGTTTTGAATTTTTTTTATCCATTCCCTATCTCAGCACAATTTTGAGGGCAGGTGTCCTTTACAGCCCTGAGTCCTTGTGAATGGTAAGTGACCATTAGCTGTGGGTTAAAAGCTGCTCTTGCGGGAATCGGCCACAAGGCGGCAGCATTTCTCCTTTACCAAATCTGGTTACTAGGGCAACAGAGCCTTACTGGAAGTGGTGTTCTAGGTTGTAAATTAGAATGGAATGTGCGAGGAAAAAGCCCTTTAATTTATGTCTCATTACTTCTTGTTGGTATTTTTAACTTAATTTTTATTTTTTACCACAGCAAACTTGATTACAATGTTTTGTTTGTTCTAGGTGTGCAAGATGTGGTTCTTTCACACATATACATATATCTGTTCTTCTTCGGATCCTTTTCCCATGTAGGTTATGACACAATGTTGAGTAGTCTTCTCTTGGTATTGCGTAGGTCTTTGGTGATTATATATTTCATATGTGTATGTATCTCTCTGTTAACCTCAATATGGTAATGTATCCAATCCTCACACCATTCCATATGGTGAACCATAAGTTTTTTTAATGAATCTATGATAGTGTTTCTCTGTGGAAATATCTTTGTTTGTATCATTTTTTAGGTAACACCTATATGTGATATGGTAGGATATGTGTCTTTCGCTTTCTCACTTACTCCAAGTTGCGTGATTACTTCTAGACTCATCTATGGTGCTGCAAATGGCATTGTTTCATTTTTTCACTAGCTCATATTCCATCTGTACGGGTAGCAGCTTTCTTTGTCCACCCATCTGTCGTTGTACTTTTTGGTTACTTCCATATCTTGGCTATTGTAATACTATGCAATGCAGATTTGCGTGCCTGTGTCCTTCCAATTCTGTCTTCTTAGTTTATAGGTCCAGGAATAGGTCTGCTGGATCATATGGTAGCTCAATATTTACCTTTTCAAGGCACCTCTATTTTGATCTCCTTAGTGGCTCTTTCCAGGTTACGTCCCACTTAAAGTGGAGGGTATGTATTTCTTCCCAGCACCTTCAGCATTTATTCTTTGTAGTTTTTGCTGATGGTTATTCTGAGTGGTGTGAGCTGATACCTCTTTGTGGTTGAATTTGCATGTGTCTCATAATGCGTTGAAATTGAGCTTTAAGACACATCCTTTTTATTTTTCCAGCTGTGATTAGAGCTTATTTCTTCAAAGTGTTTTCTTAAAGTATGTGTCACCATTTGAAATATTTTGGCCGTTATCTCCCTCAAGACATTTTGAGGGCAGGTTTCATTTACAGCCCTGCAGTACTTGTTCACATGAAGTGACCGTTCGCTCAGGCTTTAAACCTGCTTTTGCAGGTAACGGCCAGAGAGCGGCAGCCTTTCTACGTTCCCCATGCTGGTACTAGGGAAACAGACCTACCGGCCAGGGGTGTTCTTCGGTTATAAATTAGAGTGCAATGTGCCCGGGTAAACCCACAAATGTTGATGTCTCCTTGCTTTTGTTTGTTTTTAAATTTAATTTCTATTTATTATTAGAGTAATAGTCCATTGTGTACGTGGACCACTTCTTCTTGGTGCATTCCTCTGTTGATGGACATTTTCATGGCTTCCAAGTGCTGGCTGTGGTAAATCTTGCTGGCGTACAGGTTTGCCAGCCTGTGACTTTTTGATTCTCATTTTCTCAGGTGATAGGCCAAGCAGCGGTTGTGATTGATTGACTGGTAGCTCAATGTTTCCCTTTTCAAAGCACCTACATTGTGTTTTCATTAGTGGCTCTTTACATGTCCCCCCTTACAACCGAGGGTACGCATTTCTCCACACTCCCTTCACCATTTATTTTTTGCAGCATTTTTCCTAATGGCCATTCTGACTGCTGTGAGCTGATAGGTTTTTGTAGTATGGGTATGCATGTCATTAAAATTTTTGAAATTCATCATATTCCTACGCCTTTTTCTTTTCTCTTAAAAGAAAAAACCGTGAGTACAATAGAGCTCTTGAAATTGTCTTCTTCGAAGGTTGCCCTCTTTTGAATTTTTTGGTCGATTTTTGACCCCAGACATTTTCTGGAGGGCTGGTGTCATTTACAGAACTGCAAGTTGGTGAAAATTTAGTGACCTTTTGCAGTGGGTTCAAAGCTGCTGTTGTGGGAAACGGCCACAAGGAGGTAGCATTTCTCCATGCCCCAATCTGGGTACTAGGGCAGCAGAGCCTTTCTGGAAGTCATTGTCCTAGGTTGTAAATTAGAATGGAATTTGCCAGGAGAAATCCCCATAAGTTTATGTCTCATTACTTCTTCTTGGTTTTTAAATTTTTTTTAATCTGGGTAAAGTTTAGAATATTGTTTGTCCTAGGTGTACACAATCTGGTTCATTTGTACATCATGTATGTCTATTAACGTACAGATCCTCTTCCCATGTAAAATATACCAGTGTTCCGTCGACCTCCCTTGCTATATGTTCGGTCTTTTTGATACATGTATATAATATGTATTTGTATATGTATAGTAACACTAATCTTCATTTTTCAATTTCCCCCCCTCCTTTCCTTTTAGATGAGCATAGTTTGTTTTCTAAGCCTGTGAGTGTCTTTCTCTTTGGAAATCTGTTCATCTGTGTCAGTTATTAGATAATGCCATAAGAGATAATATAGGCTGTAGGCCTTTTGCTTTCCGACCTACTTCATGTTTTGTGATTATCTCCAGGCTCATCTATGGTGCCTCGAAGAGCAGTGCTTCAATGTTTTCCAAGGCTAATATTCCATTGTGTACATGGACCACTTCTTCTTGGTGCATTCCTCTGTTGATGGACATTTTCGTTGCTTCCAAGTGTTGCCTATAGTAAATATTGCTGGAGTGCAGGATTGCCAGCCTGTGATTTTTGATTTTCATTTTCTCAGGTGATAGACCCAGCAGTGGGTATGATTGATTGACTGGTATGGTAGCTCAAAGTTTACCCTTTCAAGGCACCTCAATTGTGCTTTCATTAGTGGCTCTTACCACGTCCCCCTTAGAATCGAGGGTACGCATTTCTCCACAATCACGTCAGCATTTATTGTTTGCAGCATTTTTGTTGATGGCCATTCTGACTGGTGTGAGCTGATAGGTTTTTGTAATTTGGGTTTACGTGTCTGTAAAAATTCCTACAATTCATCATTTTTCCACGCCTTTTTCTTTTCTGTTAAAAGAAAAAAGAAAAATGTGTGAGTATAATATACCTCTTCAAATTTCCTTTTTGGAAAGTTGCACTCTAGAATTTTTTGGTCGATTTTCGACCTCAGTATTTTTTGGAGGGCAGGTGTCATTTACAGCACTGCAATTGGTGAATATTTAGTGACCTTTTGCAGTGGGTTTAAAGCTGCTGTTGTGGGAAACGGCCACAAGGATGCAGCATTTCTCCATTCCCAAATCTGGGTACTAGGGCAGCAGAGCCGTTCTGGAAGTCGTTTGCCTAGGTTGTAAATTTGAATGGAATGGGCCAGGAAAACCCCCCATAAGTTCATGTCTCATTACACCCAGTTCGTGGTTTTGATTTTTTCAATTGGGGTAATGGTTAGAATGTTGCTTGTCCAAGGTATACGCACTCTGGTTCATCTACATATTCTATATACCTATTTATGTAGAGATCCTCTTCCCGGGTAAATTATTACAGAGTGTTGCGTAAACCTTCCTTGCTGTATGGTCGGTCTTTTTGATATATGTGTATAATATGTGTTTGTATACATATGGTAATGCTAATCTTCATTTATCCATTCCCCCCACCTTTCCTTTTAGATAAGCATAGTATTTTTTTTAATAAGTCTGTGATTGACTTTCTCTGTGGAAATATGTTCCTTTGTGTCAGTTATTAGATAACGCCTCTAAGTGATATCATAGGATATAGGACTTTTGCTTTCCGACTTACCTCATGTTCTGTGATTATCTCCAAGATCATCTATGGTGCCTCAAAGAGCAGTGTTTCATTGTTTTCCATGGCTAGTATTCATTGTGTACATGGACCACTTCTTCTTTATCCTTTCATCTGTTGATGGACATTTTGGTTGCTTGACTGTCCTGTCTATTGTGAATAAGGCTGCAGTGCAGCTTTGGCAGCCCTGGTCTTCTTCATTCTGGTCTTCTCAGGTGAGAGGCCCATTGGTGCGCCTGCTGGATTGAATGGTACCTCAATTTTTCCTTTTAAACGCAGCTCCTTTCTGTTCTCATTATTAGCGTTTAACCCTTTTACATCTCACCAGCAGCTAGAGGGTACACAGTTCTCTAAAAACTCTTCAGCATTTATTGTTTGCAGACTTTTTGCCAATGGTCAGTCGACTGGTGCGAGTTGAAAACTTTTTGTAGATTAGATTGCATGAGTCTAATAATTCCTGAGGTTGAGCTTTTATCCATTTTCCTTTCTTTAAAAAGAGAGTGAGTAAAACTTACCTCTTCATACTATCTTCTTGAAAATTTTGCCTGTTTTGAATTATTTTTTATCCATTCCCTATCTCAGCACAATTTTGAGGGCAGGTGTCCTTTACAGCCCTGAGTCCTTGTGAATGGTAAGTGACCATTAGCTGTGGGTTAAAAGCTGCTCTTGCGGGAATCGGCCACAAGGCGGCAGCATTTCTCCTTTACCAAATCTGGTTACTAGGGCAACAGAGCCTTACTGGAAGTGGTGTTCTAGGTTGTAAATTAGAATGGAATGTGCGAGGAAAAAGCCCTTTAATTTATGTCTCATTACTTCTTGTTGGTATTTTTAACTTAATTTTTATTTTTTACCACAGCAAACTTGATTACAATGTTTTGTTTGTTCTAGGTGTGCAAGATGTGGTTCTTTCACACATATACATATATCTGTTCTTCTTCGGATCCTTTTCCCATGTAGGTTATGACACAATGTTGAGTAGTCTTCTCTTGGTATTGCGTAGGTCTTTGGTGATTATATATTTCATATGTGTATGTATCTCTCTGTTAACCTCAATATGGTAATGTATCCAATCCTCACACCATTCCATATGGTGAACCATAAGTTTTTTTAATGAATCTATGATAGTGTTTCTCTGTGGAAATATCTTTGTTTGTATCATTTTTTAGGTAACACCTATATGTGATATGGTAGGATATGTGTCTTTCGCTTTCTCACTTACTCCAAGTTGCGTGATTACTTCTAGACTCATCTATGGTGCTGCAAATGGCATTGTTTCATTTTTTCACTAGCTCATATTCCATCTGTACGGGTAGCAGCTTTCTTTGTCCACCCATCTGTCGTTGTACTTTTTGGTTACTTCCATATCTTGGCTATTGTAATACTATGCAATGCAGATTTGCGTGCCTGTGTCCTTCCAATTCTGTCTTCTTAGTTTATAGGTCCAGGAATAGGTCTGCTGGATCATATGGTAGCTCAATGTTTACCTTTTCAAGGCACCTCTATTTTGTTCTCCTTAGTGGCTCTTTCCAGGTTACGTCCCACTTAAAGTGGAGGGTATGTATTTCTTCCCAGCACCTTCAGCATTTATTCTTTGTAGTTTTTGCTGATGGTTATTCTGAGTGGTGTGAGCTGATACCTCTTTGTGGTTGAATTTGCATGTGTCTCATAATGCGTTGAAATTGAGCTTTAAGACACGTCCTTTTTATTTTTCCAGCTGTGATTAGAGCTTATTTCTTCCAAGTGTTTTCTTAAAGTATGTGTCACCATTTGAAATATTTTGGCCGTTATCTCCCTCAAGACATTTTGAGGGCAGGTTTCATTTACAGCCCTGCAGTACTTGTTCACATGAAGTGACCGTTTGCTCAGGCTTTAAACCTGCTTTTGCAGGTAACGGCCAGAGAGCGGCAGCCTTTCTACGTTCCCCATGCTGGTACTAGGGAAACAGACCTACCGGCCAGGGGTGTTCTTCGGTTATAAATTAGAGTGCAATGTGCCCGGGTAAACCCACAAATGTTGATGTCTCCTTGCTTTTGTTTGTTTTTAAATTTAATTTCTATTTATTATTAGAGTAATAGTCCATTGTGTACGTGGACCACTTCTTCTTGGTGCATTCCTCTGTTGATGGACATTTTCATGGCTTCCAAGTGCTGGCTGTGGTAAATCTTGCTGGCGTACAGGTTTGCCAGCCTGTGACTTTTTGATTCTCATTTTCTCAGGTGATAGGCCAAGCAGCGGTTGTGATTGATTGACTGGTAGCTCAATGTTTCCCTTTTCAAAGCACCTACATTGTGTTTTCATTAGTGGCTCCTTACATGCCCCCCCTTACAACCGAGGGTACGCATTTCTCCACACTCCCTTCACCATTTATTTTTTGCAGCATTTTTCCTAATGGCCATTCTGACTGCTGTGAGCTGATAGGTTTTTGTAGTATGGGTATGCATGTCATTAAAATTTTTGAAATTCATCATATTCCTACGCCTTTTTCTTTTCTCTTAAAAGAAAAAACCGTGAGTACAATAGAGCTCTTGAAATTGTCTTCTTCGAAGGTTGCCCTCTTTTGAATTTTTTGGTCGATTTTTGACCCCAGACATTTTCTGGAGGGCTGGTGTCATTTACAGAACTGCAAGTTGGTGAAAATTTAGTGACCTTTTGCAGTGGGTTCAAAGCTGCTGTTGTGGGAAACGGCCACAAGGAGGTAGCATTTCTCCATGCCCCAATCTGGGTACTAGGGCAGCAGAGCCTTTCTGGAAGTCATTGTCCTAGGTTGTAAATTAGAATGGAATTTGCCAGGAGAAATCCCCATAAGTTTATGTCTCATTACTTCTTCTTGGTTTTTAAATTTTTTTTAATCTGGGTAAAGTTTAGAATATTGTTTGTCCTAGGTGTACACAATCTGGTTCATTTGTACATCATGTATGTCTATTAACGTACAGATCCTCTTCCCATGTAAAATATACCAGTGTTCCGTCGACCTCCCTTGCTATATGTTCGGTCTTTTTGACACATGTATATAATATGTAATTGTATATGTATAGTAACACTAATCTTCATTTCTCAATTTCCCCCCCTCCTTTCCTTTTAGATGAGCATAGTTTGTTTTCTAAGCCTGTGAGTGTCTTTCTCTTTGGAAATCTGTTCATCTGTGTCAGTTATTAGATAATGCCATAAGAGATAATATAGGCTGTAGGCCTTTTGCTTTCCGACCTACTTCATGTTTTGTGATTATCTCCAGGCTCATCTATGGTGCCTCGAAGAGCAGTGCTTCAATGTTTTCCAAGGCTAATATTCCATTGTGTACATGGACCACTTCTTCTTGGTGCATTCCTCTGTTGATGGACATTTTCGTTGCTTCCAAGTGTTGCCTATGGTAAATATTGCTGGAGTGCAGGATTGCCAGCCTGTGATTTTTGATTTTCATTTTCTCAGGTGATAGACCCAGCAGTGGGTATGATTGATTGACTGGTATGGTAGCTCAAAGTTTACCCTTTCAAGGCACCTCAATTGTGCTTTCATTAGTGGCTCTTACCACGTCCCCCTTAGAATCGAGGGTACGCATTTCTCCACAATCACGTCAGCATTTATTGTTTGCAGCATTTTTGTTGATGGCCATTCTGACTGGTGTGAGCTGATAGGTTTTTGTAATTTGGGTTTACGTGTCTGTAAAAATTCCTACAATTCATCATTTTTCCACGCCTTTTTCTTTTCTGTTAAAAGAAAAAAGAAAAATGTGTGAGTATAATATACCTCTTCAAATTTCCTTTTTGGAAAGTTGCACTCTAGAATTTTTTGGTCGATTTTCGACCTCAGTATTTTTTGGAGGGCAGGTGTCATTTACAGCACTGCAATTGGTGAATATTTAGTGACCTTTTGCAGTGGGTTTAAAGCTGCTGTTGTGGGAAACGGCCACAAGGATGCAGCATTTCTCCATTCCCAAATCTGGGTACTAGGGCAGCAGAGCCGTTCTGGAAGTCGTTTGCCTAGGTTGTAAATTTGAATGGAATGGGCCAGGAAAACCCCCCATAAGTTCATGTCTCATTACACCCAGTTCGTGGTTTTGATTTTTTCAATTGGGGTAATGGTTAGAATGTTGCTTGTCCAAGGTATACGCACTCTGGTTCATCTACATATTCTATATACCTATTTATGTAGAGATCCTCTTCCCGGGTAAATTATTACAGAGTGTTGCGTAAACCTTCCTTGCTGTATGGTCGGTCTTTTTGATATATGTGTATAATATGTGTTTGTATACATATGGTAATGCTAATCTTCATTTATCCATTCCCCCCACCTTTCCTTTTAGATAAGCATAGTATTTTTTTTAATAAGTCTGTGATTGACTTTCTCCTTGGAAATATGTTCCTTTGTGTCAGTTATTAGATAACGCCTCTAAGTGATATCATAGGATATAGGACTTTTGCTTTCCGACTTACCTCATGTTCTGTGATTATCTCCAAGATCATCTATGGTGCCTCAAAGAGCAGTGTTTCATTGTTTTCCATGGCTAGTATTCATTGTGTACATGGACCACTTCTTCTTTATCCTTTCATCTGTTGATGGACATTTTGGTTGCTTCACTGTCCTGTCTATTGTGAATAAGGCTGCAGTGCAGCTTTGGCAGCCCGGGTCTTCTTCATTCTGGTCTTCTCAGGTGAGAGGCCCATTGGTGCGCCTGCTGGATTGAATGGTACCTCAATTTTTCCTTTTAAACGCAGCTCCTTTCTGTTCTCATTATTAGCGTTTAACCCTTTTACATCTCACCAGCAGCTAGAGGGTACACAGTTCTCTAAAACCTCTTCAGCATTTATTGTTTGCAGACTTTTTGCCAATGGTCAGTCGACTGGTGCGAGTTGAAAACTTTTTGTAGATTAGATTGCATGAGTCTAATAATTCCTGAGGTTGAGCTTTTATCCATTTTCCTTTCTTTAAAAAGAGAGTGAGTAAAACTTACCTCTTCATACTATCTTCTTGAAAATTTTGCCTGTTTTGAATTTTTTTTTATCCATTCCCTATCTCAGCACAATTTTGAGGGCAGGTGTCCTTTACAGCCCTGAGTCCTTGTGAATGGTAAGTGACCATTAGCTGTGGGTTAAAAGCTGCTCTTGCGGGAATCGGCCACAAGGCGGCAGCATTTCTCCTTTACCAAATCTGGTTACTAGGGCAACAGAGCCTTACTGGAAGTGGTGTTCTAGGTTGTAAATTAGAATGGAATGTGCGAGGAAAAAGCCCTTTAATTTATGTCTCATTACTTCTTGTTGGTATTTTTAACTTAATTTTTATTTTTTACCACAGCAAACTTGATTACAATGTTTTGTTTGTTCTAGGTGTGCAAGATGTGGTTCTTTCACACATATACATATATCTGTTCTTCTTCGGATCCTTTTCCCATGTAGGTTATGACACAATGTTGAGTAGTCTTCTCTTGGTATTGCGTAGGTCTTTGGTGATTATATATTTCATATGTGTATGTATCTCTCTGTTAACCTCAATATGGTAATGTATCCAATCCTCACACCATTCCATATGGTGAACCATAAGTTTTTTTAATGAATCTATGATAGTGTTTCTCTGTGGAAATATCTTTGTTTGTATCATTTTTTAGGTAACACCTATATGTGATATGGTAGGATATGTGTCTTTCGCTTTCTCACTTACTCCAAGTTGCGTGATTACTTCTAGACTCATCTATGGTGCTGCAAATGGCATTGTTTCATTTTTTCACTAGCTCATATTCCATCTGTACGGGTAGCAGCTTTCTTTGTCCACCCATCTGTCGTTGGACTTTTTGGTTACTTCCATATCTTGGCTATTGTAATACTATGCAATGCCGATTTGCGTGCCTGTGTCCTTCCAATTCTGTCTTCTTAGTTTATAGGTCCAGGAATAGGTCTGCTGGATCATATGGTAGCTCAATGTTTACCTTTTCAAGGCACCTCTATTTTGTTCTCCTTAGTGGCTCTTTCCAGGTTACGTCCCACTTAAAGTGGAGGGTATGTATTTCTTCCCAGCACCTTCAGCATTTATTCTTTGTAGTTTTTGCTGATGGTTATTCTGAGTGGTGTGAGCTGATACCTCTTTGTGGTTGAATTTGCATGTGTCTCATAATGCGTTGAAATTGAGCTTTAAGACACGTCCTTTTTATTTTTCCAGCTGTGATTAGAGCTTATTTCTTCCAAGTGTTTTCTTAAAGTATGTGTCACCATTTGAAATATTTTGGCCATTATCTCCCTCAAGACATTTTGAGGGCAGGTTTCATTTACAGCCCTGCAGTACTTGTTCACATGAAGTGACCGTTCGCTCAGGCTTTAAACCTGCTTTTGCAGGTAACGGCCAGAGAGCGGCAGCCTTTCTACGTTCCCCATGCTGGTACTAGGGAAACAGACCTACCGGCCAGGGGTGTTCTTCGGTTATAAATTAGAGTGCAATGTGCCCGGGTAAACCCACAAATGTTGATGTCTCCTTGCTTTTGTTTGTTTTTAAATTTAATTTATATTTATTATTAGAGTAATAGTCCATTGTGTACGTGGACCACTTCTTCTTGGTGCATTCCTCTGTTGATGGACATTTTCATGGCTTCCAAGTGCTGGCTGTGGTAAATCTTGCTGGCGTACAGGTTTGCCAGCCTGTGACTTTTTGATTCTCATTTTCTCAGGTGATAGGCCAAGCAGCGGTTGTGATTGATTGACTGGTAGCTCAATGTTTCCCTTTTCAAAGCACCTACATTGTGTTTTCATTAGTGGCTCCTTACATGCCCCCCCTTACAACCGAGGGTAAGCATTTCTCCACACTCCCTTCACCATTTATTTTTTGCAGCATTTTTCCTAATGGCCATTCTGACTGCTGTGAGCTGATAGGTTTTTGTAGTATGGGTATGCATGTCATTAAAATTTTTGAAATTCATCATATTCCTACGCCTTTTTCTTTTCTCTTAAAAGAAAAAACCGTGAGTACAATAGAGCTCTTGAAATTGTCTTCTTCGAAGCTTGCCCTCTTTTGAATTTTTTGGTCGATTTTTGACCCCAGATATTTTCTGGAGGGCTGGTGTCATTTACAGAACTGCAAGTTGGTGAAAATTTAGTGACCTTTTGCAGTGGGTTCAAAGCTGCTGTTGTGGGAAACGGCCACAAGGAGGTAACATTTCTCCATGCCCCAATCTGGGTACTAGGGCAGCAGAGCCTTTCTGGAAATCATTGTCCTAGGTCGTAAATTAGAATGGAATTTGCCAGGAGAAATCCCCATAAGTTTATGTCTCATTACTTCTTCTTGGTTTTTAAATTTTTTTTAATCTGGGTAAAGTTTAGAATATTGTTTGTCCTAGGTGTACACAATCTGGTTCATTTGTACATCATGTATGTCTATTAACGTACAGATCCTCTTCCCATGTAAAATATACCAGTGTTCCGTCGACCTCCCTTGCTATATGTTCGGTCTTTTTGACACATGTATATAATATGTATTTGTATATGTATAGTAACACTAATCTTCATTTCTCAATTTCCCCCCCTCCTTTCCTTTTAGATGAGCATAGTTTGTTTTCTAAGCCTGTGAGTGTCTTTCTCTTTGGAAATCTGTTCATCTGTGTCAGTTATTAGATAATGCCATAAGTGATAAGATAGGCTGTAGGCCTTTTGCTTTCCGACCTACTTCATGTTTTGTGATTATCTCCAGGCTCATCTATGGTGCCTCGAAGAGCAGTGCTTCAATGTTTTCCATGGCTAATATTCCATTGTGTACATGGACCACTTCTTCTTGGTGCATTCCTCTGTTGATGGACATTTTCGTTGCTTCCAAGTGTTGCCTATGGTAAATATTGCTGGAGTGCAGGATTGCCAGCCTGTGATTTTTGATTTTCATTTTCTCAGGTGATAGACCCAGCAGTGGGTATGATTGATTGACTGGTATGGTAGCTCAACGTTTACCTTTTCAAGGCACCTCAATTGTGCTTTCATTAGTGGCTCTTACCACGTCCCCCTTAGAATCGAGGGTACGCATTTCTCCACAATCACGTCAGCATTTATTGTTTGCAGCATTTTTGTTGATGGCCATTCTGACTGGTGTGAGCTGATAGGTTTTTGTAATTTGGGTTTACGTGTCTGTAAAAATTCCTACAATTCATCATTTTTCCACGCCTTTTTCTTTTCTGTTAAAAGAAAAAAAGAAAAATGTGTGAGTATAATATACCTCTTCAAATTTCCTTTTTGGAAAGTTGCACTCTAGAATTTTTTGGTCGATTTTCGACCTCAGTATTTTTTGGAGGGCAGGTGTCATTTACAGCACTGCAATTGGTGAATATTTAGTGACCTTTTGCAGTGGGTTTAAAGCTGCTGTTGTGGGAAACGGCCACAAGGATGCAGCATTTCTCCATTCCCAAATCTGGGTACTAGGGCAGCAGAGCCGTTCTGGAAGTCGTTTGCCTAGGATGTAAATTTGAATGGAATGGGCCAGGAAAACCCCCCATAAGTTCATGTCTCATTACACCCAGTTCGTGGTTTTGATTTTTTCAATTGGGGTAATGGTTAGAATGTTGCTTGTCCAAGGTATACGCACTCTGGTTCATCTACATATTCTATATACCTATTTATGTAGAGATCCTCTTCCCGGGTAAATTATTACAGAGTGTTGCGTAAACCTTCCTTGCTGTATGGTCGGTCTTTTTGATATATGTGTATAATATGTGTTTGTATACATATGGTAATGCTAATCTTCATTTATCCATTCCCCCCACCTTTCCTTTTAGATAAGCATAGTATTTTTTTTAATAAGTCTGTGATTGACTTTCTCTTTGGAAATATGTTCCTTTGTGTCAGTTATTAGATAACGCCTCTAAGTGATATCATAGGATATAGGACTTTTGCTTTCCGACTTACCTCATGTTCTGTGATTATCTCCAAGATCATCTATGGTGCCTCAAAGAGCAGTGTTTCATTGTTTTCCATGGCTAGTATTCATTGTGTACATGGACCACTTCTTCTTTATCCTTTCATCTGTTGATGGACATTTTGGTTGCTTCACTGTCCTGTCTATTGTGAATAAGGCTGCAGTGCAGCTTTGGCAGCCCGGGTCTTCTTCATTCTGGTCTTCTCAGGTGAGAGGCCCATTGGTGCGCCTGCTGGATTGAATGGTACCTCAATTTTTCCTTTTAAACGCAGCTCCTTTCTGTTCTCATTATTAGCGTTTAACCCTTTTACATCTCACCAGCAGCTAGAGGGTACACAGTTCTCTAAAACCTCTTCAGCATTTATTGTTTGCAGACTTTTTGCCAATGGTCAGTCGACTGGTGCGAGTTGAAAACTTTTTGTAGATTAGATTGCATGAGTCTAATAATTCCTGAGGTTGAGCTTTTATCCATTTTCCTTTCTTTAAAAAGAGAGTGAGTAAAACTTACCTCTTCATACTATCTTCTTGAAAATTTTGCCTGTTTTGAATTATTTTTTATCCATTCCCTATCTCAGCACAATTTTGAGGGCAGGTGTCCTTTACAGCCCTGAGTCCTTGTGAATGGTAAGTGACCATTAGCTGTGGGTTAAAAGCTGCTCTTGCGGGAATCGGCCACAAGGCGGCAGCATTTCTCCTTTACCAAATCTGGTTACTAGGGCAACAGAGCCTTACTGGAAGTGGTGTTCTAGGTTGTAAATTAGAATGGAATGTGCGAGGAAAAAGCCCTTTAATTTATGTCTCATTACTTCTTGTTGGTATTTTTAACTTAATTTTTATTTTTTACCACAGCAAACTTGATTACAATGTTTTGTTTGTTCTAGGTGTGCAAGATGTGGTTCTTTCACACATATACATATATCTGTTCTTCTTCGGATCCTTTTCCCATGTAGGTTATGACACAATGTTGAGTAGTCTTCTCTTGGTATTGCGTAGGTCTTTGGTGATTATATATTTCATATGTGTATGTATCTCTCTGTTAACCTCAATATGGTAATGTATCCAATCCTCACACCATTCCATATGGTGAACCATAAGTTTTTTTAATGAATCTATGATAGTGTTTCTCTGTGGAAATATCTTTGTTTGTATCATTTTTTAGGTAACACCTATATGTGATATGGTAGGATATGTGTCTTTCGCTTTCTCACTTACTCCAAGTTGCGTGATTACTTCTAGACTCATCTATGGTGCTGCAAATGGCATTGTTTCATTTTTTCACTAGCTCATATTCCATCTGTACGGGTAGCAGCTTTCTTTGTCCACCCATCTGTCGTTGGACTTTTTGGTTACTTCCATATCTTGGCTATTGTAATACTATGCAATGCCGATTTGCGTGCCTGTGTCCTTCCAATTCTGTCTTCTTAGTTTATAGGTCCAGGAATAGGTCTGCTGGATCATATGGTAGCTCAATGTTTACCTTTTCAAGGCACCTCTATTTTGTTCTCCTTAGTGGCTCTTTCCAGGTTACGTCCCACTTAAAGTGGAGGGTATGTATTTCTTCCCAGCACCTTCAGCATTTATTCTTTGTAGTTTTTGCTGATGGTTATTCTGAGTGGTGTGAGCTGATACCTCTTTGTGGTTGAATTTGCATGTGTCTCATAATGCGTTGAAATTGAGCTTTAAGACACGTCCTTTTTATTTTTCCAGCTGTGATTAGAGCTTATTTCTTCCAAGTGTTTTCTTAAAGTATGTGTCACCATTTGAAATATTTTGGCAGTTATCTCCCTCAAGACATTTTGAGGGCAGGTTTCATTTACAGCCCTGCAGTACTTGTTCACATGAAGTGACCGTTCGATCAGGCTTTAAACCTGCTTTTGCAGGTAACGGCCAGAGAGCGGCAGCCTTTCTACGTTCCCCATGCTGGTACTAGGGAAACAGACCTACCGGCCAGGGGTGTTCTTCGGTTATAAATTAGAGTGCAATGTGCCCGGGTAAACCCACAAATGTTGATGTCTCCTTGCTTTTGTTTGTTTTTAAATTTAATTTCTATTTATTATTAGAGTAATAGTCCATTGTGTACGTGGACCACTTCTTCTTGGTGCATTCCTCTGTTGATGGACATTTTCATGGCTTCCAAGTGCTGGCTGTGGTAAATCTTGCTGGCGTACAGGTTTGCCAGCCTGTGACTTTTTGATTCTCATTTTCTCAGGTGATAGGCCAAGCAGCGGTTGTGATTGATTGACTGGTAGCTCAATGTTTCCCTTTTCAAAGCACCTACATTGTGTTTTCATTAGTGGCTCCTTACATGCCCCCCCTTACAACCGAGGGTACGCATTTCTCCACACTCCCTTCACCATTTATTTTTTGCAGCATTTTTCCTAATGGCCATTCTGACTGCTGTGAGCTGATAGGTTTTTGTAGTATGGGTATGCATGTCATTAAAATTTTTGAAATTCATCATATTCCTACGCCTTTTTCTTTTCTCTTAAAAGAAAAAACCGTGAGTACAATAGAGCTCTTGAAATTGTCTTCTTCGAAGCTTGCCCTCTTTTGAATTTTTTGGTCGATTTTTGACCCCAGACATTTTCTGGATGGCTGGTGTCATTTACAGTACTGCAAGTTGGTGAAAATTTAGTGACCTTTTGCAGTGGGTTCAAAGCTGCTGTTGTGGGAAACGGCCACAAGGAGGTAGCATTTCTCCATGCCCCAATCTGGGTACTAGGGCAGCAGAACCTTTCTGGAAGTCATTGTCCTAGGTCGTAAATTAGAATGGAATTTGCCAGGAGAAATCCCCATAAGTTTATGTCTCATTACTTCTTCTTGGTTTTTAAAATTTTTTTAATCTGGGTAAAGTTTAGAATATTGTTTGTCCTAGGTGTACACAATCTGGTTCATTTGTACATCATGTATGTCTATTAACGTACAGATCCTCTTCCCATGTAAAATATACCAGTGTTCCGTCGACCTCCCTTGCTATATGTTCGGTCTTTTTGACACATGTATATAATATGTATTTGTATATGTATAGTAACACTAATCTTCATTTCTCAATTTCCCCCCCTCCTTTCCTTTTAGATGAGCATAGTTTGTTTTCTAAGCCTGTGAGTGTCTTTCTCTTTGGAAATCTGTTCATCTGTGTCAGTTATTAGATAATGCCATAAGTGATAAGATAGGCTGTAGGCCTTTTGCTTTCCGACCTACTTCATGTTTTGTGATTATCTCCAGGCTCATCTATGGTGCCTCGAAGAGCAGTGCTTCAATGTTTTCCATGGCTAATATTCCATTGTGTACATGGACCACTTCTTCTTGGTGCATTCCTCTGTTGATGGACATTTTCGTTGCTTCCAAGTGTTGCCTATGGTAAATATTGCTGGAGTGCAGGATTGCCAGCCTGTGATTTTTGATTTTCATTTTCTCAGGTGATAGACCCAGCAGTGGGTATGATTGATTGACTGGTATGGTAGCTCAACGTTTACCTTTTCAAGGCACCTCAATTGTGCTTTCATTAGTGGCTCTTACCACGTCCCCCTTAGAATCGAGGGTACGCATTTCTCCACAATCACGTCAGCATTTATTGTTTGCAGCATTTTTGTTGATGGCCATTCTGACTGGTGTGAGCTGATAGGTTTTTGTAATTTGGGTTTACGTGTCTGTAAAAATTCCTACAATTCATCATTTTTCCACGCCTTTTTCTTTTCTGTTAAAAGAAAAAAGAAAAATGTGTGAGTATAATATACCTCTTCAAATTTCCTTTTTGGAAAGTTGCACTCTAGAATTTTTTGGTCGATTTTCGACCTCAGTATTTTTTGGAGGGCAGGTGTCATTTACAGCACTGCAATTGGTGAATATTTAGTGACCTTTTGCAGTGGGTTTAAAGCTGCTGTTGTGGGAAACGGCCACAAGGATGCAGCATTTCTCCATTCCCAAATCTGGGTACTAGGGCAGCAGAGCCGTTCTGGAAGTCGTTTGCCTAGGTTGTAAATTTGAATGGAATGGGCCAGGAAAACCCCCCATAAGTTCATGTCTCATTACTCCTAGTTCGTGGTTTTAATTTTTTCAATTGGGGTAATGGTTAGAATGTTGCTTGTCCAAGGTATATGCACTCTGGTTCATCTACATATTCTATATACCTATTTATGTAGAGATCCTCTTCCCGTGTAAATTATTACAGAGTGTTGCGTAAACCTTCCTTGCTGTATGGTCGGTCTTTTTGATATATGTGTATAATATGTGTTTGTATACATATGGTAATGCTAATCTTCATTTATCCATTCCCCCCACCTTTCCTTTTAGATAAGCATAGTATTTTTTTTAATAAGTCTGTGATTGACTTTCTCTTTGGAAATATGTTCCTTTGTGTCAGTTATTAGATAACGCCTCTAAGTGATATCATAGGATATAGGACTTTTGCTTTCCGACTTACCTCATGTTCTGTGATTATCTCCAAGATCATCTATGGTGCCTCAAAGAGCAGTGTTTCATTGTTTTCCATGGCTAGTATTCATTGTGTACATGGACCACTTCTTCTTTATCCTTTCATCTGTTGATGGACATTTTGGTTGCTTCACTGTCCTGTCTATTGTGAATAAGGCTGCAGTGCAGCTTTGGCAGCCCGGGTCTTCTTCATTCTGGTCTTCTCAGGTGAGAGGCCCATTGGTGCGCCTGCTGGATTGAATGGTACCTCAATTTTTCCTTTTAAACGCAGCTCCTTTCTGTTCTCATTATTAGCGTTTAACCCTTTTACATCTCACCAGCAGCTAGAGGGTACACAGTTCTCTAAAACCTCTTCAGCATTTATTGTTTGTAGACTTTTTGCCAATGGTCAGTCGACTGGTGCGAGTTGAAAACTTTTTGTAGATTAGATTGCATGAGTCTAATAATTCCTGAGGTTGAGCTTTTATCCATTTTCCTTTCTTTAAAAAGAGAGTGAGTAAAACTTACCTCTTCATACTATCTTCTTGAAAATTTTGCCTGTTTTGAATTATTTTTTATCCATTCCCTATCTCAGCACAATTTTGAGGGCAGGTGTCCTTTACAGCCCTGAGTCCTTGTGAATGGTAAGTGACCATTAGCTGTGGGTTAAAAGCTGCTCTTGCGGGAATCGGCCACAAGGTGGCAGCATTTCTCCTTTACCAAATCTGGTTACTAGGGCAACAGAGCCTTACTGGAAGTGGTGTTCTAGGTTGTCAATTAGAATGGAATGTGCGAGGAAAAAGCCCTTTAATTTATGTCTCATTACTTCTTGTTGGTATTTTTAACTTAATTTTTATTTTTTACCACAGCAAACTTGATTACAATGTTTTGTTTGTTCTAGGTGTGCAAGATGTGGTTCTTTCACACATATACATATATCTGTTCTTCTTCGGATCCTTTTCCCATGTAGGTTATGACACAATGTTGAGTAGTCTTCTCTTGGTATTGCGTAGGTTTTTGGTGATTATATATTTCATATGTGTATGTATCTCTCTGTTAACCTCAATATGGTAATGTATCCAATCCTCACACCATTCCATATGGTGAACCATAAGTTTTTTTAATGAATCTATGATAGTGTTTCTCTGTGGAAATATCTTTGTTTGTATCATTTTTTAGGTAACACCTATATGTGCTATGGTAGGATATGTGTCTTTCGCTTTCTCACTTACTCCAAGTTGCGTGATTACTTCTAGACTCATCTATGGTGCTGCAAATGGCATTGTTTCATTTTTTCACTAGCTCATATTCCATCTGTACGGGTAGCAGCTTTCTTTGTCCACCCATCTGTCGTTGGACTTTTTGGTTACTTCCATATCTTGGCTATTGTAATACTATGCAATGCAGATTTGCGTGCCTGTGTCCTTCCAATTCTGTCTTCTTAGTTTATAGGTCCAGGAATAGGTCTGCTGGATCATATGGTAGCTCAATGTTTACCTTTTCAAGGCACCTCTATTTTGTTCTCCTTAGTGGCTCTTTCCAGGTTACGTCCCACTTAAAGTGGAGGGTATGTATTTCTTCCCAGCACCTTCAGCATTTATTCTTTGTAGTTTTTGCTGATGGTTATTCTGAGTGGTGTGAGCTGATACCTCTTTGTGGTTGAATTTGCATGTGTCTCATAATGCGTTGAAATTGAGCTTTAAGACACGTCCTTTTTATTTTTCCAGCTGTGATTAGAGCTTATTTCTTCCAAGTGTTTTCTTAAAGTATGTGTCACCATTTGAAATATTTTGGCCGTTATCTCCCTCAAGACATTTTGAGGGCAGGTTTCATTTACAGCCCTGCAGTACTTGTTCACATGAAGTGACCGTTCGCTCAGGCTTTAAACCTGCTTTTGCAGGTAACGGCCAGAGAGCGGCAGCCTTTCTACGTTCCCCATGCTGGTACTAGGGAAACAGACCTACCGGCCAGGGGTGTTCTTCGGTTATAAATTAGAGTGCAATGTGCCCGGGTAAACCCACAAATGTTGATGTCTCCTTGCTTTTGTTTGTTTTTAAATTTAATTTATATTTATTATTAGAGTAATAGTCCATTGTGTACGTGGACCACTTCTTCTTGGTGCATTCCTCTGTTGATGGACATTTTCATGGCTTCCAAGTGCTGGCTGTGGTAAATCTTGCTGGCGTACAGGTTTGCCAGCCTGTGACTTTTTGATTCTCATTTTCTCAGGTGATAGGCCAAGCAGCGGTTGTGATTGATTGACTGGTAGCTCAATGTTTCCCTTTTCAAAGCACCTACATTGTGTTTTCATTAGTGGCTCTTTACATGCCCCCCCTTACAACCGAGGGTACGCATTTCTCCACACTCCCTTCACCATTTATTTTTTGCAGCATTTTTCCTAATGGCCATTCTGACTGCTGTGAGCTGATAGGTTTTTGTAGTATGGGTATGCATGTCATTAAAATTTTTGAAATTCATCATATTCCTACGCCTTTTTCTTTTCTCTTAAGAGAAAAAACCGTGAGTACAATAGAGCTCTTGAAATTGTCTTCTTCAAAGGTTGCCCTCTTTTGAATTTTTTGGTCGATTTTTGACCCCAGACATTTTCTGGAGGGCTGGTGTCATTTACAGAACTGCAAGTTGGTGAAAATTTAGTGACCTTTTGCAGTGGGTTCAAAGCTGCTGTTGTGGGAAACGGCCACAAGGAGGTAGCATTTCTCCATGCCCCAATCTGGGTACTAGGGCAGCAGAGCCTTTCTGGAAGTCATTGTCCTAGGTCGTAAATTAGAATGGAATTTGCCAGGAGAAATCCCCATAAGTTTATGTCTCATTACTTCTTCTTGGTTTTTAAATTTTTTTTAATCTGGGTAAAGTTTAGAATATTGTTTGTCCTAGGTGTACACAATCTGGTTCATTTGTACATCATGTATGTCTATTAACGTACAGATCCTCTTCCCATGTAAAATATACCAGTGTTCCGTCGACCTCCCTTGCTATATGTTCGGTCTTTTTGATACATGTATATAATATGTATTTGTATATGTATAGTAACACTAATCTTCATTTCTCAATTTCCCCCCCTCCTTTCCTTTTAGATGAGCATAGTTTGTTTTCTAAGCCTGTGAGTGTCTTTCTCTTTGGAAATCTGTTCATCTGTGTCAGGTATTAGATAATGCCATAAGTGATAAGATAGGCTGTAGGCCTTTTGCTTTCCGACCTACTTCATGTTTTGTGATTATCTCCAGGCTCATCTATGGTGCCTCGAAGAGCAGTGCTTCAATGTTTTCCATGGCTAATATTCCATTGTGTACATGGACCACTTCTTCTTGGTGCATTCCTCTGTTGATGGACATTTTCGTTGCTTCCAAGTGTTGCCTATGGTAAATATTGCTGGAGTGCAGGATTGGCAGCCTGTGATTTTTGATTTTCATTTTCTCAGGTGATAGACCCAGCAGTGGGTATGATTGATTGACTGGTATGGTAGCTCAACGTTTACCTTTTCAAGGCACCTCAATTGTGCTTTCATTAGTGGCTCTTACCACGTCCCCCTTAGAATCGAGGGTACGCATTTCTCCACAATCACGTCAGCATTTATTGTTTGCAGCATTTTTGTTGATGGTCATTCTGACTGGTGTGAGCTGATAGGTTTTTGTAATTTGGGTTTACCTGTCTGTAAAAATTCCTACAATTCATCATTTTTCCACGCCTTTTTCTTTTCTGTTAAAAGAAAAAAGAAAAAAAGTGTGAGTATAATATACCTCTTCAAATTTCCTTTTTGGAAGGTTGCACTCTAGAATTTTTTGGTCGATTTTCGACCTCAGTATTTTTTGGAGGGCAGGTGTCATTTACAGCACTGCAATTGGTGAATATTTAGTGACATTTTGCAGTGGGTTTAAAGCTGCTGTTGTGGGAAACGGCCACAAGGATGCAGCATTTCTCCATTCCCAAATCTGGGTACTAGGGCAGCAGAGCCGTTCTGGAAGTCGTTTGCCTAGGTTGTAAATTTGAATGGAATGGGCCAGGAAAACCCCCCATAAGTTCATGTCTCATTACTCCTAGTTCGTGGTTTTAATTTTTTCAATTGGGGTAATGGTTAGAATGTTGCTTGTCCAAGGTATACGCACTCTGGTTCATCTACATATTCTATATACCTATTTATGTAGAGATCCTCTTCCCGTGTAAATTATTACAGAGTGTTGTGTAAACCTTCCTTGCTGTATGGTCGGTCTTTTTGATATATGTGTATAATATGTGTTTGTATACATATGGTAATGCTAATCTTCATTTATCCATTCCCCCCACCTTTCCTTTTAGATAAGCATAGTATTTTTTTTAATAAGTCTGTGATTGACTTTCTCCTTGGAAATATGTTCCTTTGTGTCAGTTATTAGATAACGCCTCTAAGTGATATCATAGGATATAGGACTTTTGCTTTCCGACTTACCTCATGTTCTGTGATTATCTCCAAGATCATCTATGGTGCCTCAAAGAGCAGTGTTTCATTGTTTTCCATGGCTAGTATTCATTGTGTACATGGACCACTTCTTCTTTATCCTTTCATCTGTTGATGGACATTTTGGTTGCTTCACTGTCCTGTCTATTGTGAATAAGGCTGCAGTGCAGCTTTGGCAGCCCGGGTCTTCTTCATTCTGGTCTTCTCAGGTGAGAGGCCCATTGGTGCGCCTGCTGGATTGAATGGTACCTCAATTTTTCCTTTTAAACGCAGCTCCTTTCTGTTCTCATTATTAGCGTTTAACCCTTTTACATCTCACCAGCAGCTAGAGGGTACACAGTTCTCTAAAACCTCTTCAGCATTTATTGTTTGTAGACTTATTGCCAATGGTCAGTCGACTGGTGCGAGTTGAAAACTTTTTGTAGATTAGATTGCATGAGTCTAATAATTCCTGAGGTTGAGCTTTTATCCATTTTCCTTTCTTTAAAAAGAGAGTGAGTAAAACTTACCTCTTCATACTATCTTCTTGAAAATTTTGCCTGTTTTGAATTATTTTTTATCCATTCCCTATCTCAGCACAATTTTGAGGGCAGGTGTCCTTTACAGCCCTGAGTCCTTGTGAATGGTAAGTGACCATTAGCTGTGGGTTAAAAGCTGCTCTTGCGGGAATCGGCCACAAGGCGGCAGCATTTCTCCTTTACCAAATCTGGTTACTAGGGCAACAGAGCCTTACTGGAAGTGGTGTTCTAGGTTGTAAATTAGAATGGAATGTGCGAGGAAAAAGCCCTTTAATTTATGTCTCATTACTTCTTGTTGGTATTTTTAACTTAATTTTTATTTTTTACCATAGCAAACTTGATTACAATGTTTTGTTTGTTCTAGGTGTGCAAGATGTGGTTCTTTCACACATATACATATATCTGTTCTTCTTCGGATCCTTTTCCCATGTAGGTTATGACACAATGTTGAGTAGTCTTCTCTTGGTATTGCGTAGGTCTTTGGTGATTATATATTTCATATGTGTATGTATCTCTCTGTTAACCTCAATATGGTAATGTATCCAATCCTCACACCATTCCATATGGTGAACCATAAGTTTTTTTAATGAATCTATGATAGTGTTTCTCTGTGGAAATATCTTTGTTTGTATCATTTTTTAGGTAACACCTATATGTGCTATGGTAGGATATGTGTCTTTCGCTTTCTCACTTACTCCAAGTTGCGTGATTACTTCTAGACTCATCTATGGTGCTGCAAATGGCATTGTTTCATTTTTTCACTAGCTCATATTCCATCTGTACGGGTAGCAGCTTTCTTTGTCCACCCATCTGTCGTTGGACTTTTTGGTTACTTCCATATCTTGGCTATTGTAATACTATGCAATGCAGATTTGCGTGCCTGTGTCCTTCCAATTCTGTCTTCTTAGTTTATAGGTCCAGGAATAGGTCTGCTGGATCATATGGTAGCTCAATGTTTACCTTTTCAAGGCACCTCTATTTTGTTCTCCTTAGTGGCTCTTTCCAGGTTACGTCCCACTTAAAGTGGAGGGTATGTATTTCTTCCCAGCACCTTCAGCATTTATTCTTTGTAGTTTTTGCTGATGGTTATTCTGAGTGGTGTGAGCTGATACCTCTTTGTGGTTGAATTTGCATGTGTCTCATAATGCGTTGAAATTGAGCTTTAAGACACGTCCTTTTTATTTTTCCAGCTGTGATTAGAGCTTATTTCTTCCAAGTGTTTTCTTAAAGTATGTGTCACCATTTGAAATATTTTGGCCGTTATCTCCCTCAAGACATTTTGAGGGCAGGTTTCATTTACAGCCCTGCAGTACTTGTTCACATGAAGTGACCGTTCGCTCAGGCTTTAAACCTGCTTTTGCAGGTAACGGCCAGAGAGCGGCAGCCTTTCTACGTTCCCCATGCTGGTACTAGGGAAACAGACCTACCGGCCAGGGGTGTTCTTCGGTTATAAATTAGAGTGCAATGTGCCCGGGTAAACCCACAAATGTTGATGTCTCCTTGCTTTTGTTTGTTTTTAAATTTAATTTATATTTATTATTAGAGTAATAGTCCATTGTGTACGTGGACCACTTCTTCTTGGTGCATTCCTCTGTTGATGGACATTTTCATGGCTTCCAAGTGCTGGCTGTGGTAAATCTTGCTGGCGTACAGGTTTGCCAGCCTGTGACTTTTTGATTCTCATTTTCTCAGGTGATAGGCCAAGCAGCGGTTGTGATTGATTGACTGGTAGCTCAATGTTTCCCTTTTCAAAGCACCTACATTGTGTTTTCATTAGTGGCTCTTTACATGCCCCCCCTTACAACCGAGGGTACGCATTTCTCCACACTCCCTTCACCATTTATTTTTTGCAGCATTTTTCCTAATGGCCATTCTGACTGCTGTGAGCTGATAGGTTTTTGTAGTATGGGTATGCATGTCATTAAAATTTTTGAAATTCATCATATTCCTACGCCTTTTTCTTTTCTCTTAAAAGAAAAAACCGTGAGTACAATAGAGCTCTTGAAATTGTCTTCTTCGAAGGTTGCCCTCTTTTGAATTTTTTGGTCGATTTTTGACCCCAGACATTTTCTGGAGGGCTGGTGTCATTTACAGAACTGCAAGTTGGTGAAAATTTAGTGACCTTTTGCAGTGGGTTCAAAGCTGCTGTTGTGGGAAACGGCCACAAGGAGGTAGCATTTCTCCATGCCCCAATCTGGGTACTAGGGCAGCAGAGCCTTTCTGGAAGTCATTGTCCTAGGTTGTAAATTAGAATGGAATTTGCCAGGAGAAATCCCCATAAGTTTATGTCTCATTACTTCTTCTTGGTTTTTAAATTTTTTTTAATCTGGGTAAAGTTTAGAATATTGTTTGTCCTAGGTGTACACAATCTGGTTCATTTGTACATCATGTATGTCTATTAACGTACAGATCCTCTTCCCATGTAAAATATACCAGTGTTCCGTCGACCTCCCTTGCTATATGTTCGGTCTTTTTGATACATGTATATAATATGTATTTGTATATGTATAGTAACACTAATCTTCATTTCTCAATTTCCCCCCCTCCTTTCCTTTTAGATGAGCATAGTTTGTTTTCTAAGCCTGTGAGTGTCTTTCTCTTTGGAAATCTGTTCATCTGTGTCAGTTATTAGATAATGCCATAAGTGATAATATAGGCTGTAGGCCTTTTGCCTTCCGACCTACTTCATGTTTTGTGATTATCTCCAGGCTCATCTATGGTGCCTCGAAGAGCAGTGCTTCAATGTTTTCCATGGCTAATATTCCATTGTGTACATGGACCACTTCTTCTTGGTGCATTCCTCTGTTGATGGACATTTTCGTTGCTTCCAAGTGTTGCCTATGGTAAATATTGCTGGAGTGCAGGATTGCCAGCCTGTGATTTTTGATTTTCATTTTCTCAGGTGATAGACCCAGCAGTGGGTATGATTGATTGACTGATATGGTAGCTCAACGTTTACCTTTTCAAGGCACCTCAATTGTGCTTTCATTAGTGGCTCTTACCACGTCCCCCTTAGAATCGAGGGTACGCATTTCTCCACAATCACGTCAGCATTTATTGTTTGCAGCATTTTTGTTGATGGCCATTCTGACTGGTGTGAGCTGATAGGTTTTTGTAATTTGGGTTTACGTGTCTGTAAAAATTCCTACAATTCATCATTTTTCCACGCCTTTTTCTTTTCTGTTAAAAGAAAAAAGAAAAATGTGTGAGTATAATATACCTCTTCAAATTTCCTTTTTGGAAGGTTGCACTCTAGAATTTTTTGGTCGATTTTCGACCTCAGTATTCTTTGGAGGGCAGGTGTCATTTACAGCACTGCAATTGGTGAATATTTAGTGACCTTTTGCAGTGGGTTTAAAGCTGCTGTTGTGGGAAACGGCCACAAGGATGCAGCATTTCTCCATTCCCAAATCTGGGTACTAGGGCAGCAGAGCCGTTCTGGAAGTCGTTTGCCTAGGTTGTAAATTTGAATGGAATGGGCCAGGAAAACCCCCCATAAGTTCATGTCTCAATACTCCCAGTTCGTGGTTTTGATTTTTTCAATTGGGGTAATGGTTAGAATGTTGCTTGTCCAAGGTATACGCACTCTGGTTCATCTACATATTCTATATACCTATTTATGGAGAGATCCTCTTCCCGGGTAAATTATTACAGAGTGTTGCGTAAACCTTCCTTGCTGTATGGTCGGTCTTTTTGATATATGTGTATAATATGTGTTTGTATACATATGGTAATGCTAATCTTCATTTATCCATTCCCCCCACCTTTCCTTTTAGATAAGCATAGTATTTTTTTTAATAAGTCTGTGATTGACTTTCTCTGTGGAAATATGTTCCTTTGTGTCAGTTATTAGATAACGCCTCTAAGTGATATCATAGGATATAGGACTTTTGCTTTCCGACTTACCTCATGTTCTGTGATTATCTCCAAGATCATCTATGGTGCCTCAAAGAGCAGTGTTTCATTGTTTTCCATGGCTAGTATTCATTGTGTACATGGACCACTTCTTCTTTATCCTTTCATCTGTTGATGGACATTTTGGTTGCTTCACTGTCCTGTCTATTGTGAATAAGGCTGCAGTGCAGCTTTGGCAGCCCGGGTCTTCTTCATTCTGGTCTTCTCAGGTGAGAGGCCCATTGGTGCGCCTGCTGGATTGAATGGTACCTCAATTTTTCCTTTTAAACGCAGCTCCTTTCTGTTCTCATTATTAGCGTTTAACCCTTTTACATCTCACCAGCAGCTAGAGGGTACACAGTTCTCTAAAACCTCTTCAGCATTTATTGTTTGCAGACTTTTTGCCAATGGTCAGTCGACTGGTGCGAGTTGAAAACTTTTTGTAGATTAGATTGCATGAGTCTAATAATTCCTGAGGTTGAGCTTTTATCCATTTTCCTTTCTTTAAAAAGAGAGTGAGTAAAACTTACCTCTTCATACTATCTTCTTGAAAATTTTGCCTGTTTTGAATTATTTTTTATCCATTCCCTATCTCAGCACAATTTTGAGGGCAGGTGTCCTTTACAGCCCTGAGTCCTTGTGAATGGTAAGTGACCATTAGCTGTGGGTTAAAAGCTGCTCTTGCGGGAATCGGCCACAAGGCGGCAGCATTTCTCCTTTACCAAATCTGGTTACTAGGGCAACAGAGCCTTACTGGAAGTGGTGTTCTAGGTTGTAAATTAGAATGGAATGTGCGAGGAAAAAGCCCTTTAATTTATGTCTCATTACTTCTTGTTGGTATTTTTAACTTAATTTTTATTTTTTACCACAGCAAACTTGATTACAATGTTTTGTTTGTTCTAGGTGTGCAAGATGTGGTTCTTTCACACATATACATATATCTGTTCTTCTTCGGATCCTTTTCCCATGTAGGTTATGACACAATGTTGAGTAGTCTTCTCTTGGTATTGCGTAGGTCTTTGGTGATTATATATTTCATATGTGTATGTATCTCTCTGTTAACCTCAATATGGTAATGTATCCAATCCTCACACCATTCCATATGGTGAACCATAAGTTTTTTTAATGAATCTATGATAGTGTTTCTCTGTGGAAATATCTTTGTTTGTATCATTTTTTAGGTAACACCTATATGTGATATGGTAGGATATGTGTCTTTCGCTTTCTCACTTACTCCAAGTTGCGTGATTACTTCTAGACTCATCTATGGTGCTGCAAATGGCATTGTTTCATTTTTTCACTAGCTCATATTCCATCTGTACGGGTAGCAGCTTTCTTTGTCCACCCATCTGTCGTTGGACTTTTTGGTTACTTCCATATCTTGGCTATTGTAATACTATGCAATGCAGATTTGCGTGCCTGTGTCCTTCCAATTCTGTCTTCTTAGTTTATAGGTCCAGGAATAGGTCTGCTGGATCATATGGTAGCTCAATGTTTACCTTTTCAAGGCACCTCTATTTTGTTCTCCTTAGTGGCTCTTTCCAGGTTATGTCCCACTTAAAGTGGAGGGTATGTATTTCTTCCCAGCACCTTCAGCATTTATTCTTTGTAGTTTTTGCTGATGGTTATTCTGAGTGGTGTGAGCTGATACCTCTTTGTGGTTGAATTTGCATGTGTCTCATAATGCGTTGAAATTGAGCTTTAAGACACGTCCTTTTTATTTTTCCAGCTGTGATTAGAGCTTATTTCTTCAAAGTGTTTTCTTAAAGTATGTGTCACCATTTGAAATATTTTGGCCGTTATCTCCCTCAAGACATTTTGAGGGCAGGTTTCATTTACAGCCCTGCAGTACTTGTTCACATGAAGTGACCGTTCGCTCAGGCTTTAAACCTGCTTTTGCAGGTAACGGCCAGAGAGCGGCAGCCTTTCTACGTTCCCCATGCTGGTACTAGGGAAACAGACCTACCGGCCAGGGGTGTTCTTCGGTTATAAATTAGAGTGCAATGTGCCCGGGTAAACCCACAAATGTTGATGTCTCCTTGCTTTTGTTTGTTTTTAAATTTAATTTCTATTTATTATTAGAGTAATAGTCCATTGTGTACGTGGACCACTTCTTCTTGGTGCATTCCTCTGTTGATGGACATTTTCATGGCTTCCAAGTGCTGGCTGTGGTAAATCTTGCTGGCGTACAGGTTTGCCAGCCTGTGACTTTTTGATTCTCATTTTCTCAGGTGATAGGCCAAGCAGCGGTTGTGATTGATTGACTGGTAGCTCAATGTTTCCCTTTTCAAAGCACCTACATTGTGTTTTCATTAGTGGCTCTTTACATGCCCCCCCTTACAACCGAGGGTACGCATTTCTCCACACTCCCTTCACCATTTATTTTTTGCAGCATTTTTCCTAATGGCCATTCTGACTGCTGTGAGCTGATAGGTTTTTGTAGTATGGGTATGCATGTCATTAAAATTTTTGAAATTCATCATATTCCTACGCCTTTTTCTTTTCTCTTAAAAGAAAAAACCGTGAGTACAATAGAGCTCTTGAAATTGTCTTCTTCGAAGGTTGCCCTCTTTTGAATTTTTTGGTCGATTTTTGACCCCAGACATTTTCTGGAGGGCTGGTGTCATTTACAGAACTGCAAGTTGGTGAAAATTTAGTGACCTTTTGCAGTGGGTTCAAAGCTGCTGTTGTGGGAAACGGCCACAAGGAGGTAGCATTTCTCCATGCCCCAATCTGGGTACTAGGGCAGCAGAGCCTTTCTGGAAGTCATTGTCCTAGGTTGTAAATTAGAATGGAATTTTCCAGGAGAAATCCCCATAAGTTTATGTCTCATTACTTCTTCTTGGTTTTTAAATTTTTTTTTAATCTGGGTAAAGTTTAGAATATTGTTTGTCCTAGGTGTACACAATCTGGTTCATTTGTACATCATGTATGTCTATTAACGTACAGATCCTCTTCCCATGTAAAATATACCAGTGTTCCGTCGACCTCCCTTGCTATATGTTCGGTCTTTTTGATACATGTATATAATATGTATTTGTATATGTATAGTAACACTAATCTTCATTTCTCAATTTCCCCCCCTCCTTTCCTTTTAGATGAGCATAGTTTGTTTTCTAAGCCTGTGAGTGTCTTTCTCTTTGGAAATCTGTTCATCTGTGTCAGTTATTAGATAATGCCATAAGTGATAATATAGGCTGTAGGCCTTTTGCCTTCCGACCTACTTCATGTTTTGTGATTATCTCCAGGCTCATCTATGGTGCCTCGAAGAGCAGTGCTTCAATGTTTTCCATGGCTAATATTCCATTGTGTACATGGACCACTTCTTCTTGGTGCATTCCTCTGTTGATGGACATTTTCGTTGCTTCCAAGTGTTGCCTATGGTAAATATTGCTGGAGTGCAGGATTGCCAGCCTGTGATTTTTGATTTTCATTTTCTCAGGTGATAGACCCAGCAGTGGGTATGATTGATTGACTGGTATGGTAGCTCAACGTTTACCTTTTCAAGGCACCTCAATTGTGCTTTCATTAGTGGCTCTTACCACGTCCCCCTGAGAATCGAGGGTACGCATTTCTCCACAATCACGTCAGCATTTATTGTTTGCAGCATTTTTGTTGATGGCCATTCTGACTGGTGTGAGCTGATAGGTTTTTGTAATTTGGGTTTACGTGTCTGTAAAAATTCCTACAATTCATCATTTTTCCACGCCTTTTTCTTTTCTGTTAAAAGAAAAAAGAAAAATGTGTGAGTATAATATACCTCTTCAAATTTCCTTTTTGGAAGGTTGCACTCTAGAATTTTTTGGTCGATTTTCGACCTCAGTATTCTTTGGAGGGCAGGTGTCATTTACAGCACTGCAATTGGTGAATATTTAGTGACCTTTTGCAGTGGGTTTAAAGCTGCTGTTGTGGGAAACGGCCACAAGGATGCAGCATTTCTCCATTCCCAAATCTGGGTACTAGGGCAGCAGAGCCGTTCTGGAAGTCGTTTGCCTAGGTTGTAAATTTGAATGGAATGGGCCAGGAAAACCCCCCATAAGTTCATGTCTCAATACTCCCAGTTCGTGGTTTTGATTTTTTCAATTGGGGTAATGGTTAGAATGTTGCTTGTCCAAGGTATACGCACTCTGGTTCATCTACATATTCTATATACCTATTTATGGAGAGATCCTCTTCCCGGGTAAATTATTACAGAGTGTTGCGTAAACCTTCCTTGCTGTATGGTCGGTCTTTTTGATATATGTGTATAATATGTGTTTGTATACATATGGTAATGCTAATCTTCATTTATCCATTCCCCCCACCTTTCCTTTTAGATAAGCATAGTATTTTTTTTAATAAGTCTGTGATTGACTTTCTCTGTGGAAATATGTTCCTTTGTGTCAGTTATTAGATAACGCCTCTAAGTGATATCATAGGATATAGGACTTTTGCTTTCCGACTTACCTCATGTTCTGTGATTATCTCCAAGATCATCTATGGTGCCTCAAAGAGCAGTGTTTCATTGTTTTCCATGGCTAGTATTCATTGTGTACATGGACCACTTCTTCTTTATCCTTTCATCTGTTGATGGACATTTTGGTTGCTTCACTGTCCTGTCTATTGTGAATAAGGCTGCAGTGCAGCTTTGGCAGCCCGGGTCTTCTTCATTCTGGTCTTCTCAGGTGAGAGGCCCATTGGTGCGCCTGCTGGATTGAATGGTACCTCAATTTTTCCTTTTAAACGCAGCTCCTTTCTGTTCTCATTATTAGCGTTTAACCCTTTTACATCTCACCAGCAGCTAGAGGGTACACAGTTCTCTAAAACCTCTTCAGCATTTATTGTTTGCAGACTTTTTGCCAATGGTCAGTCGACTGGTGCGAGTTGAAAACTTTTTGTAGATTAGATTGCATGAGTCTAATAATTCCTGAGGTTGAGCTTTTATCCATTTTCCTTTCTTTAAAAAGAGAGTGAGTAAAACTTACCTCTTCATACTATCTTCTTGAAAATTTTGCCTGTTTTGAATTATTTTTTATCCATTCCCTATCTCAGCACAATTTTGAGGGCAGGTGTCCTTTACAGCCCTGAGTCCTTGTGAATGGTAAGTGACCATTAGCTGTGGGTTAAAAGCTGCTCTTGCGGGAATCGGCCACAAGGCGGCAGCATTTCTCCTTTACCAAATCTGGTTACTAGGGCAACAGAGCCTTACTGGAAGTGGTGTTCTAGGTTGTAAATTAGAATGGAATGTGCGAGGAAAAAGCCCTTTAATTTATGTCTCATTACTTCTTGTTGGTATTTTTAACTTAATTTTTATTTTTTACCACAGCAAACTTGATTACAATGTTTTGTTTGTTCTAGGTGTGCAAGATGTGGTTCTTTCACACATATACATATATCTGTTCTTCTTCGGATCCTTTTCCCATGTAGGTTATGACACAATGTTGAGTAGTCTTCTCTTGGTATTGCGTAGGTCTTTGGTGATTATATATTTCATATGTGTATGTATCTCTCTGTTAACCTCAATATGGTAATGTATCCAATCCTCACACCATTCCATATGGTGAACCATAAGTTTTTTTAATGAATCTATGATAGTGTTTCTCTGTGGAAATATCTTTGTTTGTATCATTTTTTAGGTAACACCTATATGTGATATGGTAGGATATGTGTCTTTCGCTTTCTCACTTACTCCAAGTTGCGTGATTACTTCTAGACTCATCTATGGTGCTGCAAATGGCATTGTTTCATTTTTTCACTAGCTCATATTCCATCTGTACGGGTAGCAGCTTTCTTTGTCCACCCATCTGTCGTTGGACTTTTTGGTTACTTCCATATCTTGGCTATTGTAATACTATGCAATGCAGATTTGCGTGCCTGTGTCCTTCCAATTCTGTCTTCTTAGTTTATAGGTCCAGGAATAGGTCTGCTGGATCATATGGTAGCTCAATGTTTACCTTTTCAAGGCACCTCTATTTTGTTCTCCTTAGTGGCTCTTTCCAGGTTATGTCCCACTTAAAGTGGAGGGTATGTATTTCTTCCCAGCACCTTCAGCATTTATTCTTTGTAGTTTTTGCTGATGGTTATTCTGAGTGGTGTGAGCTGATACCTCTTTGTGGTTGAATTTGCATGTGTCTCATAATGCGTTGAAATTGAGCTTTAAGACACGTCCTTTTTATTTTTCCAGCTGTGATTAGAGCTTATTTCTTCAAAGTGTTTTCTTAAAGTATGTGTCACCATTTGAAATATTTTGGCCGTTATCTCCCTCAAGACATTTTGAGGGCAGGTTTCATTTACAGCCCTGCAGTACTTGTTCACATGAAGTGACCGTTCGCTCAGGCTTTAAACCTGCTTTTGCAGGTAACGGCCAGAGAGCGGCAGCCTTTCTACGTTCCCCATGCTGGTACTAGGGAAACAGACCTACCGGCCAGGGGTGTTCTTCGGTTATAAATTAGAGTGCAATGTGCCCGGGTAAACCCACAAATGTTGATGTCTCCTTGCTTTTGTTTGTTTTTAAATTTAATTTCTATTTATTATTAGAGTAATAGTCCATTGTGTACGTGGACCACTTCTTCTTGGTGCATTCCTCTGTTGATGGACATTTTCATGGCTTCCAAGTGCTGGCTGTGGTAAATCTTGCTGGCGTACAGGTTTGCCAGCCTGTGACTTTTTGATTCTCATTTTCTCAGGTGATAGGCCAAGCAGCGGTTGTGATTGATTGACTGGTAGCTCAATGTTTCCCTTTTCAAAGCACCTACATTGTGTTTTCATTAGTGGCTCTTTACATGCCCCCCCTTACAACCGAGGGTACGCATTTCTCCACACTCCCTTCACCATTTATTTTTTGCAGCATTTTTCCTAATGGCCATTCTGACTGCTGTGAGCTGATAGGTTTTTGTAGTATGGGTATGCATGTCATTAAAATTTTTGAAATTCATCATATTCCTACGCCTTTTTCTTTTCTCTTAAAAGAAAAAACCGTGAGTACAATAGAGCTCTTGAAATTGTCTTCTTCGAAGGTTGCCCTCTTTTGAATTTTTTGGTCGATTTTTGACCCCAGACATTTTCTGGAGGGCTGGTGTCATTTACAGAACTGCAAGTTGGTGAAAATTTAGTGACCTTTTGCAGTGGGTTCAAAGCTGCTGTTGTGGGAAACGGCCACAAGGAGGTAGCATTTCTCCATGCCCCAATCTGGGTACTAGGGCAGCAGAGCCTTTCTGGAAGTCATTGTCCTAGGTTGTAAATTAGAATGGAATTTTCCAGGAGAAATCCCCATAAGTTTATGTCTCATTACTTCTTCTTGGTTTTTAAATTTTTTTTTAATCTGGGTAAAGTTTAGAATATTGTTTGTCCTAGGTGTACACAATCTGGTTCATTTGTACATCATGTATGTCTATTAACGTACAGATCCTCTTCCCATGTAAAATATACCAGTGTTCCGTCGACCTCCCTTGCTATATGTTCGGTCTTTTTGATACATGTATATAATATGTATTTGTATATGTATAGTAACACTAATCTTCATTTCTCAATTTCCCCCCCTCCTTTCCTTTTAGATGAGCATAGTTTGTTTTCTAAGCCTGTGAGTGTCTTTCTCTTTGGAAATCTGTTCATCTGTGTCAGTTATTAGATAATGCCATAAGTGATAATATAGGCTGTAGGCCTTTTGCCTTCCGACCTACTTCATGTTTTGTGATTATCTCCAGGCTCATCTATGGTGCCTCGAAGAGCAGTGCTTCAATGTTTTCCATGGCTAATATTCCATTGTGTACATGGACCACTTCTTCTTGGTGCATTCCTCTGTTGATGGACATTTTCGTTGCTTCCAAGTGTTGCCTATGGTAAATATTGCTGGAGTGCAGGATTGCCAGCCTGTGATTTTTGATTTTCATTTTCTCAGGTGATAGACCCAGCAGTGGGTATGATTGATTGACTGATATGGTAGCTCAACGTTTACCTTTTCAAGGCACCTCAATTGTGCTTTCATTAGTGGCTCTTACCACGTCCCCCTTAGAATCGAGGGTACGCATTTCTCCACAATCACGTCAGCATTTATTGTTTGCAGCATTTTTGTTGATGGCCATTCTGACTGGTGTGAGCTGATAGGTTTTTGTAATTTGGGTTTACGTGTCTGTAAAAATTCCTACAATTCATCATTTTTCCACGCCTTTTTCTTTTCTGTTAAAAGAAAAAAGAAAAATGTGTGAGTATAATATACCTCTTCAAATTTCCTTTTTGGAAGGTTGCACTCTAGAATTTTTTGGTCGATTTTCGACCTCAGTATTCTTTGGAGGGCAGGTGTCATTTACAGCACTGCAATTGGTGAATATTTAGTGACCTTTTGCAGTGGGTTTAAAGCTGCTGTTGTGGGAAACGGCCACAAGGATGCAGCATTTCTCCATTCCCAAATCTGGGTACTAGGGCAGCAGAGCCGTTCTGGAAGTCGTTTGCCTAGGTTGTAAATTTGAATGGAATGGGCCAGGAAAACCCCCCATAAGTTCATGTCTCAATACTCCCAGTTCGTGGTTTTGATTTTTTCAATTGGGGTAATGGTTAGAATGTTGCTTGTCCAAGGTATACGCACTCTGGTTCATCTACATATTCTATATACCTATTTATGGAGAGATCCTCTTCCCGGGTAAATTATTACAGAGTGTTGCGTAAACCTTCCTTGCTGTATGGTCGGTCTTTTTGATATATGTGTATAATATGTGTTTGTATACATATGGTAATGCTAATCTTCATTTATCCATTCCCCCCACCTTTCCTTTTAGATAAGCATAGTATTTTTTTTAATAAGTCTGTGATTGACTTTCTCTGTGGAAATATGTTCCTTTGTGTCAGTTATTAGATAACGCCTCTAAGTGATATCATAGGATATAGGACTTTTGCTTTCCGACTTACCTCATGTTCTGTGATTATCTCCAAGATCATCTATGGTGCCTCAAAGAGCAGTGTTTCATTGTTTTCCATGGCTAGTATTCATTGTGTACATGGACCACTTCTTCTTTATCCTTTCATCTGTTGATGGACATTTTGGTTGCTTCACTGTCCTGTCTATTGTGAATAAGGCTGCAGTGCAGCTTTGGCAGCCCGGGTCTTCTTCATTCTGGTCTTCTCAGGTGAGAGGCCCATTGGTGCGCCTGCTGGATTGAATGGTACCTCAATTTTTCCTTTTAAACGCAGCTCCTTTCTGTTCTCATTATTAGCGTTTAACCCTTTTACATCTCACCAGCAGCTAGAGGGTACACAGTTCTCTAAAACCTCTTCAGCATTTATTGTTTGCAGACTTTTTGCCAATGGTCAGTCGACTGGTGCGAGTTGAAAACTTTTTGTAGATTAGATTGCATGAGTCTAATAATTCCTGAGGTTGAGCTTTTATCCATTTTCCTTTCTTTAAAAAGAGAGTGAGTAAAACTTACCTCTTCATACTATCTTCTTGAAAATTTTGCCTGTTTTGAATTATTTTTTATCCATTCCCTATCTCAGCACAATTTTGAGGGCAGGTGTCCTTTACAGCCCTGAGTCCTTGTGAATGGTAAGTGACCATTAGCTGTGGGTTAAAAGCTGCTCTTGCGGGAATCGGCCACAAGGCGGCAGCATTTCTCCTTTACCAAATCTGGTTACTAGGGCAACAGAGCCTTACTGGAAGTGGTGTTCTAGGTTGTAAATTAGAATGGAATGTGCGAGGAAAAAGCCCTTTAATTTATGTCTCATTACTTCTTGTTGGTATTTTTAACTTAATTTTTATTTTTTACCACAGCAAACTTGATTACAATGTTTTGTTTGTTCTAGGTGTGCAAGATGTGGTTCTTTCACACATATACATATATCTGTTCTTCTTCGGATCCTTTTCCCATGTAGGTTATGACACAATGTTGAGTAGTCTTCTCTTGGTATTGCGTAGGTCTTTGGTGATTATATATTTCATATGTGTATGTATCTCTCTGTTAACCTCAATATGGTAATGTATCCAATCCTCACACCATTCCATATGGTGAACCATAAGTTTTTTTAATGAATCTATGATAGTGTTTCTCTGTGGAAATATCTTTGTTTGTATCATTTTTTAGGTAACACCTATATGTGATATGGTAGGATATGTGTCTTTCGCTTTCTCACTTACTCCAAGTTGCGTGATTACTTCTAGACTCATCTATGGTGCTGCAAATGGCATTGTTTCATTTTTTCACTAGCTCATATTCCATCTGTACGGGTAGCAGCTTTCTTTGTCCACCCATCTGTCGTTGGACTTTTTGGTTACTTCCATATCTTGGCTATTGTAATACTATGCAATGCAGATTTGCGTGCCTGTGTCCTTCCAATTCTGTCTTCTTAGTTTATAGGTCCAGGAATAGGTCTGCTGGATCATATGGTAGCTCAATGTTTACCTTTTCAAGGCACCTCTATTTTGTTCTCCTTAGTGGCTCTTTCCAGGTTATGTCCCACTTAAAGTGGAGGGTATGTATTTCTTCCCAGCACCTTCAGCATTTATTCTTTGTAGTTTTTGCTGATGGTTATTCTGAGTGGTGTGAGCTGATACCTCTTTGTGGTTGAATTTGCATGTGTCTCATAATGCGTTGAAATTGAGCTTTAAGACACGTCCTTTTTATTTTTCCAGCTGTGATTAGAGCTTATTTCTTCAAAGTGTTTTCTTAAAGTATGTGTCACCATTTGAAATATTTTGGCCGTTATCTCCCTCAAGACATTTTGAGGGCAGGTTTCATTTACAGCCCTGCAGTACTTGTTCACATGAAGTGACCGTTCGCTCAGGCTTTAAACCTGCTTTTGCAGGTAACGGCCAGAGAGCGGCAGCCTTTCTACGTTCCCCATGCTGGTACTAGGGAAACAGACCTACCGGCCAGGGGTGTTCTTCGGTTATAAATTAGAGTGCAATGTGCCCGGGTAAACCCACAAATGTTGATGTCTCCTTGCTTTTGTTTGTTTTTAAATTTAATTTCTATTTATTATTAGAGTAATAGTCCATTGTGTACGTGGACCACTTCTTCTTGGTGCATTCCTCTGTTGATGGACATTTTCATGGCTTCCAAGTGCTGGCTGTGGTAAATCTTGCTGGCGTACAGGTTTGCCAGCCTGTGACTTTTTGATTCTCATTTTCTCAGGTGATAGGCCAAGCAGCGGTTGTGATTGATTGACTGGTAGCTCAATGTTTCCCTTTTCAAAGCACCTACATTGTGTTTTCATTAGTGGCTCTTTACATGCCCCCCCTTACAACCGAGGGTACGCATTTCTCCACACTCCCTTCACCATTTATTTTTTGCAGCATTTTTCCTAATGGCCATTCTGACTGCTGTGAGCTGATAGGTTTTTGTAGTATGGGTATGCATGTCATTAAAATTTTTGAAATTCATCATATTCCTACGCCTTTTTCTTTTCTCTTAAAAGAAAAAACCGTGAGTACAATAGAGCTCTTGAAATTGTCTTCTTCGAAGGTTGCCCTCTTTTGAATTTTTTGGTCGATTTTTGACCCCAGACATTTTCTGGAGGGCTGGTGTCATTTACAGAACTGCAAGTTGGTGAAAATTTAGTGACCTTTTGCAGTGGGTTCAAAGCTGCTGTTGTGGGAAACGGCCACAAGGAGGTAGCATTTCTCCATGCCCCAATCTGGGTACTAGGGCAGCAGAGCCTTTCTGGAAGTCATTGTCCTAGGTTGTAAATTAGAATGGAATTTTCCAGGAGAAATCCCCATAAGTTTATGTCTCATTACTTCTTCTTGGTTTTTAAATTTTTTTTTAATCTGGGTAAAGTTTAGAATATTGTTTGTCCTAGGTGTACACAATCTGGTTCATTTGTACATCATGTATGTCTATTAACGTACAGATCCTCTTCCCATGTAAAATATACCAGTGTTCCGTCGACCTCCCTTGCTATATGTTCGGTCTTTTTGATACATGTATATAATATGTATTTGTATATGTATAGTAACACTAATCTTCATTTCTCAATTTCCCCCCCTCCTTTCCTTTTAGATGAGCATAGTTTGTTTTCTAAGCCTGTGAGTGTCTTTCTCTTTGGAAATCTGTTCATCTGTGTCAGTTATTAGATAATGCCATAAGTGATAATATAGGCTGTAGGCCTTTTGCCTTCCGACCTACTTCATGTTTTGTGATTATCTCCAGGCTCATCTATGGTGCCTCGAAGAGCAGTGCTTCAATGTTTTCCATGGCTAATATTCCATTGTGTACATGGACCACTTCTTCTTGGTGCATTCCTCTGTTGATGGACATTTTCGTTGCTTCCAAGTGTTGCCTATGGTAAATATTGCTGGAGTGCAGGATTGCCAGCCTGTGATTTTTGATTTTCATTTTCTCAGGTGATAGACCCAGCAGTGGGTATGATTGATTGACTGATATGGTAGCTCAACGTTTACCTTTTCAAGGCACCTCAATTGTGCTTTCATTAGTGGCTCTTACCACGTCCCCCTTAGAATCGAGGGTACGCATTTCTCCACAATCACGTCAGCATTTATTGTTTGCAGCATTTTTGTTGATGGCCATTCTGACTGGTGTGAGCTGATAGGTTTTTGTAATTTGGGTTTACGTGTCTGTAAAAATTCCTACAATTCATCATTTTTCCACGCCTTTTTCTTTTCTGTTAAAAGAAAAAAGAAAAATGTGTGAGTATAATATACCTCTTCAAATTTCCTTTTTGGAAGGTTGCACTCTAGAATTTTTTGGTCGATTTTCGACCTCAGTATTCTTTGGAGGGCAGGTGTCATTTACAGCACTGCAATTGGTGAATATTTAGTGACCTTTTGCAGTGGGTTTAAAGCTGCTGTTGTGGGAAACGGCCACAAGGATGCAGCATTTCTCCATTCCCAAATCTGGGTACTAGGGCAGCAGAGCCGTTCTGGAAGTCGTTTGCCTAGGTTGTAAATTTGAATGGAATGGGCCAGGAAAACCCCCCATAAGTTCATGTCTCAATACTCCCAGTTCGTGGTTTTGATTTTTTCAATTGGGGTAATGGTTAGAATGTTGCTTGTCCAAGGTATACGCACTCTGGTTCATCTACATATTCTATATACCTATTTATGGAGAGATCCTCTTCCCGGGTAAATTATTACAGAGTGTTGCGTAAACCTTCCTTGCTGTATGGTCGGTCTTTTTGATATATGTGTATAATATGTGTTTGTATACATATGGTAATGCTAATCTTCATTTATCCATTCCCCCCACCTTTCCTTTTAGATAAGCATAGTATTTTTTTTAATAAGTCTGTGATTGACTTTCTCTGTGGAAATATGTTCCTTTGTGTCAGTTATTAGATAACGCCTCTAAGTGATATCATAGGATATAGGACTTTTGCTTTCCGACTTACCTCATGTTCTGTGATTATCTCCAAGATCATCTATGGTGCCTCAAAGAGCAGTGTTTCATTGTTTTCCATGGCTAGTATTCATTGTGTACATGGACCACTTCTTCTTTATCCTTTCATCTGTTGATGGACATTTTGGTTGCTTCACTGTCCTGTCTATTGTGAATAAGGCTGCAGTGCAGCTTTGGCAGCCCGGGTCTTCTTCATTCTGGTCTTCTCAGGTGAGAGGCCCATTGGTGCGCCTGCTGGATTGAATGGTACCTCAATTTTTCCTTTTAAACGCAGCTCCTTTCTGTTCTCATTATTAGCGTTTAACCCTTTTACATCTCACCAGCAGCTAGAGGGTACACAGTTCTCTAAAACCTCTTCAGCATTTATTGTTTGCAGACTTTTTGCCAATGGTCAGTCGACTGGTGCGAGTTGAAAACTTTTTGTAGATTAGATTGCATGAGTCTAATAATTCCTGAGGTTGAGCTTTTATCCATTTTCCTTTCTTTAAAAAGAGAGTGAGTAAAACTTACCTCTTCATACTATCTTCTTGAAAATTTTGCCTGTTTTGAATTATTTTTTATCCATTCCCTATCTCAGCACAATTTTGAGGGCAGGTGTCCTTTACAGCCCTGAGTCCTTGTGAATGGTAAGTGACCATTAGCTGTGGGTTAAAAGCTGCTCTTGCGGGAATCGGCCACAAGGCGGCAGCATTTCTCCTTTACCAAATCTGGTTACTAGGGCAACAGAGCCTTACTGGAAGTGGTGTTCTAGGTTGTAAATTAGAATGGAATGTGCGAGGAAAAAGCCCTTTAATTTATGTCTCATTACTTCTTGTTGGTATTTTTAACTTAATTTTTATTTTTTACCACAGCAAACTTGATTACAATGTTTTGTTTGTTCTAGGTGTGCAAGATGTGGTTCTTTCACACATATACATATATCTGTTCTTCTTCGGATCCTTTTCCCATGTAGGTTATGACACAATGTTGAGTAGTCTTCTCTTGGTATTGCGTAGGTCTTTGGTGATTATATATTTCATATGTGTATGTATCTCTCTGTTAACCTCAATATGGTAATGTATCCAATCCTCACACCATTCCATATGGTGAACCATAAGTTTTTTTAATGAATCTATGATAGTGTTTCTCTGTGGAAATATCTCTGTTTGTATCATTTTTTAGGTAACACCTATATGTGATATGGTAGGATATGTGTCTTTCGCTTTCTCACTTACTCCAAGTTGCGTGATTACTTCTAGACTCATCTATGGTGCTGCAAATGGCATTGTTTCATTTTTTCACTAGCTCATATTCCATCTGTACGGGTAGCAGCTTTCTTTGTCCACCCATCTGTCGTTGGACTTTTTGGTTACTTCCATATCTTGGCTATTGTAATACTATGCAATGCAGATTTGCGTGCCTGTGTCCTTCCAATTCTGTCTTCTTAGTTTATAGGTCCAGGAATAGGTCTGCTGGATCATATGGTAGCTCAATGTTTACCTTTTCAAGGCACCTCTATTTTGTTCTCCTTAGTGGCTCTTTCCAGGTTCTGTCCCACTTAAAGTGGAGGGTATGTATTTCTTCCCAGCACCTTCAGCATTTATTCTTTGTAGTTTTTGCTGATGGTTATTCTGAGTGGTGTGAGCTGATACCTCTTTGTGGTTGAATTTGCATGTGTCTCATAATGCGTTGAAATTGAGCTTTAAGACACGTCCTTTTTATTTTTCCAGCTGTGATTAGAGCTTATTTCTTCCAAGTGTTTTCTTAAAGTATGTGTCACCATTTGAAATATTTTGGCCGTTATCTCCCTCAAGACATTTTGAGGGCAGGTTTCATTTACAGCCCTGCAGTACTTGTTCACATGAAGTGACCGTTCGCTCAGGCTTTAAACCTGCTTTTGCAGGTAACGGCCAGAGAGCGGCAGCCTTTCTACGTTCCCCATGCTGGTACTAGGGAAACAGACCTACCGGCCAGGGGTGTTCTTCGGTTATAAATTAGAGTGCAATGTGCCCGGGTAAACCCACAAATGTTGATGTCTCCTTGCTTTTGTTTGTTTTTAAATTTAATTTCTATTTATTATTAGAGTAATAGTCCATTGTGTACGTGGACCACTTCTTCTTGGTGCATTCCTCTGTTGATGGACATTTTCATGGCTTCCAAGTGCTGGCTGTGGTAAATCTTGCTGGCGTACAGGTTTGCCAGCCTGTGACTTTTTGATTCTCATTTTCTCAGGTGATAGGCCAAGCAGCGGTTGTGATTGATTGACTGGTAGCTCAATGTTTCCCTTTTCAAAGCACCTACATTGTGTTTTCATTAGTGGCTCTTTACATGCCCACCCTTACAACCGAGGGTACGCATTTCTCCACACTCCCTTCACCATTTATTTTTTGCAGCATTTTTCCTAATGGCCATTCTGACTGCTGTGAGCTGATAGGTTTTTGTAGTATGGGTATGCATGTCATTAAAATTTTTGAAATTCATCATATTCCTACGCCTTTTTCTTTTCTCTTAAAAGAAAAAACCGTGAGTACAATAGAGCTCTTGAAATTGTCTTCTTCGAAGGTTGCCCTCTTTTGAATTTTTTGGTCGATTTTTGACCCCAGACATTTTCTGGAGGGCTGGTGTCATTTACAGAACTGCAAGTTGGTGAAAATTTAGTGACCTTTTGCAGTGGGTTCAAAGCTGCTGTTGTGGGAAATGGCCACAAGGAGGTAGCATTTCTCCATGCCCCAATCTGGGTACTAGGGCAGCAGAGCCTTTCTGGAAGTCATTGTCCTAGGTTGTAAATTAGAATGGAATTTGCCAGGGGAAATCCCCATAAGTTTATGTCTCATTACTTCTTCTTGGTTTTTAAATTTTTTTTAATCTGGGTAAAGTTTAGAATATTGTTTGTCCTAGGTGTACACAATCTGGTTCATTTGTACATCATGTATGTCTATTAACGTACAGATCCTCTTCCCATGTAAAATATACCAGTGTTCCGTCGACCTCCCTTGCTATATGTTCGGTCTTTTTGATACATGTATATAATATGTATTTGTATATGTATAGTAACACTAATCTTCATTTCTCAATTTCCCCCCCTCCTTTCCTTTTAGATGAGCATAGTTTGTTTTCTAAGCCTGTGAGTGTCTTTCTCTTTGGAAATCTGTTCATCTGTGTCAGTTATTAGATAATGCCATAAGTGATAAGATAGGCTGTAGGCCTTTTGCTTTCCGACCTACTTCATGTTTTGTGATTATCTCCAGGCTCATCTATGGTGCCTCGAAGAGCAGTGCTTCAATGTTTTCCATGGCTAATATTCCATTGTGTACATGGACCACTTCTTCTTGGTGCATTCCTCTGTTGATGGACATTTTCGTTGCTTCCAAGTGTTGCCTATGGTAAATATTGCTGGAGTGCAGGATTGCCAGCCTGTGATTTTTGATTTTCATTTTCTCAGGTGATAGACCCAGCAGTGGGTATGATTGATTGACTGGTATGGTAGCTCAACGTTTACCTTTTCAAGGCACCTCAATTGTGCTTTCATTAGTGGCTCTTACCACGTCCCCCTGAGAATCGAGGGTACGCATTTCTCCACAATCACGTCAGCATTTATTGTTTGCAGCATTTTTGTTGATGGTCATTCTGACTGGTGTGAGCTGATAGGTTTTTGTAATTTGGGTTTACGTGTCTGTAAAAATTCCTACAATTCATCATTTTTCCACGCCTTTTTCTTTTCTGTTAAAAGAAAAAAGAAAAAAAGTGTGAGTATAATATACCTCTTCAAATTTCCTTTTTGGAAGGTTGCACTCTAGAATTTTTTGGTCGATTTTCGACCTCAGTATTCTTTGGAGGGCAGGTGTCATTTACAGCACTGCAATTGGTGAATATTTAGTGACCTTTTGCAGTGGGTTTAAAGCTGCTGTTGTGGGAAACGGCCACAAGGATGCAGCATTTCTCCATTCCCAAATCTGGGTACTAGGGCAGCAGAGCCGTTCTGGAAGTCGTTTGCCTAGGTTGTAAATTTGAATGGAATGGGCCAGGAAAACCCCCCATAAGTTCATGTCTCAATACTCCCAGTTCGTGGTTTTGATTTTTTCAATTGGGGTAATGGTTAGAATGTTGCTTGTCCAAGGTATACGCACTCTGGTTCATCTACATATTCTATATACCTATTTATGGAGAGATCCTCTTCCCGGGTAAATTATTACAGAGTGTTGCGTAAACCTTCCTTGCTGTATGGTCGGTCTTTTTGATATATGTGTATAATATGTGTTTGTATACATATGGTAATGCTAATCTTCATTTATCCATTCCCCCCACCTTTCCTTTTAGATAAGCATAGTATTTTTTTTAATAAGTCTGTGATTGACTTTCTCTGTGGAAATATGTTCCTTTGTGTCAGTTATTAGATAACGCCTCTAAGTGAGATCATAGGATATAAGACTTTTGCTTTCCGACTTACCTCATGTTCTGTGATTATCTGCAAGATCATCTATGGTGCCTCAAAGAGCAGTGTTTCATTGTTTTCCATGGCTAGTATTCATTGTGTACATGGACCACTTCTTCTTTATCCTTTCATCTGTTGATGGACATTTTGGTTGCTTCACTGTCCTGTCTATTGTGAATAAGGCTGCAGTGCAGCTTTGGCAGCCCGGGTCTTCTTCATTCTGGTCTTCTCAGGTGAGAGGCCCATTGGTGCGCCTGCTGGATTGAATGGTACCTCAATTTTTCCTTTTAAACGCAGCTCCTTTCTGTTCTCATTATTAGCGTTTAACCCTTTTACATCTCACCAGCAGCTAGAGGGTACACAGTTCTCTAAAACCTCTTCAGCATTTATTGTTTGTAGACTTTTTGCCAATGGTCAGTCGACTGGTGCGAGTTGAAAACTTTTTGTAGATTAGATTGCATGAGTCTAATAATTCCTGAGGTTGAGCTTTTATCCATTTTCCTTTCTTTAAAAAGAGAGTGAGTAAAACTTACCTCTTCATACTATCTTCTTGAAAATTTTGCCTGTTTTGAATTTTTTTTATCCATTCCCTATCTCAGCACAATTTTGAGGGCAGGTGTCCTTTACAGCCCTGAGTCCTTGTGAATGGTAAGTGACCATTAGCTGTGGGTTAAAAGCTGCTCTTGCGGGAATCGGCCACAAGGCGGCAGCATTTCTCCTTTACCAAATCTGGTTACTAGGGCAACAGAGCCTTACTGGAAGTGGTGTTCTAGGTTGTAAATTAGAATGGAATGTGCGAGGAAAAAGCCCTTTAATTTATGTCTCATTACTTCTTGTTGGTATTTTTAACTTAATTTTTATTTTTTACCACAGCAAACTTGATTACAATGTTTTGTTTGTTCTAGGTGTGCAAGATGTGGTTCTTTCACACATATACATATATCTGTTCTTCTTCGGATCCTCCCATGTAGGTTATGACACAATGTTGAGTAGTCTTCTCTTGGTATTGCGTAGGTCTTTGGTGATTATATATTTCATATGTGTATGTATCTCTCTGTTAACCTCAATATGGTAATGTATCCAATCCTCACACCATTCCATATGGTGAACCATAAGTTTTTTTAATGAATCTATGATAGTGTTTCTCTGTGGAAATATCTCTGTTTGTATCATTTTTTAGGTAACACCTATATGTGATATGGTAGGATATGTGTCTTTCGCTTTCTCACTTACTCCAAGTTGTGTGATTACTTCTAGATTCATCTATGGTGCTGCAAATGGCATTGTTTCATTTTTTCACTAGCTCATATTCCATCTGTACGGGTAGCAGCTTTCTTTGTCCACCCATCTGTCGTTGGACTTTTTGGTTACTTCCATATCTTGGCTATTGTAATACTATGCAATGCAGATTTGCGTGCCTGTGTCCTTCCAATTCTGTCTTCTTAGTTTATAGGTCCAGGAATAGGTCTGCTGGATCATATGGTAGCTCAATGTTTACCTTTTCAAGGCACCTCTATTTTGTTCTCCTTAGTGGCTCTTTCCAGGTTACGTCCCACTTAAAGTGGAGGGTATGTATTGCTTCCCAGCACCTTCAGCATTTATTCTTTGTAGTTTTTGCTGATGGTTATTCTGAGTGGTGTGAGCTGATACCTCTTTGTGGTTGAATTTGCATGTGTCTCATAATGCGTTGAAATTGAGCTTTAAGACACGTCCTTTTTATTTTTCCAGCTGTGATTAGAGCTTATTTCTTCAAAGTGTTTTCTTAAAGTATGTGTCACCATTTGAAATATTTTGGCCGTTATCTCCCTCAAGACATTTTGAGGGCAGGTATCATTTACAGCCCTGCAATACTTGTTCACATGAAGTGACCGTTCGCTCAGGCTTTAAACCTGCTTTTGCAGGTAACGGCCAGAGAGCGGCAGCCTTTCTACGTTCCCCATGCTGGTACTAGGGAAACAGACCTACCGGCCAGGGGTGTTCTTCGGTTATAAATTAGAGTGCAATGTGCCCGGGTAAACCCACAAATGTTGATGTCTCCTTGCTTTTGTTTGTTTTTAAATTTAATTTATATTTATTATTAGAGTAATAGTCCATTGTGTACGTGGACCACTTCTTCTTGGTGCATTCCTCTGTTGATGGACATTTTCATGGCTTCCAAGTGCTGGCTGTGGTAAATCTTGCTGGCGTACAGGTTTGCCAGCCTGTGACTTTTTGATTCTCATTTTCTCAGGTGATAGGCCAAGCAGCGGTTGTGATTGATTGACTGGTAGCTCAATGTTTCCCTTTTCAAAGCACCTACATTGTGTTTTCATTAGTGGCTCTTTACATGCCCCCCCTTACAACCGAGGGTACGCATTTCTCCACACACCCTTCACCATTTATTTTTTGCAGCATTTTTCCTAATGGCCATTCTGACTGCTGTGAGCTGATAGGTTTTTGTAATATGGGTATGCATGTCATTAAAATTTTTAAAATTCATCATATTCCTACGCCTTTTTCTTTTCTCTTAAAAGAAAAAACCGTGAGTACAATAGAGCTCTTGAAATTGTCTTCTTCGAAGGTTGCCCTCTTTTGAATTTTTTGGTCGGTTTTTGACCCCAGACATTTTCTGGAGGGCTGGTGTCATTTACAGAACTGCAAGTTGGTGAAAATTTAGTGACCTTTTGCAGTGGGTTCAAAGCTGCTGTTGTGGGAAACGGCCACAAGGAGGTAGCATTTCTCCATGCCCCAATCTGGGTACTAGGGCAGCAGAGCCTTTCTGGAAGTCATTGTCCTAGGTCGTAAATTAGAATGGAATTTGCCAGGAGAAATCCCCATAAGTTTATGTCTCATTACTTCTTCTTGGTTTTTAAAATTTTTTTAATCTGTGTAAAGTTTAGAATATTGTTTGTCCTAGGTGTACACAATCTGGTTCATTTGTACATCATGTATGTCTATTAACGTACAGATCCTCTTCCCATGTAAAATATACCAGTGTTCCGTCGACCTCCCTTGCTATATGTTCGGTCTTTTTGATACATGTATATAATATGTATTTGTATATGTATAGTAACACTAATCTTCATTTCTCAATTTCCCCCCCTCCTTTCCTTTTAGATGAGCATAGTTTGTTTTCTAAGCCTGTGAGTGTCTTTCTCTTTGGAAATCTGTTCATCTGTGTCAGTTATTAGATAATGCCATAAGTGATAATATAGGCTGTAGGCCTTTTGCCTTCCGACCTACTTCATGTTTTGTGATTATCTCCAGGCTCATCTATGGTGCCTCGAAGAGCAGTGCTTCAATGTTTTCCATGGCTAATATTCCATTGTGTACATGGACCACTTCTTCTTGGTGCATTCCTCTGTTGATGGACATTTTCGTTGCTTCCAAGTGTTGCCTATGGTAAATATTGCTGGAGTGCAGGATTGCCAGCCTGTGATTTTTGATTTTCATTTTCTCAGGTGATAGACCCAGCAGTGGGTATGATTGATTGACTGGTATGGTAGCTCAACGTTTACCTTTTCAAGGCACCTCAATTGTGCTTTCATTAGTGGCTCTTACCACGTCCCCCTGAGAATCGAGGGTACGCATTTCTCCACAATCACGTCAGCATTTATTGTTTGCAGCATTTTTGTTGATGGCCATTCTGACTGGTGTGAGCTGATAGGTTTTTGTAATTTGGGTTTACGTGTCTGTAAAAATTCCTACAATTCATCATTTTTCCACGCCTTTTTCTTTTCTGTTAAAAGAAAAAAGAAAAATGTGTGAGTATAATATACCTCTTCAAATTTCCTTTTTGGAAGGTTGCACTCTAGAATTTTTTGGTCGATTTTCGACCTCAGTATTCTTTGGAGGGCAGGTGTCATTTACAGCACTGCAATTGGTGAATATTTAGTGACCTTTTGCAGTGGGTTTAAAGCTGCTGTTGTGGGAAACGGCCACAAGGATGCAGCATTTCTCCATTCCCAAATCTGGGTACTAGGGCAGCAGAGCCGTTCTGGAAGTCGTTTGCCTAGGTTGTAAATTTGAATGGAATGGGCCAGGAAAACCCCCCATAAGTTCATGTCTCAATACTCCCAGTTCGTGGTTTTGATTTTTTCAATTGGGGTAATGGTTAGAATGTTGCTTGTCCAAGGTATACGCACTCTGGTTCATCTACATATTCTATATACCTATTTATGGAGAGATCCTCTTCCCGGGTAAATTATTACAGAGTGTTGCGTAAACCTTCCTTGCTGTATGGTCGGTCTTTTTGATATATGTGTATAATATGTGTTTGTATACATATGGTAATGCTAATCTTCATTTATCCATTCCCCCCACCTTTCCTTTTAGATAAGCATAGTATTTTTTTTAATAAGTCTGTGATTGACTTTCTCTGTGGAAATATGTTCCTTTGTGTCAGTTATTAGATAACGCCTCTAAGTGATATCATAGGATATAGGACTTTTGCTTTCCGACTTACCTCATGTTCTGTGATTATCTCCAAGATCATCTATGGTGCCTCAAAGAGCAGTGTTTCATTGTTTTCCATGGCTAGTATTCATTGTGTACATGGACCACTTCTTCTTTATCCTTTCATCTGTTGATGGACATTTTGGTTGCTTCACTGTCCTGTCTATTGTGAATAAGGCTGCAGTGCAGCTTTGGCAGCCCGGGTCTTCTTCATTCTGGTCTTCTCAGGTGAGAGGCCCATTGGTGCGCCTGCTGGATTGAATGGTACCTCAATTTTTCCTTTTAAACGCAGCTCCTTTCTGTTCTCATTATTAGCGTTTAACCCTTTTACATCTCACCAGCAGCTAGAGGGTACACAGTTCTCTAAAACCTCTTCAGCATTTATTGTTTGCAGACTTTTTGCCAATGGTCAGTCGACTGGTGCGAGTTGAAAACTTTTTGTAGATTAGATTGCATGAGTCTAATAATTCCTGAGGTTGAGCTTTTATCCATTTTCCTTTCTTTAAAAAGAGAGTGAGTAAAACTTACCTCTTCATACTATCTTCTTGAAAATTTTGCCTGTTTTGAATTATTTTTTATCCATTCCCTATCTCAGCACAATTTTGAGGGCAGGTGTCCTTTACAGCCCTGAGTCCTTGTGAATGGTAAGTGACCATTAGCTGTGGGTTAAAAGCTGCTCTTGCGGGAATCGGCCACAAGGCGGCAGCATTTCTCCTTTACCAAATCTGGTTACTAGGGCAACAGAGCCTTACTGGAAGTGGTGTTCTAGGTTGTAAATTAGAATGGAATGTGCGAGGAAAAAGCCCTTTAATTTATGTCTCATTACTTCTTGTTGGTATTTTTAACTTAATTTTTATTTTTTACCACAGCAAACTTGATTACAATGTTTTGTTTGTTCTAGGTGTGCAAGATGTGGTTCTTTCACACATATACATATATCTGTTCTTCTTCGGATCCTTTTCCCATGTAGGTTATGACACAATGTTGAGTAGTCTTCTCTTGGTATTGCGTAGGTCTTTGGTGATTATATATTTCATATGTGTATGTATCTCTCTGTTAACCTCAATATGGTAATGTATCCAATCCTCACACCATTCCATATGGTGAACCATAAGTTTTTTTAATGAATCTATGATAGTGTTTCTCTGTGGAAATATCTCTGTTTGTATCATTTTTTAGGTAACACCTATATGTGATATGGTAGGATATGTGTCTTTCGCTTTCTCACTTACTCCAAGTTGCGTGATTACTTCTAGACTCATCTATGGTGCTGCAAATGGCATTGTTTCATTTTTTCACTAGCTCATATTCCATCTGTACGGGTAGCAGCTTTCTTTGTCCACCCATCTGTCGTTGGACTTTTTGGTTACTTCCATATCTTGGCTATTGTAATACTATGCAATGCAGATTTGCGTGCCTGTGTCCTTCCAATTCTGTCTTCTTTGTTTATAGGTCCAGGAATAAGTCTGCTGGATCATATGGTAGCTCAATGTTTACCTTTTCAAGGCACCTCTATTTTGTTCTCCTTAGTGGCTCTTTCCAGGTTACGTCCCACTTAAAGTGGAGGGTATGTATTTCTTCCCAGCACCTTCAGCATTTATTCTTTGTAGTTTTTGCTGATGGTTATTCTGAGTGGTGTGAGCTGATACCTCTTTGTGGTTGAATTTGCATGTGTCTCATAATGCGTTGAAATTGAGCTTTAAGACACGTCCTTTTTATTTTTCCAGCTGTGATTAGAGCTTATTTCTTCCAAGTGTTTTCTTAAAGTATGTGTCACCATTTGAAATATTTTGGCCGTTATCTCCCTCAAGACATTTTGAGGGCAGGTTTCATTTACAGCCCTGCAGTACTTGTTCACATGAAGTGACCGTTCGCTCAGGCTTTAAACCTGCTTTTGCAGGTAACGGCCAGAGAGCGGCAGCCTTTCTACGTTCCCCATGCTGGTACTAGGGAAACAGACCTACCGGCCAGGGGTGTTCTTCGGTTATAAATTAGAGTGCAATGTGCCCGGGTAAACCCACAAATGTTGATGTCTCCTTGCTTTTGTTTGTTTTTAAATTTAATTTCTATTTATTATTAGAGTAATAGTCCATTGTGTACGTGGACCACTTCTTCTTGGTGCATTCCTCTGTTGATGGACATTTTCATGGCTTCCAAGTGCTGGCTGTGGTAAATCTTGCTGGCGTACAGGTTTGCCAGCCTGTGACTTTTTGATTCTCATTTTCTCAGGTGATAGGCCAAGCAGCGGTTGTGATTGATTGACTGGTAGCTCAATGTTTCCCTTTTCAAAGCACCTACATTGTGTTTTCATTAGTGGCTCTTTACATGCCCCCCCTTACAACCGAGGGTACGCATTTCTCCACACTCCCTTCACCATTTATTTTTTGCAGCATTTTTCCTAATGGCCATTCTGACTGCTGTGAGCTGATAGGTTTTTGTAGTATGGGTATGCATGTCATTAAAATTTTTGAAATTCATCATATTCCTACGCCTTTTTCTTTTCTCTTAAAAGAAAAAACCGTGAGTACAATAGAGCTCTTGAAATTGTCTTCTTCGAAGGTTGCCCTCTTTTGAATTTTTTGGTCGATTTTTGACCCCAGACATTTTCTGGAGGGCTGGTGTCATTTACAGAACTGCAAGTTGGTGAAAATTTAGTGACCTTTTGCAGTGGGTTCAAAGCTGCTGTTGTGGGAAACGGCCACAAGGAGGTAGCATTTCTCCATGCCCCAATCTGGGTACTAGGGCAGCAGAGCCTTTCTGGAAGTCATTGTCCTAGGTTGTAAATTAGAATGGAATTTGCCAGGAGAAATCCCCATAAGTTTATGTCTCATTACTTCTTCTTGGTTTTTAAATTTTTTTTAATCTGGGTAAAGTTTAGAATATTGTTTGTCCTAGGTGTACACAATCTGGTTCATTTGTACATCATGTATGTCTATTAACGTACAGATCCTCTTCCCATGTAAAATATACCAGTGTTCCGTCGACCTCCCTTGCTATATGTTCGGTCTTTTTGATACATGTATATAATATGTATTTGTATATGTATAGTAACACTAATCTTCATTTCTCAATTTCCCCCCCTCCTTTCCTTTTAGATGAGCATAGTTTGTTTTCTAAGCCTGTGAGTGTCTTTCTCTTTGGAAATCTGTTCATCTGTGTCAGTTATTAGATAATGCCATAAGTGATAATATAGGCTGTAGGCCTTTTGCCTTCCGACCTACTTCATGTTTTGTGATTATCTCCAGGCTCATCTATGGTGCCTCGAAGAGCAGTGCTTCAATGTTTTCCATGGCTAATATTCCATTGTGTACATGGACCACTTCTTCTTGGTGCATTCCTCTGTTGATGGACATTTTCGTTGCTTCCAAGTGTTGCCTATGGTAAATATTGCTGGAGTGCAGGATTGCCAGCCTGTGATTTTTGATTTTCATTTTCTCAGGTGATAGACCCAGCAGTGGGTATGATTGATTGACTGGTATGGTAGCTCAACGTTTACCTTTTCAAGGCACCTCAATTGTGCTTTCATTAGTGGCTCTTACCACGTCCCCCTGAGAATCGAGGGTACGCATTTCTCCACAATCACGTCAGCATTTATTGTTTGCAGCATTTTTGTTGATGGCCATTCTGACTGGTGTGAGCTGATAGGTTTTTGTAATTTGGGTTTACGTGTCTGTAAAAATTCCTACAATTCATCATTTTTCCACGCCTTTTTCTTTTCTGTTAAAAGAAAAAAGAAAAATGTGTGAGTATAATATACCTCTTCAAATTTCCTTTTTGGAAGGTTGCACTCTAGAATTTTTTGGTCGATTTTCGACCTCAGTATTCTTTGGAGGGCAGGTGTCATTTACAGCACTGCAATTGGTGAATATTTAGTGACCTTTTGCAGTGGGTTTAAAGCTGCTGTTGTGGGAAACGGCCACAAGGATGCAGCATTTCTCCATTCCCAAATCTGGGTACTAGGGCAGCAGAGCCGTTCTGGAAGTCGTTTGCCTAGGTTGTAAATTTGAATGGAATGGGCCAGGAAAACCCCCCATAAGTTCATGTCTCATTACTCCTAGTTCGTGGTTTTAATTTTTTCAATTGGGGTAATGGTTAGAATGTTGCTTGTCCAAGGTATACGCACTCTGGTTCATCTACATATTCTATATACCTATTTATGTAGAGATCCTCTTCCCGTGTAAATTATTACAGAGTGTTGCGTAAACCTTCCTTGCTGTATGGTCGGTCTTTTTGATATATGTGTATAATATGTGTTTGTATACATATGGTAATGCTAATCTTCATTTATCCATTCCCCCCACCTTTCCTTTTAGATAAGCATAGTATTTTTTTTAATAAGTCTGTGATTGACTTTCTCTGTGGAAATATGTTCCTTTGTGTCAGTTATTAGATAACGCCTCTAAGTGATATCATAGGATATAGGACTTTTGCTTTCCGACTTACCTCATGTTCTGTGATTATCTCCAAGATCATCTATGGTGCCTCAAAGAGCAGTGTTTCATTGTTTTCCATGGCTAGTATTCATTGTGTACATGGACCACTTCTTCTTTATCCTTTCATCTGTTGATGGACATTTTGGTTGCTTCACTGTCCTGTCTATTGTGAATAAGGCTGCAGTGCAGCTTTGGCAGCCCGGGTCTTCTTCATTCTGGTCTTCTCAGGTGAGAGGCCCATTGGTGCGCCTGCTGGATTGAATGGTACCTCAATTTTTCCTTTTAAACGCAGCTCCTTTCTGTTCTCATTATTAGCGTTTAACCCTTTTACATCTCACCAGCAGCTAGAGGGTACACAGTTCTCTAAAACCTCTTCAGCATTTATTGTTTGTAGACTTTTTGCCAATGGTCAGTCGACTGGTGCGAGTTGAAAACTTTTTGTAGATTAGATTGCATGAGTCTAATAATTCCTGAGGTTGAGCTTTTATCCATTTTCCTTTCTTTAAAAAGAGAGTGAGTAAAACTTACCTCTTCATACTATCTTCTTGAAAATTTTGCCTGTTTTGAATTATTTTTTATCCATTCCCTATCTCAGCACAATTTTGAGGGCAGGTGTCCTTTACAGCCCTGAGTCCTTGTGAATGGTAAGTGACCATTAGCTGTGGGTTAAAAGCTGCTCTTGCGGGAATCAGCCACAAGGCGGCAGCATTTCTCCTTTACCAAATCTGGTTACTAGGGCAACAGAGCCTTACTGGAAGTGGTGTTCTAGGTTGTAAATTAGAATGGAATGTGCGAGGAAAAAGCCCTTTAATTTATGTCTCATTACTTCTTGTTGGTATTTTTAACTTAATTTTTATTTTTTACCACAGCAAACTTGATTACAATGTTTTGTTTGTTCTAGGTGTGCAAGATGTGGTTCTTTCACACATATACATATATCTGTTCTTCTTCGGATCCTTTTCCCATGTAGGTTATGACACAATGTTGAGTAGTCTTCTCTTGGTATTGCGTAGGTCTTTGGTGATTATATATTTCATATGTGTATGTATCTCTCTGTTAACCTCAATATGGTAATGTATCCAATCCTCACACCATTCCATATGGTGAACCATAAGTTTTTTTAATGAATCTATGATAGTGTTTCTCTGTGGAAATATCTCTGTTTGTATCATTTTTTAGGTAACACCTATATGTGATATGGTAGGATATGTGTCTTTCGCTTTCTCACTTACTCCAAGTTGCGTGATTACTTCTAGACTCATCTATGGTGCTGCAAATGGCATTGTTTCATTTTTTCACTAGCTCATATTCCATCTGTACGGGTAGCAGCTTTCTTTGTCCACCCATCTGTCGTTGGACTTTTTGGTTACTTCCATATCTTGGCTATTGTAATACTATGCAATGCAGATTTGCGTGCCTGTGTCCTTCCAATTCTGTCTTCTTAGTTTATAGGTCCAGGAATAGGTCTGCTGGATCATATGGTAGCTCAATGTTTACCTTTTCAAGGCACCTCTATTTTGTTCTCCTTAGTGGCTCTTTCCAGGTTACGTCCCACTTAAAGTGGAGGGTATGTATTTCTTCCCAGCACCTTCAGCATTTATTCTTTGTAGTTTTTGCTGATGGTTATTCTGAGTGGTGTGAGCTGATACCTCTTTGTGGTTGAATTTGCATGTGTCTCATAATGCGTTGAAATTGAGCTTTAAGACACGTCCTTTTTATTTTTCCAGCTGTGATTAGAGCTTATTTCTTCAAAGTGTTTTCTTAAAGTATGTGTCACCATTTGAAATATTTTGGCCGTTATCTCCCTCAAGACATTTTGAGGGCAGGTTTCATTTACAGCCCTGCAGTACTTGTTCACATGAAGTGACCGTTCGCTCAGGCTTTAAACCTGCTTTTGCAGGTAACGGCCAGAGAGCGGCAGCCTTTCTACGTTCCCCATGCTGGTACTAGGGAAACAGACCTACCGGCCAGGGGTGTTCTTCGGTTATAAATTAGAGTGCAATGTGCCCGGGTAAACCCACAAATGTTGATGTCTCCTTGCTTTTGTTTGTTTTTAAATTTAATTTCTATTTATTATTAGAGTAATAGTCCATTGTGTACGTGGACCACTTCTTCTTGGTGCATTCCTCTGTTGATGGACATTTTCATGGCTTCCAAGTGCTGGCTGTGGTAAATCTTGCTGGCGTACAGGTTTGCCAGCCTGTGACTTTTTGATTCTCATTTTCTCAGGTGATAGGCCAAGCAGCGGTTGTGATTGATTGACTGGTAGCTCAATGTTTCCCTTTTCAAAGCACCTACATTGTGTTTTCATTAGTGGCTCTTTACATGCCCCCCCTTACAACCGAGGGTACGCATTTCTCCACACTCCCTTCACCATTTATTTTTTGCAGCATTTTTCCTAATGGCCATTCTGACTGCTGTGAGCTGATAGGTTTTTGTAGTATGGGTATGCATGTCATTAAAATTTTTGAAATTCATCATATTCCTACGCCTTTTTCTTTTCTCTTAAAAGAAAAAACCGTGAGTACAATAGAGCTCTTGAAATTGTCTTCTTCGAAGGTTGCCCTCTTTTGAATTTTTTGGTCGATTTTTGACCCCAGACATTTTCTGGAGGGCTGGTGTCATTTACAGAACTGCAAGTTGGTGAAAATTTAGTGACCTTTTGCAGTGGGTTCAAAGCTGCTGTTGTGGGAAACGGCCACAAGGAGGTAGCATTTCTCCATGCCCCAATCTGGGTACTAGGGCAGCAGAGCCTTTCTGGAAGTCATTGTCCTAGGTTGTAAATTAGAATGGAATTTGCCAGGAGAAATCCCCATAAGTTTATGTCTCATTACTTCTTCTTGGTTTTTAAATTTTTTTTAATCTGGGTAAAGTTTAGAATATTGTTTGTCCTAGGTGTACACAATCTGGTTCATTTGTACATCATGTATGTCTATTAACGTACAGATCCTCTTCCCATGTAAAATATACCAGTGTTCCGTCGACCTCCCTTGCTATATGTTCGGTCTTTTTGATACATGTATATAATATGTATTTGTATATGTATAGTAACACTAATCTTCATTTCTCAATTTCCCCCCCTCCTTTCCTTTTAGATGAGCATAGTTTGTTTTCTAAGCCTGTGAGTGTCTTTCTCTTTGGAAATCTGTTCATCTGTGTCAGTTATTAGATAATGCCATAAGTGATAAGATAGGCTGTAGGCCTTTTGCTTTCCGACCTACTTCATGTTTTGTGATTATCTCCAGGCTCATCTATGGTGCCTCGAAGAGCAGTGCTTCAATGTTTTCCATGGCTAATATTCCATTGTGTACATGGACCACTTCTTCTTGGTGCATTCCTCTGTTGATGGACATTTTCGTTGCTTCCAAGTGTTGCCTATGGTAAATATTGCTGGAGTGCAGGATTGCCAGCCTGTGATTTTTGATTTTCATTTTCTCAGTTGATAGACCCAGCAGTGGGTATGATTGATTGACTGGTATGGTAGCTCAACGTTTACCTTTTCAAGGCACCTCAATTGTGCTTTCATTAGTGGCTCTTACCACGTCCCCCTGAGAATCGAGGGTACGCATTTCTCCACAATCACGTCAGCATTTATTGTTTGCAGCATTTTTGTTGATGGTCATTCTGACTGGTGTGAGCTGATAGGTTTTTGTAATTTGGGTTTACGTGTCTGTAAAAATTCCTACAATTCATCATTTTTCCACGCCTTTTTCTTTTCTGTTAAAAGAAAAAAGAAAAAAAGTGTGAGTATAATATACCTCTTCAAATTTCCTTTTTGGAAGGTTGCACTCTAGAATTTTTTGGTCGATTTTCGACCTCAGTATTTTTTGGAGGGCAGGTGTCATTTACAGCACTGCAATTGGTGAATATTTAGTGACCTTTTGCAGTGGGTTTAAAGCTGCTGTTGTGGGAAACGGCCACAAGGATGCAGCATTTCTCCATTCCCAAATCTGGGTACTAGGGCAGCAGAGCCGTTCTGGAAGTCGTTTGCCTAGGTTGTAAATTTGAATGGAATGGGCCAGGAAAACCCCCCATAAGTTCATGTCTCATTACTCCTAGTTCGTGGTTTTAATTTTTTCAATTGGGGTAATGGTTAGAATGTTGCTTGTCCAAGGTATACGCACTCTGGTTCATCTACATATTCTATATACCTATTTATGTAGAGATCCTCTTCCCGTGTAAATTATTACAGAGTGTTGCGTAAACCTTCCTTGCTGTATGGTCGGTCTTTTTGATATATGTGTATAATATGTGTTTGTATACATATGGTAATGCTAATCTTCATTTATCCATTCCCCCCACCTTTCCTTTTAGATAAGCATAGTATTTTTTTTAATAAGTCTGTGATTGACTTTCTCTGTGGAAATATGTTCCTTTGTGTCAGTTATTAGATAACGCCTCTAAGTGATATCATAGGATATAGGACTTTTGCTTTCCGACTTACCTCATGTTCTGTGATTATCTCCAAGATCATCTATGGTGCCTCAAAGAGCAGTGTTTCATTGTTTTCCATGGCTAGTATTCATTGTGTACATGGACCACTTCTTCTTTATCCTTTCATCTGTTGATGGACATTTTGGTTGCTTCACTGTCCTGTCTATTGTGAATAAGGCTGCAGTGCAGCTTTGGCAGCCCGGGTCTTCTTCATTCTGGTCTTCTCAGGTGAGAGGCCCATTGGTGCGCCTGCTGGATTGAATGGTACCTCAATTTTTCCTTTTAAACGCAGCTCCTTTCTGTTCTCATTATTAGCGTTTAACCCTTTTACATCTCACCAGCAGCTAGAGGGTACACAGTTCTCTAAAACCTCTTCAGCATTTATTGTTTGTAGACTTTTTGCCAATGGTCAGTCGACTGGTGCGAGTTGAAAACTTTTTGTAGATTAGATTGCATGAGTCTAATAATTCCTGAGGTTGAGCTTTTATCCATTTTCCTTTCTTTAAAAAGAGAGTGAGTAAAACTTACCTCTTCATACTATCTTCTTGAAAATTTTGCCTGTTTTGAATTATTTTTTATCCATTCCCTATCTCAGCACAATTTTGAGGGCAGGTGTCCTTTACAGCCCTGAGTCCTTGTGAATGGTAAGTGACCATTAGCTGTGGGTTAAAAGCTGCTCTTGCGGGAATCGGCCACAAGGCGGCAGCATTTCTCCTTTACCAAATCTGGTTACTAGGGCAACAGAGCCTTACTGGAAGTGGTGTTCTAGGTTGTAAATTAGAATGGAATGTGCGAGGAAAAAGCCCTTTAATTTATGTCTCATTACTTCTTGTTGGTATTTTTAACTTAATTTTTATTTTTTACCACAGCAAACTTGATTACAATGTTTTGTTTGTTCTAGGTGTGCAAGATGTGGTTCTTTCACACATATACATATATCTGTTCTTCTTCGGATCCTTTTCCCATGTAGGTTATGACACAATGTTGAGTAGTCTTCTCTTGGTATTGCGTAGGTCTTTGGTGATTATATATTTCATATGTGTATGTATCTCTCTGTTAACCTCAATATGGTAATGTATCCAATCCTCACACCATTCCATATGGTGAACCATAAGTTTTTTTAATGAATCTATGATAGTGTTTCTCTGTGGAAATATCTCTGTTTGTATCATTTTTTAGGTAACACCTATATGTGATATGGTAGGATATGTGTCTTTCGCTTTCTCACTTACTCCAAGTTGCGTGATTACTTCTAGACTCATCTATGGTGCTGCAAATGGCATTGTTTCATTTTTTCACTAGCTCATATTCCATCTGTACGGGTAGCAGCTTTCTTTGTCCACCCATCTGTCGTTGGACTTTTTGGTTACTTCCATATCTTGGCTATTGTAATACTATGCAATGCAGATTTGCGTGCCTGTGTCCTTCCAATTCTGTCTTCTTAGTTTATAGGTCCAGGAATAGGTCTGCTGGATCATATGGTAGCTCAATGTTTACCTTTTCAAGGCACCTCTATTTTGTTCTCCTTAGTGGCTCTTTCCAGGTTACGTCCCACTTAAAGTGGAGGGTATGTATTTCTTCCCAGCACCTTCAGCATTTATTCTTTGTAGTTTTTGCTGATGGTTATTCTGAGTGGTGTGAGCTGATACCTCTTTGTGGTTGAATTTGCATGTGTCTCATAATGCGTTGAAATTGAGCTTTAAGACACGTCCTTTTTATTTTTCCAGCTGTGATTAGAGCTTATTTCTTCCAAGTGTTTTCTTAAAGTATGTGTCACCATTTGAAATATTTTGGCCGTTATCTCCCTCAAGACATTTTGAGGGCAGGTTTCATTTACAGCCCTGCAGTACTTGTTCACATGAAGTGACCGTTCGCTCAGGCTTTAAACCTGCTTTTGCAGGTAACGGCCAGAGAGCGGCAGCCTTTCTACGTTCCCCATGCTGGTACTAGGGAAACAGACCTACCGGCCAGGGGTGTTCTTCGGTTATAAATTAGAGTGCAATGTGCCCGGGTAATCCCACAAATGTTGATGTCTCCTTGCTTTTGTTTGTTTTTAAATTTAATTTCTATTTATTATTAGAGTAATAGTCCATTGTGTACGTGGACCACTTCTTCTTGGTGCATTCCTCTGTTGATGGACATTTTCATGGCTTCCAAGTGCTGGCTGTGGTAAATCTTGCTGGCGTACAGGTTTGCCAGCCTGTGACTTTTTGATTCTCATTTTCTCAGGTGATAGGCCAAGCAGCGGTTGTGATTGATTGACTGGTAGCTCAATGTTTCCCTTTTCAAAGCACCTACATTGTGTTTTCATTAGTGGCTCTTTACATGCCCCCCCTTACAACCGAGGGTACGCATTTCTCCACACTCCCTTCACCATTTATTTTTTGCAGCATTTTTCCTAATGGCCATTCTGACTGCTGTGAGCTGATAGGTTTTTGTAATATGGGTATGCATGTCATTAAAATTTTTAAAATTCATCATATTCCTACGCCTTTTTCTTTTCTCTTAAAAGAAAAAACCGTGAGTACAATAGAGCTCTTGAAATTGTCTTCTTCGAAGGTTGCCCGCTTTTGAATTTTTTGGTCGATTTTTGACCCCAGACATTTTCTGGAGGGCTGGTGTCATTTACAGAACTGCAAGTTGGTGAAAATTTAGTGACCTTTTGCAGTGGGTTCAAAGCTGCTGTTGTGGGAAACGGCCACAAGGAGGTAGCATTTCTCCATGCCCCAATCTGAGTACTAGGGCAGCAGAGCCTTTCTGGAAGTCATTGTCCTAGGTTGTAAATTAGAATGGAATTTGCCAGGAGAAATCCCCATAAGTTTATGTCTCATTACTTCTTCTTGGTTTTTAAAATTTTTTTTAATCTGGGTAAAGTTTAGAATATTGTTTGTCCTAGGTGTACACAATCTGGTTAATTTGTACATCATGTATGTCTATTAACGTACAGATCCTCTTCCCATGTAAAATATACCAGTGTTCCGTCGACCTCCCTTGCTATATGTTCGGTCTTTTTGATACATGTATATAATATGTATTTGTATATGTATACTAACACTAATCTTCATTTCTCAGTTTCCCCCCCTCCTTTCCTTTTAGATGAGCATAGTTTGTTTTCTAAGCCTGTGAGTGTCTTTCTCTTTGGAAATCTGTTCATCTGTGTCAGTTATTAGATAATGCCATAAGTGATAATATAGGCTGTAGGCCTTTTGCTTTCCGACCTACTTCATGTTTTGTGATTATCTCCAGGCTCATCTATGGTGCCTCAAAGAGCAGTGCTTCAATGTTTTCCATGGCTAATATTCCATTGTGTACATGGACCACTTCTTCTTGGTGCATTCCTCTGTTGATGGACATTTTCGTTGCTTCCAAGTGTTGCCTATGGTAAATATTGCTGGAGTGCAGGATTGCCAGCCTGTGATTTTTGATTTTCATTTTCTCAGGTGATAGACCCAGCAGTGGGTATGATTGATTGACTGGTATGGTACCTCAACGTTTACCTTTTCAAGGCACCTCAATTGTGCTTTCATTAGTGGCTCTTACCACGTCCCCCTTAGAATCGAGGGTACGCATTTCTCCACAATCACGTCAGCATTTATTGTTTGCAGCATTTTTGTTGATGGCCATTCTGACTGGTGTGAGCTGATAGGTTTTTGTAATTTGGGTTTACGTGTCTGTAAAAATTCCTACAATTCATCATTTTTCCACGCCTTTTTCTTTTCTGTTAAAAGAAAAAAGAAAAAAAGTGTGAGTATAATATACCTCTTCAATTTCCTTTTTGGAAGGTTGCACTCTAGAATTTTTTGGTCGATTATCGACCTCAGTATTTTTTGGAGGGCAGGTGTCATTTACAGCACTGCAATTGGTGAATATTTAGTGACCTTTTGCAGTGGGTTTAAAGCTGCTGTTGTGGGAAACGGCCACAAGGATGCAGCATTTCTCCATTCCCAAATCTGGGTACTAGGGCAGCAGAGCCGTTCTGGAAGTCGTTTGCCTAGGTTGTAAATTTGAATGGAATGGGCCAGGAAAACCCCCCATAAGTTCATGTCTCATTACTCCTAGTTCGTGGTTTTGATTTTTTCAATTGGGGTAATGGTTAGAATGTTGCTTGTCCAAGGTATACGCACTCTGGTTCATCTACATATTCTATATACCTATTTATGTAGAGATCCTCTTCCCGTGTAAATTATTACAGAGTGTTGCGTAAACCTTCCTTGCTGTATGGTCGGTCTTTTTGATATATGTGTATAATATGTGTTTGTATACATATGGTAATGCTAATCTTCATTTATCCATTCCCCCCACCTTTCCTTTTAGATAAGCATAGTATTTTTTTTAATAAGTCTGTGATTGACTTTCTCTGTGGAAATATGTTCCTTTGTGTCAGTTATTAGATAACGCCTCTAAGTGATATCATAGGATATAGGACTTTTGCTTTCCGACTTACCTCATGTTCTGTGATTATCTCCAAGATCATCTATGGTGCCTCAAAGAACAGTGTTTCATTGTTTTCCATGGCTAGTATTCATTGTGTACATGGACCACTTCTTCTTTATCCTTTCATCTGTTGATGGACATTTTGGTTGCTTCACTGTCCTGTCTATTGTGAATAAGGCTGCAGTGCAGATTTGGCAGCCCGGGTCTTCTTCATTCTGGTCTTCTCAGGTGAGAGGCCCATTGGTGCGCCTGCTGGATTGAATGGTACCTCAATTTTTCCTTTTAAACGCAGCTCCTTTCTGTTCTCATTATTAGCGTTTAACCCTTTTACATCTCACCAGCAGCTAGAGGGTACACAGTTGTCTAAAACCTCTTCAGCATTTATTGTTTGTAGACTTTTTGCCAATGGTCAGTCGACTGGTGCGAGTTGAAAACTTTTTGTAGATTAGATTGCATGAGTCTAATAATTCCTGAGGTTGAGCTTTTATCCATTTTCCTTTCTTTGAAAAGAGAGTGAGTAAAACTTACCTCTTCATACTATCTTCTTGAAAATTTTGCCTGTTTTGAATTTTTTTTATCCATTCCCTATCTCAGCACAATTTTGAGGGCAGGTGTCCTTTACAGCCCTGAGTCCTTGTGAATGGTAAGTGACCATTAGCTGTGGGTTAAAAGCTGCTCTTGCGGGAATCGGCCACAAGGCGGCAGCATTTCTCCTTTACCAAATCTGGTTACTAGGGCAACAGAGCCTTACTGGAAGTGGTGTTCTAGGTTGTAAATTAGAATGGAATGTGCGAGGAAAAAGCCCTTTAATTTATGTCTCATTACTTCTTGTTGGTATTTTTAACTTAATTTTTATTTTTTACCACAGCAAACTTGATTACAATGTTTTGTTTGTTCTAGGTGTGCAAGATGTGGTTCTTTCACACATATACATATATCTGTTCTTCTTCGGATCCTTTTCCCATGTAGGTTATGACACAATGTTGAGTAGTCTTCTCTTGGTATTGCATAGGTCTTTGGTGATTATATATTTCATATGTGTATGTATCTCTCTGTTAACCTCAATATGGTAATGTATCCAATCCTCACACCATTCCATATGGTGAACCATAAGTTTTTTTAATGAATCTATGATAGTGTTTCTCTGTGGAAATATCTCTGTTTGTATCATTTTTTAGGTAACACCTATATGTGATATGGTAGGATATGTGTCTTTCGCTTTCTCACTTACTCCAAGTTGCGTGATTACTTCTAGACTCATCTATGGTGCTGCAAATGGCATTGTTTCATTTTTTCACTAGCTCATATTCCATCTGTACGGGTAGCAGCTTTCTTTGTCCACCCATCTGTCGTTGGACTTTTTGGTTACTTCCATATCTTGGCTATTGTAATACTATGCAATGCAGATTTGCGTGCCTGTGTCCTTCCAATTCTGTCTTCTTAGTTTATAGGTCCAGGAATAGGTCTGCTGGATCATATGGTAGCTCAATGTTTACCTTTTCAAGGCACCTCTATTTTGTTCTCCTTAGTGGCTCTTTCCAGGTTACGTCCCACTTAAAGTGGAGGGTATGTATTTCTTCCCAGCACCTTCAGCATTTATTCTTTGTAGTTTTTGCTGATGGTTATTCTGAGTGGTGTGAGCTGATACCTCTTTGTGGTTGAATTTGCATGTGTCTCATAATGCGTTGAAATTGAGCTTTAAGACACGTCCTTTTTATTTTTCCAGCTGTGATTAGAGCTTATTTCTTCCAAGTGTTTTCTTAAAGTATGTGTCACCATTTGAAATATTTTGGCCGTTATCTCCCTCAAGACATTTTGAGGGCAGGTTTCATTTACAGCCCTGCAGTACTTGTTCACATGAAGTGACCGTTCGCTCAGGCTTTAAACCTGCTTTTGCAGGTAACGGCCAGAGAGCGGCAGCCTTTCTACGTTCCCCATGCTGGTACTAGGGAAACAGACCTACCGGCCAGGGGTGTTCTTCGGTTATAAATTAGAGTGCAATGTGCCCGGGTAAACCCACAAATGTTGATGTCTCCTTGCTTTTGTTTGTTTTTAAATTTAATTTCTATTTATTATTAGAGTAATAGTCCATTGTGTACGTGGACCACTTCTTCTTGGTGCATTCCTCTGTTGATGGACATTTTCATGGCTTCCAAGTGCTGGCTGTGGTAAATCTTGCTGGCGTACAGGTTTGCCAGCCTGTGACTTTTTGATTCTCATTTTCTCAGGTGATAGGCCAAGCAGCGGTTGTGATTGATTGACTGGTAGCTCAATGTTTCCCTTTTCAAAGCACCTACATTGTGTTTTCATTAGTGGCTCTTTACATGCCCCCACTTACAACCGAGGGTACGCATTTCTCCACACTCCCTTCACCATTTATTTTTTGCAGCATTTTTCCTAATGGCCATTCTGACTGCTGTGAGCTGATAGGTTTTTGTAATATGGGTATGCATGTCATTAAAATTTTTGAAATTCATCATATTCCTACGCCTTTTTCTTTTCTCTTAAAAGAAAAAACCGTGAGTACAATAGAGCTCTTGAAATTGTCTTCTTCGAAGGTTGCCCTCTTTTGAATTTTTTGGTCGATTTTTGACCCCAGACATTTTCTGGAGGGCTGGTGTCATTTACAGAACTGCAAGTTGGTGAAAATTTAGTGACCTTTTGCAGTGGGTTCAAAGCTGCTGTTGTGGGAAACGGCCACAAGGAGGTAGCATTTCTCCATGCCCCAATCTGGGTACTAGGGCAGCAGAGCCTTTCTGGAAGTCATTGTCCTAGGTTGTAAATTAGAATGGAATTTGCCAGGAGAAATCCCCATAAGTTTATGTCTCATTACTTCTTCTTGGTTTTTAAATTTTTTTTAATCTGGGTAAAGTTTAGAATATTGTTTGTCCTAGGTGTACACAATCTGGTTCATTTGTACATCATGTATGTCTATTAACGTACAGATCCTCTTCCCATGTAAAATATACCAGGGTTCCGTCGACCTCCCTTGCTATATGTTCGGTCTTTTTGATACATGTATATATTATGTATTTGTATATGTATACTAACACTAATCTTCATTTCTCAATTTCCCCCCCTCCTTTCCTTTTAGATGAGCATAGTTTGTTTTCTAAGCCTGTGAGTGTCTTTCTCTTTGGAAATCTGTTCATCTGTGTCAGTTATTAGATAATGCCATAAGTGATAAGATAGGCTGTAGGCCTTTTGCTTTCCGACCTACTTCATGTTTTGTGATTATCTCCAGGCTCATCTATGGTGCCTCGAAGAGCAGTGCTTCAATGTTTTCCATGGCTAATATTCCATTGTGTACATGGACCACTTCTTCTTGGTGCATTCCTCTGTTGATGGACATTTTCGTTGCTTCCAAGTGTTGCCTATGGTAAATATTGCTGGAGTGCAGGATTGCCAGCCTGTGATTTTTGATTTTCATTTTCTCAGGTGATAGACCCAGCAGTGGGTATGATTGATTGACTGGTATGGTAGCTCAACGTTTACCTTTTCAAGGCACCTCAATTGTGCTTTCATTAGTGGCTCTTACCACGTCCCCCTGAGAATCGAGGGTACGCATTTCTCCACAATCACGTCAGCATTTATTGTTTGCAGCATTTTTGTTGATGGTCATTCTGACTGGTGTGAGCTGATAGGTTTTTGTAATTTGGGTTTACGTGTCTGTAAAAATTCCTACAATTCATCATTTTTCCACGCCTTTTTCTTTTCTGTTAAAAGAAAAAAGAAAAAAAGTGTGAGTATAATATACCTCTTCAAATTTCCTTTTTGGAACGTTGCACTCTAGAATTTTTTGGTCGATTTTCGACCTCAGTATTTTTTGGAGGGCAGGTGTCATTTACAGCACTGCAATTGGTGAATATTTAGTGACCTTTTGCAGTGGGTTTAAAGCTGCTGTTGTGGGAAACGGCCACAAGGATGCAGCATTTCTCCATTCCCAAATCTGGGTACTAGGGCAGCAGAGCCGTTCTGGAAGTCGTTTGCCTAGGTTGTAAATTTGAATGGAATGGGCCAGGAAAACCCCCCATAAGTTCATGTCTCATTACTCCTAGTTCGTGGTTTTAATTTTTTCAATTGGGGTAATGGTTAGAATGTTGCTTGTCCAAGGTATACGCACTCTGGTTCATCTACATATTCTATATACCTATTTATGTAGAGATCCTCTTCCCGTGTAAATTATTACAGAGTGTTGCGTAAACCTTCCTTGCTGTATGGTCGGTCTTTTTGATATATGTGTATAATATGTGTTTGTATACATATGGTAATGCTAATCTTCATTTATCCATTCCCCCCACCTTTCCTTTTAGATAAGCATAGTATTTTTTTTAATAAGTCTGTGATTGACTTTCTCTGTGGAAATATGTTCCTTTGTGTCAGTTATTAGATAACGCCTCTAAGTGATATCATAGGATATAGGACTTTTGCTTTCCGACTTACCTCATGTTCTGTGATTATCTCCAAGATCATCTATGGTGCCTCAAAGAGCAGTGTTTCATTGTTTTCCATGGCTAGTATTCATTGTGTACATGGACCACTTCTTCTTTATCCTTTCATCTGTTGATGGACATTTTGGTTGCTTCACTGTCCTGTCTATTGTGAATAAGGCTGCAGTGCAGCTTTGGCAGCCCGGGTCTTCTTCATTCTGGTCTTCTCAGGTGAGAGGCCCATTGGTGCGCCTGCTGGATTGAATGGTACCTCAATTTTTCCTTTTAAACGCAGCTCCTTTCTGTTCTCATTATTAGCGTTTAACCCTTTTACATCTCACCAGCAGCTAGAGGGTACACAGTTCTCTAAAACCTCTTCAGCATTTATTGTTTGCAGACTTTTTGCCAATGGTCAGTCGACTGGTGCGAGTTGAAAACTTTTTGTAGATTAGATTGCATGAGTCTAATAATTCCTGAGGTTGAGCTTTTATCCATTTTCCTTTCTTTAAAAAGAGAGTGAGTAAAACTTACCTCTTCATACTATCTTCTTGAAAATTTTGCCTGTTTTGAATTATTTTTTATCCATTCCCTATCTCAGCACAATTTTGAGGGCAGGTGTCCTTTACAGCCCTGAGTCCTTGTGAATGGTAAGTGACCATTAGCTGTGGGTTAAAAGCTGCTCTTGCGGGAATCGGCCACAAGGCGGCAGCATTTCTCCTTTACCAAATCTGGTTACTAGGGCAACAGAGCCTTACTGGAAGTGGTGTTCTAGGTTGTAAATTAGAATGGAATGTGCGAGGAAAAAGCCCTTTAATTTATGTCTCATTACTTCTTGTTGGTATTTTTAACTTAATTTTTATTTTTTACCACAGCAAACTTGATTACAATGTTTTGTTTGTTCTAGGTGTGCAAGATGTGGTTCTTTCACACATATACATATATCTGTTCTTCTTCGGATCCTTTTCCCATGTAGGTTATGACACAATGTTGAGTAGTCTTCTCTTAGTATTGCGTAGGTCTTTGGTGATTATATATTTCATATGTGTATGTATCTCTCTGTTAACCTCAATATGGTAATGTATCCAATCCTCACACCATTCCATATGGTGAACCATAAGTTTTTTTAATGAATCTATGATAGTGTTTCTCTGTGGAAATATCTCTGTTTGTATCATTTTTTAGGTAACACCTATATGTGATATGGTAGGATATGTGTCTTTCGCTTTCTCACTTACTCCAAGTTGCGTGATTACTTCTAGACTCATCTATGGTGCTGCAAATGGCATTGTTTCATTTTTTCACTAGCTCATATTCCATCTGTACGGGTAGCAGCTTTCTTTGTCCACCCATCTGTCGTTGTACTTTTTGGTTACTTCCATATCTTGGCTATTGTAATACTATGCAATGCAGATTTGCGTGCCTGTGTCCTTCCAATTCTGTCTTCTTAGTTTATAGGTCCAGGAATAGGTCTGCTGGATCATATGGTAGCTCAATGTTTACCTTTTCAAGGCACCTCTATTTTGTTCTCCTTAGTGGCTCTTTCCAGGTTACGTCCCACTTAAAGTGGAGGGTATGTATTTCTTCCCAGCACCTTCAGCATTTATTCTTTGTAGTTTTTGCTGATGGTTATTCTGAGTGGTGTGAGCTGATACCTCTTTGTGGTTGAATTTGCATGTGTCTCATAATGCGTTGAAATTGAGCTTTAAGACACGTCCTTTTTATTTTTCCAGCTGTGATTAGAGCTTATTTCTTCCAAGTGTTTTCTTAAAGTATGTGTCACCATTTGAAATATTTTGGCCGTTATCTCCCTCAAGACATTTTGAGGGCAGGTTTCATTTACAGCCCTGCAGTACTTGTTCACATGAAGTGACCGTTCGCTCAGGCTTTAAACCTGCTTTTGCAGGTAACGGCCAGAGAGCGGCAGCCTTTCTACGTTCCCCATGCTGGTACTAGGGAAACAGACCTACCGGCCAGGGGTGTTCTTCGGTTATAAATTAGAGTGCAATGTGCCCGGGTAAACCCACAAATGTTGATGTCTCCTTGCTTTTGTTTGTTTTTAAATTTAATTTCTATTTATTATTAGAGTAATAGTCCATTGTGTACGTGGACCACTTCTTCTTGGTGCATTCCTCTGTTGATGGACATTTTCATGGCTTCCAAGTGCTGGCTGTGGTAAATCTTGCTGGCGTACAGGTTTGCCAGCCTGTGACTTTTTGATTCTCATTTTCTCAGGTGATAGGCCAAGCAGCGGTTGTGATTGATTGACTGGTAGCTCAATGTTTCCCTTTTCAAAGCACCTACATTGTGTTTTCATTAGTGGCTCTTTACATGCCCCCCCTTACAACCGAGGGTACGCATTTCTCCACACTCCCTTCACCATTTATTTTTTGCAGCATTTTTCCTAATGGCCATTCTGACTGCTGTGAGCTGATAGGTTTTTGTAGTATGGGTATGCATGTCATTAAAATTTTTGAAATTCATCATATTCCTACGCCTTTTTCTTTTCTCTTAAAAGAAAAAACCGTGAGTACAATAGAGCTCTTGAAATTGTCTTCTTCGAAGGTTGCCCTCTTTTGAATTTTTTGGTCGATTTTTGACCCCAGACATTTTCTGGAGGGCTGGTGTCATTTACAGAACTGCAAGTTGGTGAAAATTTAGTGACCTTTTGCAGTGGGTTCAAAGCTGCTGTTGTGGGAAACGGCCACAAGGAGGTAGCATTTCTCCATGCCCCAATCTGGGTACTAGGGCAGCAGAGCCTTTCTGGAAGTCATTGTCCTAGGTTGTAAATTAGAATGGAATTTGCCAGGAGAAATCCCCATAAGTTTATGTCTCATTACTTCTTCTTGGTTTTTAAATTTTTTTTAATCTGGGTAAAGTTTAGAATATTGTTTGTCCTAGGTGTACACAATCTGGTTCATTTGTACATCATGTATGTCTATTAACGTACAGATCCTCTTCCCATGTAAAATATACCAGTGTTCCGTCGACCTCCCTTGCTATATGTTCGGTCTTTTTGATACATGTATATAATATGTATTTGTATATGTATAGTAACACTAATCTTCATTTCTCAATTTCCCCCCCTCCTTTCCTTTTAGATGAGCATAGTTTGTTTTCTAAGCCTGTGAGTGTCTTTCTCTTTGGAAATGTGTTCATCTGTGTCAGTTATTAGATAATGCCATAAGTGATAATATAGGCTGTAGGCCTTTTGCCTTCCGACCTACTTCATGTTTTGTGATTATCTCCAGGCTCATCTATGGTGCCTCGAAGAGCAGTGCTTCAATGTTTTCCATGGCTAATATTCCATTGTGTACATGGACCACTTCTTCTTGGTGCATTCCTCTGTTGATGGACATTTTCGTTGCTTCCAAGTGTTGCCTATGGTAAATATTGCTGGAGTGCAGGATTGCCAGCCTGTGATTTTTGATTTTCATTTTCTCAGGTGATAGACCCAGCAGTGGGTATGATTGATTGACTGGTATGGTAGCTCAACGTTTACCTTTTCAAGGCACCTCAATTGTGCTTTCATTAGTGGCTCTTACCACGTCCCCCTGAGAATCGAGGGTACGCATTTCTCCACAATCACGTCAGCATTTATTGTTTGCAGCATTTTTGTTGATGGCCATTCTGACTGGTGTGAGCTGATAGGTTTTTGTAATTTGGGTTTACGTGTCTGTAAAAATTCCTACAATTCATCATTTTTCCACGCCTTTTTCTTTTCTGTTAAAAGAAAAAAGAAAAATGTGTGAGTATAATATACCTCTTCAAATTTCCTTTTTGGAAGGTTGCACTCTAGAATTTTTTGGTCGATTTTCGACCTCAGTATTCTTTGGAGGGCAGGTGTCATTTACAGCACTGCAATTGGTGAATATTTAGTGACCTTTTGCAGTGGGTTTAAAGCTGCTGTTGTGGGAAACGGCCACAAGGATGCAGCATTTCTCCATTCCCAAATCTGGGTACTAGGGCAGCAGAGCCGTTCTGGAAGTCGTTTGCCTAGGTTGTAAATTTGAATGGAATGGGCCAGGAAAACCCCCCATAAGTTCATGTCTCAATACTCCCAGTTCGTGGTTTTGATTTTTTCAATTGGGGTAATGGTTAGAATGTTGCTTGTCCAAGGTATACGCACTCTGGTTCATCTACATATTCTATATACCTATTTATGGAGAGATCCTCTTCCCGGGTAAATTATTACAGAGTGTTGCGTAAACCTTCCTTGCTGTATGGTCGGTCTTTTTGATATATGTGTATAATATGTGTTTGTATACATATGGTAATGCTAATCTTCATTTATCCATTCCCCCCACCTTTCCTTTTAGATAAGCATAGTATTTTTTTTTAATAAGTCTGTGATTGACTTTCTCTGTGGAAATATGTTCCTTTGTGTCAGTTATTAGATAACGCCTCTAAGTGATATCATAGGATATAGGACTTTTGCTTTCCGACTTACCTCATGTTCTGTGATTATCTCCAAGATCATCTATGGTGCCTCAAAGAGCAGTGTTTCATTGTTTTCCATGGCTAGTATTCATTGTGTACATGGACCACTTCTTCTTTATCCTTTCATCTGTTGATGGACATTTTGGTTGCTTCACTGTCCTGTCTATTGTGAATAAGGCTGCAGTGCAGCTTTGGCAGCCCGGGTCTTCTTCATTCTGGTCTTCTCAGGTGAGAGGCCCATTGGTGCGCCTGCTGGATTGAATGGTACCTCAATTTTTCCTTTTAAACGCAGCTCCTTTCTGTTCTCATTATTAGCGTTTAACCCTTTTACATCTCACCAGCAGCTAGAGGGTACACAGTTCTCTAAAACCTCTTCAGCATTTATTGTTTGCAGACTTTTTGCCAATGGTCAGTCGACTGGTGCGAGTTGAAAACTTTTTGTAGATTAGATTGCATGAGTCTAATAATTCCTGAGGTTGAGCTTTTATCCATTTTCCTTTCTTTAAAAAGAGAGTGAGTAAAACTTACCTCTTCATACTATCTTCTTGAAAATTTTGCCTGTTTTGAATTATTTTTTATCCATTCCCTATCTCAGCACAATTTTGAGGGCAGGTGTCCTTTACAGCCCTGAGTCCTTGTGAATGGTAAGTGACCATTAGCTGTGGGTTAAAAGCTGCTCTTGCGGGAATCGGCCACAAGGCGGCAGCATTTCTCCTTTACCAAATCTGGTTACTAGGGCAACAGAGCCTTACTGGAAGTGGTGTTCTAGGTTGTAAATTAGAATGGAATGTGCGAGGAAAAAGCCCTTTAATTTATGTCTCATTACTTCTTGTTGGTATTTTTAACTTAATTTTTATTTTTTACCACAGCAAACTTGATTACAATGTTTTGTTTGTTCTAGGTGTGCAAGATGTGGTTCTTTCACACATATACATATATCTGTTCTTCTTCGGATCCTTTTCCCATGTAGGTTATGACACAATGTTGAGTAGTCTTCTCTTGGTATTGCGTAGGTCTTTGGTGATTATATATTTCATATGTGTATGTATCTCTCTGTTAACCTCAATATGGTAATGTATCCAATCCTCACACCATTCCATATGGTGAACCATAAGTTTTTTTAATGAATCTATGATAGTGTTTCTCTGTGGAAATATCTCTGTTTGTATCATTTTTTAGGTAACACCTATATGTGATATGGTAGGATATGTGTCTTTCGCTTTCTCACTTACTCCAAGTTGCGTGATTACTTCTAGACTCATCTATGGTGCTGCAAATGGCATTGTTTCATTTTTTCACTAGCTCATATTCCATCTGTACGGGTAGCAGCTTTCTTTGTCCACCCATCTGTCGTTGTACTTTTTGGTTACTTCCATATCTTGGCTATTGTAATACTATGCAATGCAGATTTGCGTGCCTGTGTCCTTCCAATTCTGTCTTCTTAGTTTATAGGTCCAGGAATAGGTCTGCTGGATCATATGGTAGCTCAATGTTTACCTTTTCAAGGCACCTCTATTTTGTTCTCCTTAGTGGCTCTTTCCAGGTTACGTCCCACTTAAAGTGGAGGGTATGTATTTCTTCCCAGCACCTTCAGCATTTATTCTTTGTAGTTTTTGCTGATGGTTATTCTGAGTGGTGTGAGCTGATACCTCTTTGTGGTTGAATTTGCATGTGTCTCATAATGCGTTGAAATTGAGCTTTAAGACACGTCCTTTTTATTTTTCCAGCTGTGATTAGAGCTTATTTCTTCCAAGTGTTTTCTTAAAGTATGTGTCACCATTTGAAATATTTTGGCCGTTATCTCCCTCAAGACATTTTGAGGGCAGGTTTCATTTACAGCCCTGCAGTACTTGTTCACATGAAGTGACCGTTCGCTCAGGCTTTAAACCTGCTTTTGCAGGTAACGGCCAGAGAGCGGCAGCCTTTCTACGTTCCCCATGCTGGTACTAGGGAAACAGACCTACCGGCCAGGGGTGTTCTTCGGTTATAAATTAGAGTGCAATGTGCCCGGGTAAACCCACAAATGTTGATGTCTCCTTGCTTTTGTTTGTTTTTAAATTTAATTTCTATTTATTATTAGAGTAATAGTCCATTGTGTACGTGGACCACTTCTTCTTGGTGCATTCCTCTGTTGATGGACATTTTCATGGCTTCCAAGTGCTGGCTGTGGTAAATCTTGCTGGCGTACAGGTTTGCCAGCCTGTGACTTTTTGATTCTCATTTTCTCAGGTGATAGGCCAAGCAGCGGTTGTGATTGATTGACTGGTAGCTCAATGTTTCCCTTTTCAAAGCACCTACATTGTGTTTTCATTAGTGGCTCTTTACATGCCCCCCCTTACAACCGAGGGTACGCATTTCTCCACACTCCCTTCACCATTTATTTTTTGCAGCATTTTTCCTAATGGCCATTCTGACTGCTGTGAGCTGATAGGTTTTTGTAGTATGGGTATGCATGTCATTAAAATTTTTGAAATTCATCATATTCCTACGCCTTTTTCTTTTCTCTTAAAAGAAAAAACCGTGAGTACAATAGAGCTCTTGAAATTGTCTTCTTCGAAGGTTGCCCTCTTTTGAATTTTTTGGTCGATTTTTGACCCCAGACATTTTCTGGAGGGCTGGTGTCATTTACAGAACTGCAAGTTGGTGAAAATTTAGTGACCTTTTGCAGTGGGTTCAAAGCTGCTGTTGTGGGAAACGGCCACAAGGAGGTAGCATTTCTCCATGCCCCAATCTGGGTACTAGGGCAGCAGAGCCTTTCTGGAAGTCATTGTCTTAGGTTGTAAATTAGAATGGAATTTGCCAGGAGAAATCCCCATAAGTTTATGTCTCATTACTTCTTCTTGGTTTTTAAATTTTTTTTAATCTGGGTAAAGTTTAGAATATTGTTTGTCCTAGGTGTACACAATCTGGTTCATTTGTACATCATGTATGTCTATTAACGTACAGATCCTCTTCCCATGTAAAATATACCAGTGTTCCGTCGACCTCCCTTGCTATATGTTCGGTCTTTTTGATACATGTATATAATATGTATTTGTATATGTATAGTAACACTAATCTTCATTTCTCAATTTCCCCCCCTCCTTTCCTTTTAGATGAGCATAGTTTGTTTTCTAAGCCTGTGAGTGTCTTTCTCTTTGGAAATCTGTTCATCTGTGTCAGTTATTAGATAATGCCATAAGTGATAATATAGGCTGTAGGCCTTTTGCCTTCCGACCTACTTCATGTTTTGTGATTATCTCCAGGCTCATCTATGGTGCCTCGAAGAGCAGTGCTTCAATGTTTTCCATGGCTAATATTCCATTGTGTACATGGACCACTTCTTCTTGGTGCATTCCTCTGTTGATGGACATTTTCGTTGCTTCCAAGTGTTGCCTATGGTAAATATTGCTGGAGTGCAGGATTGCCAGCCTGTGATTTTTGATTTTCATTTTCTCAGGTGATAGACCCAGCAGTGGGTATGATTGATTGACTGGTATGGTAGCTCAACGTTTACCTTTTCAAGGCACCTCAATTGTGCTTTCATTAGTGGCTCTTACCACGTCCCCCTGAGAATCGAGGGTACGCATTTCTCCACAATCACGTCAGCATTTATTGTTTGCAGCATTTTTGTTGATGGCCATTCTGACTGGTGTGAGCTGATAGGTTTTTGTAATTTGGGTTTACGTGTCTGTAAAAATTCCTACAATTCATCATTTTTCCACGCCTTTTTCTTTTCTGTTAAAAGAAAAAAGAAAAATGTGTGAGTATAATATACCTCTTCAAATTTCCTTTTTGGAAGGTTGCACTCTAGAATTTTTTGGTCGATTTTCGACCTCAGTATTCTTTGGAGGGCAGGTGTCATTTACAGCACTGCAATTGGTGAATATTTAGTGACCTTTTGCAGTGGGTTTAAAGCTGCTGTTGTGGGAAACGGCCACAAGGATGCAGCATTTCTCCATTCCCAAATCTGGGTACTAGGGCAGCAGAGCCGTTCTGGAAGTCGTTTGCCTAGGTTGTAAATTTGAATGGAATGGGCCAGGAAAACCCCCCATAAGTTCATGTCTCAATACTCCCAGTTCGTGGTTTTGATTTTTTCAATTGGGGTAATGGTTAGAATGTTGCTTGTCCAAGGTATACGCACTCTGGTTCATCTACATATTCTATATACCTATTTATGGAGAGATCCTCTTCCCGGGTAAATTATTACAGAGTGTTGCGTAAACCTTCCTTGCTGTATGGTCGGTCTTTTTGATATATGTGTATAATATGTGTTTGTATACATATGGTAATGCTAATCTTCATTTATCCATTCCCCCCACCTTTCCTTTTAGATAAGCATAGTATTTTTTTTAATAAGTCTGTGATTGACTTTCTCTGTGGAAATATGTTCCTTTGTGTCAGTTATTAGATAACGCCTCTAAGTGATATCATAGGATATAGGACTTTTGCTTTCCGACTTACCTCATGTTCTGTGATTATCTCCAAGATCATCTATGGTGCCTCAAAGAGCAGTGTTTCATTGTTTTCCATGGCTAGTATTCATTGTGTACATGGACCACTTCTTCTTTATCCTTTCATCTGTTGATGGACATTTTGGTTGCTTCACTGTCCTGTCTATTGTGAATAAGGCTGCAGTGCAGCTTTGGCAGCCCGGGTCTTCTTCATTCTGGTCTTCTCAGGTGAGAGGCCCATTGGTGCGCCTGCTGGATTGAATGGTACCTCAATTTTTCCTTTTAAACGCAGCTCCTTTCTGTTCTCATTATTAGCGTTTAACCCTTTTACATCTCACCAGCAGCTAGAGGGTACACAGTTCTCTAAAACCTCTTCAGCATTTATTGTTTGCAGACTTTTTGCCAATGGTCAGTCGACTGGTGCGAGTTGAAAACTTTTTGTAGATTAGATTGCATGAGTCTAATAATTCCTGAGGTTGAGCTTTTATCCATTTTCCTTTCTTTAAAAAGAGAGTGAGTAAAACTTACCTCTTCATACTATCTTCTTGAAAATTTTGCCTGTTTTGAATTATTTTTTATCCATTCCCTATCTCAGCACAATTTTGAGGGCAGGTGTCCTTTACAGCCCTGAGTCCTTGTGAATGGTAAGTGACCATTAGCTGTGGGTTAAAAGCTGCTCTTGCGGGAATCGGCCACAAGGCGGCAGCATTTCTCCTTTACCAAATCTGGTTACTAGGGCAACAGAGCCTTACTGGAAGTGGTGTTCTAGGTTGTAAATTAGAATGGAATGTGCGAGGAAAAAGCCCTTTAATTTATGTCTCATTACTTCTTGTTGGTATTTTTAACTTAATTTTTATTTTTTACCACAGCAAACTTGATTACAATGTTTTGTTTGTTCTAGGTGTGCAAGATGTGGTTCTTTCACACATATACATATATCTGTTCTTCTTCGGATCCTTTTCCCATGTAGGTTATGACACAATGTTGAGTAGTCTTCTCTTGGTATTGCGTAGGTCTTTGGTGATTATATATTTCATATGTGTATGTATCTCTCTGTTAACCTCAATATGGTAATGTATCCAATCCTCACACCATTCCATATGGTGAACCATAAGTTTTTTTAATGAATCTATGATAGTGTTTCTCTGTGGAAATATCTCTGTTTGTATCATTTTTTAGGTAACACCTATATGTGATATGGTAGGATATGTGTCTTTCGCTTTCTCACTTACTCCAAGTTGCGTGATTACTTCTAGACTCATCTATGGTGCTGCAAATGGCATTGTTTCATTTTTTCACTAGCTCATATTCCATCTGTACGGGTAGCAGCTTTCTTTGTCCACCCATCTGTCGTTGTACTTTTTGGTTACTTCCATATCTTGGCTATTGTAATACTATGCAATGCAGATTTGCGTGCCTGTGTCCTTCCAATTCTGTCTTCTTAGTTTATAGGTCCAGGAATAGGTCTGCTGGATCATATGGTAGCTCAATGTTTACCTTTTCAAGGCACCTCTATTTTGTTCTCCTTAGTGGCTCTTTCCAGGTTACGTCCCACTTAAAGTGGAGGGTATGTATTTCTTCCCAGCACCTTCAGCATTTATTCTTTGTAGTTTTTGCTGATGGTTATTCTGAGTGGTGTGAGCTGATACCTCTTTGTGGTTGAATTTGCATGTGTCTCATAATGCGTTGAAATTGAGCTTTAAGACACGTCCTTTTTATTTTTCCAGCTGTGATTAGAGCTTATTTCTTCCAAGTGTTTTCTTAAAGTATGTGTCACCATTTGAAATATTTTGGCCGTTATCTCCCTCAAGACATTTTGAGGGCAGGTTTCATTTACAGCCCTGCAGTACTTGTTCACATGAAGTGACCGTTCGCTCAGGCTTTAAACCTGCTTTTGCAGGTAACGGCCAGAGAGCGGCAGCCTTTCTACGTTCCCCATGCTGGTACTAGGGAAACAGACCTACCGGCCAGGGGTGTTCTTCGGTTATAAATTAGAGTGCAATGTGCCCGGGTAAACCCACAAATGTTGATGTCTCCTTGCTTTTGTTTGTTTTTAAATTTAATTTCTATTTATTATTAGAGTAATAGTCCATTGTGTACGTGGACCACTTCTTCTTGGTGCATTCCTCTGTTGATGGACATTTTCATGGCTTCCAAGTGCTGGCTGTGGTAAATCTTGCTGGCGTACAGGTTTGCCAGCCTGTGACTTTTTGATTCTCATTTTCTCAGGTGATAGGCCAAGCAGCGGTTGTGATTGATTGACTGGTAGCTCAATGTTTCCCTTTTCAAAGCACCTACATTGTGTTTTCATTAGTGGCTCTTTACATGCCCCCCCTTACAACCGAGGGTACGCATTTCTCCACACTCCCTTCACCATTTATTTTTTGCAGCATTTTTCCTAATGGCCATTCTGACTGCTGTGAGCTGATAGGTTTTTGTAGTATGGGTATGCATGTCATTAAAATTTTTGAAATTCATCATATTCCTACGCCTTTTTCTTTTCTCTTAAAAGAAAAAACCGTGAGTACAATAGAGCTCTTGAAATTGTCTTCTTCGAAGGTTGCCCTCTTTTGAATTTTTTGGTCGATTTTTGACCCCAGACATTTTCTGGAGGGCTGGTGTCATTTACAGAACTGCAAGTTGGTGAAAATTTAGTGACCTTTTGCAGTGGGTTCAAAGCTGCTGTTGTGGGAAACGGCCACAAGGAGGTAGCATTTCTCCATGCCCCAATCTGGGTACTAGGGCAGCAGAGCCTTTCTGGAAGTCATTGTCCTAGGTTGTAAATTAGAATGGAATTTGCCAGGAGAAATCCCCATAAGTTTATGTCTCATTACTTCTTCTTGGTTTTTAAATTTTTTTTAATCTGGGTAAAGTTTAGAATATTGTTTGTCCTAGGTGTACACAATCTGGTTCATTTGTACATCATGTATGTCTATTAACGTACAGATCCTCTTCCCATGTAAAATATACCAGTGTTCCGTCGACCTCCCTTGCTATATGTTCGGTCTTTTTGATACATGTATATAATATGTATTTGTATATGTATAGTAACACTAATCTTCATTTCTCAATTTCCCCCCCTCCTTTCCTTTTAGATGAGCATAGTTTGTTTTCTAAGCCTGTGAGTGTCTTTCTCTTTGGAAATCTGTTCATCTGTGTCAGTTATTAGATAATGCCATAAGTGATAATATAGGCTGTAGGCCTTTTGCCTTCCGACCTACTTCATGTTTTGTGATTATCTCCAGGCTCATCTATGGTGCCTCGAAGAGCAGTGCTTCAATGTTTTCCATGGCTAATATTCCATTGTGTACATGGACCACTTCTTCTTGGTGCATTCCTCTGTTGATGGACATTTTCGTTGCTTCCAAGTGTTGCCTATGGTAAATATTGCTGGAGTGCAGGATTGCCAGCCTGTGATTTTTGATTTTCATTTTCTCAGGTGATAGACCCAGCAGTGGGTATGATTGATTGACTGGTATGGTAGCTCAACGTTTACCTTTTCAAGGCACCTCAATTGTGCTTTCATTAGTGGCTCTTACCACGTCCCCCTTAGAATCGAGGGTACGCATTTCTCCACAATCACGTCAGCATTTATTGTTTGCAGCATTTTTGTTGATGGCCATTCTGACTGGTGTGAGCTGATAGGTTTTTGTAATTTGGGTTTACGTGTCTGTAAAAATTCCTACAATTCATCATTTTTCCACGCCTTTTTCTTTTCTGTTAAAAGAAAAAAGAAAAATGTGTGAGTATAATATACCTCTTCAAATTTCCTTTTTGGAAGGTTGCACTCTAGAATTTTTTGGTCGATTTTCGACCTCAGTATTCTTTGGAGGGCAGGTGTCATTTACAGCACTGCAATTGGTGAATATTTAGTGACCTTTTGCAGTGGGTTTAAAGCTGCTGTTGTGGGAAACGGCCACAAGGATGCAGCATTTCTCCATTCCCAAATCTGGGTACTAGGGCAGCAGAGCCGTTCTGGAAGTCGTTTGCCTAGGTTGTAAATTTGAATGGAATGGGCCAGGAAAACCCCCCATAAGTTCATGTCTCAATACTCCCAGTTCGTGGTTTTGATTTTTTCAATTGGGGTAATGGTTAGAATGTTGCTTGTCCAAGGTATACGCACTCTGGTTCATCTACATATTCTATATACCTATTTATGGAGAGATCCTCTTCCCGGGTAAATTATTACAGAGTGTTGCGTAAACCTTCCTTGCTGTATGGTCGGTCTTTTTGATATATGTGTATAATATGTGTTTGTATACATATGGTAATGCTAATCTTCATTTATCCATTCCCCCCACCTTTCCTTTTAGATAAGCATAGTATTTTTTTTAATAAGTCTGTGATTGACTTTCTCTGTGGAAATATGTTCCTTTGTGTCAGTTATTAGATAACGCCTCTAAGTGATATCATAGGATATAGGACTTTTGCTTTCCGACTTACCTCATGTTCTGTGATTATCTCCAAGATCATCTATGGTGCCTCAAAGAGCAGTGTTTCATTGTTTTCCATGGCTAGTATTCATTGTGTACATGGACCACTTCTTCTTTATCCTTTCATCTGTTGATGGACATTTTGGTTGCTTCACTGTCCTGTCTATTGTGAATAAGGCTGCAGTGCAGCTTTGGCAGCCCGGGTCTTCTTCATTCTGGTCTTCTCAGGTGAGAGGCCCATTGGTGCGCCTGCTGGATTGAATGGTACCTCAATTTTTCCTTTTAAACGCAGCTCCTTTCTGTTCTCATTATTAGCGTTTAACCCTTTTACATCTCACCAGCAGCTAGAGGGTACACAGTTCTCTAAAACCTCTTCAGCATTTATTGTTTGCAGACTTTTTGCCAATGGTCAGTCGACTGGTGCGAGTTGAAAACTTTTTGTAGATTAGATTGCATGAGTCTAATAATTCCTGAGGTTGAGCTTTTATCCATTTTCCTTTCTTTAAAAAGAGAGTGAGTAAAACTTACCTCTTCATACTATCTTCTTGAAAATTTTGCCTGTTTTGAATTATTTTTTATCCATTCCCTATCTCAGCACAATTTTGAGGGCAGGTGTCCTTTACAGCCCTGAGTCCTTGTGAATGGTAAGTGACCATTAGCTGTGGGTTAAAAGCTGCTCTTGCGGGAATCGGCCACAAGGCGGCAGCATTTCTCCTTTACCAAATCTGGTTACTAGGGCAACAGAGCCTTACTGGAAGTGGTGTTCTAGGTTGTAAATTAGAATGGAATGTGCGAGGAAAAAGCCCTTTAATTTATGTCTCATTACTTCTTGTTGGTATTTTTAACTTAATTTTTATTTTTTACCACAGCAAACTTGATTACAATGTTTTGTTTGTTCTAGGTGTGCAAGATGTGGTTCTTTCACACATATACATATATCTGTTCTTCTTCGGATCCTTTTCCCATGTAGGTTATGACACAATGTTGAGTAGTCTTCTCTTGGTATTGCGTAGGTCTTTGGTGATTATATATTTCATATGTGTATGTATCTCTCTGTTAACCTCAATATGGTAATGTATCCAATCCTCACACCATTCCATATGGTGAACCATAAGTTTTTTTAATGAATCTATGATAGTGTTTCTCTGTGGAAATATCTCTGTTTGTATCATTTTTTAGGTAACACCTATATGTGATATGGTAAGATATGTGTCTTTCGCTTTCTCACTTACTCCAAGTTGCGTGATTACTTCTAGACTCATCTATGGTGCTGCAAATGGCATTGTTTCATTTTTTCACTAGCTCATATTCCATCTGTACGGGTAGCAGCTTTCTTTGTCCACCCATCTGTCGTTGAACTTTTTGGTTACTTCCATATCTTGGCTATTGTAATACTATGCAATGCAGATTTGCGTGCCTGTGTCCTTCCAATTCTGTCTTCTTAGTTTATAGGTCCAGGAATAGGTCTGCTGGATCATATGGTAGCTCAATGTTTACCTTTTCAAGGCACCTCTATTTTGTTCTCCTTAGTGGCTCTTTCCAGGTTACGTCCCACTTAAAGTGGAGGGTATGTATTTCTTCCCAGCACCTTCAGCATTTATTCTTTGTAGTTTTTGCTGATGGTTATTCTGAGTGGTGTGAGCTGATACCTCTTTGTGGTTGAATTTGCATGTGTCTCATAATGCGTTGAAATTGAGCCTTAAGACACGTCCTTTTTATTTTTCCAGCTGTGATTAGAGCTTATTTCTTCCAAGTGTTTTCTTAAAGTATGTGTCACCATTTGAAATATTTTGGCCGTTATCTCCCTCAAGACATTTTGAGGGCAGGTTTCATTTACAGCCCTGCAGTACTTGTTCACATGAAGTGACCGTTCGCTCAGGCTTTAAACCTGCTTTTGCAGGTAACGGCCAGAGAGCGGCAGCCTTTCTACGTTCCCCATGCTGGTACTAGGGAAACAGACCTACCGGCCAGGGGTGTTCTTCGGTTATAAATTAGAGTGCAATGTGCCCGGGTAAACCCACAAATGTTGATGTCTCCTTGCTTTTGTTTGTTTTTAAATTTAATTTCTATTTATTATTAGAGTAATAGTCCATTGTGTACGTGGACCACTTCTTCTTGGTGCATTCCTCTGTTGATGGACATTTTCATGGCTTCCAAGTGCTGGCTGTGGTAAATCTTGCTGGCGTACAGGTTTGCCAGCCTGTGACTTTTTGATTCTCATTTTCTCAGGTGATAGGCCAAGCAGCGGTTGTGATTGATTGACTGGTAGCTCAATGTTTCCCTTTTCAAAGCACCTACATTGTGTTTTCATTAGTGGCTCTTTACATGCCCCCCCTTACAACCGAGGGTACGCATTTCTCCACACTCCCTTCACCATTTATTTTTTGCAGCATTTTTCCTAATGGCCATTCTGACTGCTGTGAGCTGATAGGTTTTTGTAGTATGGGTATGCATGTCATTAAAATTTTTGAAATTCATCATATTCCTACGCCTTTTTCTTTTCTCTTAAAAGAAAAAACCGTGAGTACAATAGAGCTCTTGAAATTGTCTTCTTCGAAGGTTGCCCTCTTTTGAATTTTTTGGTCGATTTTTGACCCCAGACATTTTCTGGAGGGCTGGTGTCATTTACAGAACTGCAAGTTGGTGAAAATTTAGTGACCTTTTGCAGTGGGTTCAAAGCTGCTGTTGTGGGAAACGGCCACAAGGAGGTAGCATTTCTCCATGCCCCAATCTGGGTACTAGGGCAGCAGAGCCTTTCTGGAAGTCATTGTCCTAGGTCGTAAATTAGAATGGAGTTTGCCAGGAGAAATCCCCATAAGTTTATGTCTCATTACTTCTTCTTGGTTTTTAAAATTTTTTTAATCTGGGTAAAGTTTAGAATATTGTTTGTCCTAGGTGTACACAATCTGGTTCATTTGTACATCATGTATGTCTATTAACGTACAGATCCTCTTCCCATGTAAAATATACCAGTGTTCCGTCGACCTCCCTTGCTATATGTTCGGTCTTTTTGATACATGTATATAATATGTATTTGTATATGTATAGTAACACTAATCTTCATTTCTCAATTTCCCCCCCTCCTTTCCTTTTAGATGAGCATAGTTTGTTTTCTAAGCCTGTGAGTGTCTTTCTCTTTGGAAATCTGTTCATCTGTGTCAGTTATTAGATAATGCCATAAGTGATAATATAGGCTGTAGGCCTTTTGCCTTCCGACCTACTTCATGTTTTGTGATTATCTCCAGGCTCATCTATGGTGCCTCGAAGAGCAGTGCTTCAATGTTTTCCATGGCTAATATTCCATTGTGTACATGGACCACTTCTTCTTGGTGCATTCCTCTGTTGATGGACATTTTCGTTGCTTCCAAGTGTTGCCTATGGTAAATATTGCTGGAGTGCAGGATTGCCAGCCTGTGATTTTTGATTTTCATTTTCTCAGGTGATAGACCCAGCAGTGGGTATGATTGATTGACTGATATGGTAGCTCAACGTTTACCTTTTCAAGGCACCTCAATTGTGCTTTCATTAGTGGCTCTTACCACGTCCCCCTTAGAATCGAGGGTACGCATTTCTCCACAATCACGTCAGCATTTATTGTTTGCAGCATTTTTGTTGATGGCCATTCTGACTGGTGTGAGCTGATAGGTTTTTGTAATTTGGGTTTACGTGTCTGTAAAAATTCCTACAATTCATCATTTTTCCACGCCTTTTTCTTTTCTGTTAAAAGAAAAAAGAAAAATGTGTGAGTATAATATACCTCTTCAAATTTCCTTTTTGGAAGGTTGCACTCTAGAATTTTTTGGTCGATTTTCGACCTCAGTATTCTTTGGAGGGCAGGTGTCATTTACAGCACTGCAATTGGTGAATATTTAGTGACCTTTTGCAGTGGGTTTAAAGCTGCTGTTGTGGGAAACGGCCACAAGGATGCAGCATTTCTCCATTCCCAAATCTGGGTACTAGGGCAGCAGAGCCGTTCTGGAAGTCGTTTGCCTAGGTTGTAAATTTGAATGGAATGGGCCAGGAAAACCCCCCATAAGTTCATGTCTCAATACTCCCAGTTCGTGGTTTTGATTTTTTCAATTGGGGTAATGGTTAGAATGTTGCTTGTCCAAGGTATACGCACTCTGGTTCATCTACATATTCTATATACCTATTTATGGAGAGATCCTCTTCCCGGGTAAATTATTACAGAGTGTTGCGTAAACCTTCCTTGCTGTATGGTCGGTCTTTTTGATATATGTGTATAATATGTGTTTGTATACATATGGTAATGCTAATCTTCATTTATCCATTCCCCCCACCTTTCCTTTTAGATAAGCATAGTATTTTTTTTAATAAGTCTGTGATTGACTTTCTCTGTGGAAATATGTTCCTTTGTGTCAGTTATTAGATAACGCCTCTAAGTGATATCATAGGATATAGGACTTTTGCTTTCCGACTTACCTCATGTTCTGTGATTATCTCCAAGATCATCTATGGTGCCTCAAAGAGCAGTGTTTCATTGTTTTCCATGGCTAGTATTCATTGTGTACATGGACCACTTCTTCTTTATCCTTTCATCTGTTGATGGACATTTTGGTTGCTTCACTGTCCTGTCTATTGTGAATAAGGCTGCAGTGCAGCTTTGGCAGCCCGGGTCTTCTTCATTCTGGTCTTCTCAGGTGAGAGGCCCATTGGTGCGCCTGCTGGATTGAATGGTACCTCAATTTTTCCTTTTAAACGCAGCTCCTTTCTGTTCTCATTATTAGCGTTTAACCCTTTTACATCTCACCAGCAGCTAGAGGGTACACAGTTCTCTAAAACCTCTTCAGCATTTATTGTTTGCAGACTTTTTGCCAATGGTCAGTCGACTGGTGCGAGTTGAAAACTTTTTGTAGATTAGATTGCATGAGTCTAATAATTCCTGAGGTTGAGCTTTTATCCATTTTCCTTTCTTTAAAAAGAGAGTGAGTAAAACTTACCTCTTCATACTATCTTCTTGAAAATTTTGCCTGTTTTGAATTATTTTTTATCCATTCCCTATCTCAGCACAATTTTGAGGGCAGGTGTCCTTTACAGCCCTGAGTCCTTGTGAATGGTAAGTGACCATTAGCTGTGGGTTAAAAGCTGCTCTTGCGGGAATCGGCCACAAGGCGGCAGCATTTCTCCTTTACCAAATCTGGTTACTAGGGCAACAGAGCCTTACTGGAAGTGGTGTTCTAGGTTGTAAATTAGAATGGAATGTGCGAGGAAAAAGCCCTTTAATTTATGTCTCATTACTTCTTGTTGGTATTTTTAACTTAATTTTTATTTTTTACCACAGCAAACTTGATTACAATGTTTTGTTTGTTCTAGGTGTGCAAGATGTGGTTCTTTCACACATATACATATATCTGTTCTTCTTCGGATCCTTTTCCCATGTAGGTTATGACACAATGTTGAGTAGTCTTCTCTTGGTATTGCGTAGGTCTTTGGTGATTATATATTTCATATGTGTATGTATCTCTCTGTTAACCTCAATATGGTAATGTATCCAATCCTCACACCATTCCATATGGTGAACCATAAGTTTTTTTAATGAATCTATGATAGTGTTTCTCTGTGGAAATATCTTTGTTTGTATCATTTTTTAGGTAACACCTATATGTGATATGGTAGGATATGTGTCTTTCGCTTTCTCACTTACTCCAAGTTGCGTGATTACTTCTAGACTCATCTATGGTGCTGCAAATGGCATTGTTTCATTTTTTCACTAGCTCATATTCCATCTGTACGGGTAGCAGCTTTCTTTGTCCACCCATCTGTCGTTGGACTTTTTGGTTACTTCCATATCTTGGCTATTGTAATACTATGCAATGCAGATTTGCGTGCCTGTGTCCTTCCAATTCTGTCTTCTTAGTTTATAGGTCCAGGAATAGGTCTGCTGGATCATATGGTAGCTCAATGTTTACCTTTTCAAGGCACCTCTATTTTGTTCTCCTTAGTGGCTCTTTCCAGGTTATGTCCCACTTAAAGTGGAGGGTATGTATTTCTTCCCAGCACCTTCAGCATTTATTCTTTGTAGTTTTTGCTGATGGTTATTCTGAGTGGTGTGAGCTGATACCTCTTTGTGGTTGAATTTGCATGTGTCTCATAATGCGTTGAAATTGAGCTTTAAGACACGTCCTTTTTATTTTTCCAGCTGTGATTAGAGCTTATTTCTTCAAAGTGTTTTCTTAAAGTATGTGTCACCATTTGAAATATTTTGGCCGTTATCTCCCTCAAGACATTTTGAGGGCAGGTTTCATTTACAGCCCTGCAGTACTTGTTCACATGAAGTGACCGTTCGCTCAGGCTTTAAACCTGCTTTTGCAGGTAACGGCCAGAGAGCGGCAGCCTTTCTACGTTCCCCATGCTGGTACTAGGGAAACAGACCTACCGGCCAGGGGTGTTCTTCGGTTATAAATTAGAGTGCAATGTGCCCGGGTAAACCCACAAATGTTGATGTCTCCTTGCTTTTGTTTGTTTTTAAATTTAATTTCTATTTATTATTAGAGTAATAGTCCATTGTGTACGTGGACCACTTCTTCTTGGTGCATTCCTCTGTTGATGGACATTTTCATGGCTTCCAAGTGCTGGCTGTGGTAAATCTTGCTGGCGTACAGGTTTGCCAGCCTGTGACTTTTTGATTCTCATTTTCTCAGGTGATAGGCCAAGCAGCGGTTGTGATTGATTGACTGGTAGCTCAATGTTTCCCTTTTCAAAGCACCTACATTGTGTTTTCATTAGTGGCTCTTTACATGCCCCCCCTTACAACCGAGGGTACGCATTTCTCCACACTCCCTTCACCATTTATTTTTTGCAGCATTTTTCCTAATGGCCATTCTGACTGCTGTGAGCTGATAGGTTTTTGTAGTATGGGTATGCATGTCATTAAAATTTTTGAAATTCATCATATTCCTACGCCTTTTTCTTTTCTCTTAAAAGAAAAAACCGTGAGTACAATAGAGCTCTTGAAATTGTCTTCTTCGAAGGTTGCCCTCTTTTGAATTTTTTGGTCGATTTTTGACCCCAGACATTTTCTGGAGGGCTGGTGTCATTTACAGAACTGCAAGTTGGTGAAAATTTAGTGACCTTTTGCAGTGGGTTCAAAGCTGCTGTTGTGGGAAACGGCCACAAGGAGGTAGCATTTCTCCATGCCCCAATCTGGGTACTAGGGCAGCAGAGCCTTTCTGGAAGTCATTGTCCTAGGTTGTAAATTAGAATGGAATTTGCCAGGAGAAATCCCCATAAGTTTATGTCTCATTACTTCTTCTTGGTTTTTAAATTTTTTTTAATCTGGGTAAAGTTTAGAATATTGTTTGTCCTAGGTGTACACAATCTGGTTCATTTGTACATCATGTATGTCTATTAACGTACAGATCCTCTTCCCATGTAAAATATACCAGTGTTCCGTCGACCTCCCTTGCTATATGTTCGGTCTTTTTGATACATGTATATAATATGTATTTGTATATGTATAGTAACACTAATCTTCATTTCTCAATTTCCCCCCCTCCTTTCCTTTTAGATGAGCATAGTTTGTTTTCTAAGCCTGTGAGTGTCTTTCTCTTTGGAAATCTGTTCATCTGTGTCAGTTATTAGATAATGCCATAAGTGATAATATAGGCTGTAGGCCTTTTGCCTTCCGACCTACTTCATGTTTTGTGATTATCTCCAGGCTCATCTATGGTGCCTCGAAGAGCAGTGCTTCAATGTTTTCCATGGCTAATATTCCATTGTGTACATGGACCACTTCTTCTTGGTGCATTCCTCTGTTGATGGACATTTTCGTTGCTTCCAAGTGTTGCCTATGGTAAATATTGCTGGAGTGCAGGATTGCCAGCCTGTGATTTTTGATTTTCATTTTCTCAGGTGATAGACCCAGCAGTGGGTATGATTGATTGACTGGTATGGTAGCTCAACGTTTACCTTTTCAAGGCACCTCAATTGTGCTTTCATTAGTGGCTCTTACCACGTCCCCCTTAGAATCGAGGGTACGCATTTCTCCACAATCACGTCAGCATTTATTGTTTGCAGCATTTTTGTTGATGGCCATTCTGACTGGTGTGAGCTGATAGGTTTTTGTAATTTGGGTTTACGTGTCTGTAAAAATTCCTACAATTCATCATTTTTCCACGCCTTTTTCTTTTCTGTTAAAAGAAAAAAGAAAAATGTGTGAGTATAATATACCTCTTCAAATTTCCTTTTTGGAAGGTTGCACTCTAGAATTTTTTGGTCGATTTTCGACCTCAGTATTCTTTGGAGGGCAGGTGTCATTTACAGCACTGCAATTGGTGAATATTTAGTGACCTTTTGCAGTGGGTTTAAAGCTGCTGTTGTGGGAAACGGCCACAAGGATGCAGCATTTCTCCATTCCCAAATCTGGGTACTAGGGCAGCAGAGCCGTTCTGGAAGTCGTTTGCCTAGGTTGTAAATTTGAATGGAATGGGCCAGGAAAACCCCCCATAAGTTCATGTCTCAATACTCCCAGTTCGTGGTTTTGATTTTTTCAATTGGGGTAATGGTTAGAATGTTGCTTGTCCAAGGTATACGCACTCTGGTTCATCTACATATTCTATATACCTATTTATGGAGAGATCCTCTTCCCGGGTAAATTATTACAGAGTGTTGCGTAAACCTTCCTTGCTGTATGGTCGGTCTTTTTGATATATGTGTATAATATGTGTTTGTATACATATGGTAATGCTAATCTTCATTTATCCATTCCCCCCACCTTTCCTTTTAGATAAGCATAGTATTTTTTTTAATAAGTCTGTGATTGACTTTCTCTGTGGAAATATGTTCCTTTGTGTCAGTTATTAGATAACGCCTCTAAGTGATATCATAGGATATAGGACTTTTGCTTTCCGACTTACCTCATGTTCTGTGATTATCTCCAAGATCATCTATGGTGCCTCAAAGAGCAGTGTTTCATTGTTTTCCATGGCTAGTATTCATTGTGTACATGGACCACTTCTTCTTTATCCTTTCATCTGTTGATGGACATTTTGGTTGCTTCACTGTCCTGTCTATTGTGAATAAGGCTGCAGTGCAGCTTTGGCAGCCCGGGTCTTCTTCATTCTGGTCTTCTCAGGTGAGAGGCCCATTGGTGCGCCTGCTGGATTGAATGGTACCTCAATTTTTCCTTTTAAACGCAGCTCCTTTCTGTTCTCATTATTAGCGTTTAACCCTTTTACATCTCACCAGCAGCTAGAGGGTACACAGTTCTCTAAAACCTCTTCAGCATTTATTGTTTGCAGACTTTTTGCCAATGGTCAGTCGACTGGTGCGAGTTGAAAACTTTTTGTAGATTAGATTGCATGAGTCTAATAATTCCTGAGGTTGAGCTTTTATCCATTTTCCTTTCTTTAAAAAGAGAGTGAGTAAAACTTACCTCTTCATACTATCTTCTTGAAAATTTTGCCTGTTTTGAATTATTTTTTATCCATTCCCTATCTCAGCACAATTTTGAGGGCAGGTGTCCTTTACAGCCCTGAGTCCTTGTGAATGGTAAGTGACCATTAGCTGTGGGTTAAAAGCTGCTCTTGCGGGAATCGGCCACAAGGCGGCAGCATTTCTCCTTTACCAAATCTGGTTACTAGGGCAACAGAGCCTTACTGGAAGTGGTGTTCTAGGTTGTAAATTAGAATGGAATGTGCGAGGAAAAAGCCCTTTAATTTATGTCTCATTACTTCTTGTTGGTATTTTTAACTTAATTTTTATTTTTTACCACAGCAAACTTGATTACAATGTTTTGTTTGTTCTAGGTGTGCAAGATGTGGTTCTTTCACACATATACATATATCTGTTCTTCTTCGGATCCTTTTCCCATGTAGGTTATGACACAATGTTGAGTAGTCTTCTCTTGGTATTGCGTAGGTCTTTGGTGATTATATATTTCATATGTGTATGTATCTCTCTGTTAACCTCAATATGGTAATGTATCCAATCCTCACACCATTCCATATGGTGAACCATAAGTTTTTTTAATGAATCTATGATAGTGTTTCTCTGTGGAAATATCTCTGTTTGTATCATTTTTTAGGTAACACCTATATGTGATATGGTAAGATATGTGTCTTTCGCTTTCTCACTTACTCCAAGTTGCGTGATTACTTCTAGACTCATCTATGGTGCTGCAAATGGCATTGTTTCATTTTTTCACTAGCTCATATTCCATCTGTACGGGTAGCAGCTTTCTTTGTCCACCCATCTGTCGTTGAACTTTTTGGTTACTTCCATATCTTGGCTATTGTAATACTATGCAATGCAGATTTGCGTGCCTGTGTCCTTCCAATTCTGTCTTCTTAGTTTATAGGTCCAGGAATAGGTCTGCTGGATCATATGGTAGCTCAATGTTTACCTTTTCAAGGCACCTCTATTTTGTTCTCCTTAGTGGCTCTTTCCAGGTTACGTCCCACTTAAAGTGGAGGGTATGTATTTCTTCCCAGCACCTTCAGCATTTATTCTTTGTAGTTTTTGCTGATGGTTATTCTGAGTGGTGTGAGCTGATACCTCTTTGTGGTTGAATTTGCATGTGTCTCATAATGCGTTGAAATTGAGCCTTAAGACACGTCCTTTTTATTTTTCCAGCTGTGATTAGAGCTTATTTCTTCCAAGTGTTTTCTTAAAGTATGTGTCACCATTTGAAATATTTTGGCCGTTATCTCCCTCAAGACATTTTGAGGGCAGGTTTCATTTACAGCCCTGCAGTACTTGTTCACATGAAGTGACCGTTCGCTCAGGCTTTAAACCTGCTTTTGCAGGTAACGGCCAGAGAGCGGCAGCCTTTCTACGTTCCCCATGCTGGTACTAGGGAAACAGACCTACCGGCCAGGGGTGTTCTTCGGTTATAAATTAGAGTGCAATGTGCCCGGGTAAACCCACAAATGTTGATGTCTCCTTGCTTTTGTTTGTTTTTAAATTTAATTTCTATTTATTATTAGAGTAATAGTCCATTGTGTACGTGGACCACTTCTTCTTGGTGCATTCCTCTGTTGATGGACATTTTCATGGCTTCCAAGTGCTGGCTGTGGTAAATCTTGCTGGCGTACAGGTTTGCCAGCCTGTGACTTTTTGATTCTCATTTTCTCAGGTGATAGGCCAAGCAGCGGTTGTGATTGATTGACTGGTAGCTCAATGTTTCCCTTTTCAAAGCACCTACATTGTGTTTTCATTAGTGGCTCTTTACATGCCCCCCCTTACAACCGAGGGTACGCATTTCTCCACACTCCCTTCACCATTTATTTTTTGCAGCATTTTTCCTAATGGCCATTCTGACTGCTGTGAGCTGATAGGTTTTTGTAGTATGGGTATGCATGTCATTAAAATTTTTGAAATTCATCATATTCCTACGCCTTTTTCTTTTCTCTTAAAAGAAAAAACCGTGAGTACAATAGAGCTCTTGAAATTGTCTTCTTCGAAGGTTGCCCTCTTTTGAATTTTTTGGTCGATTTTTGACCCCAGACATTTTCTGGAGGGCTGGTGTCATTTACAGAACTGCAAGTTGGTGAAAATTTAGTGACCTTTTGCAGTGGGTTCAAAGCTGCTGTTGTGGGAAACGGCCACAAGGAGGTAGCATTTCTCCATGCCCCAATCTGGGTACTAGGGCAGCAGAGCCTTTCTGGAAGTCATTGTCCTAGGTTGTAAATTAGAATGGAATTTGCCAGGAGAAATCCCCATAAGTTTATGTCTCATTACTTCTTCTTGGTTTTTAAATTTTTTTTAATCTGGGTAAAGTTTAGAATATTGTTTGTCCTAGGTGTACACAATCTGGTTCATTTGTACATCATGTATGTCTATTAACGTACAGATCCTCTTCCCATGTAAAATATACCAGTGTTCCGTCGACCTCCCTTGCTATATGTTCGGTCTTTTTGATACATGTATATAATATGTATTTGTATATGTATAGTAACACTAATCTTCATTTCTCAATTTCCCCCCCTCCTTTCCTTTTAGATGAGCATAGTTTGTTTTCTAAGCCTGTGAGTGTCTTTCTCTTTGGAAATCTGTTCATCTGTGTCAGTTATTAGATAATGCCATAAGTGATAATATAGGCTGTAGGCCTTTTGCCTTCCGACCTACTTCATGTTTTGTGATTATCTCCAGGCTCATCTATGGTGCCTCGAAGAGCAGTGCTTCAATGTTTTCCATGGCTAATATTCCATTGTGTACATGGACCACTTCTTCTTGGTGCATTCCTCTGTTGATGGACATTTTCGTTGCTTCCAAGTGTTGCCTATGGTAAATATTGCTGGAGTGCAGGATTGCCAGCCTGTGATTTTTGATTTTCATTTTCTCAGGTGATAGACCCAGCAGTGGGTATGATTGATTGACTGATATGGTAGCTCAACGTTTACCTTTTCAAGGCACCTCAATTGTGCTTTCATTAGTGGCTCTTACCACGTCCCCCTTAGAATCGAGGGTACGCATTTCTCCACAATCACGTCAGCATTTATTGTTTGCAGCATTTTTGTTGATGGCCATTCTGACTGGTGTGAGCTGATAGGTTTTTGTAATTTGGGTTTACGTGTCTGTAAAAATTCCTACAATTCATCATTTTTCCACGCCTTTTTCTTTTCTGTTAAAAGAAAAAAGAAAAATGTGTGAGTATAATATACCTCTTCAAATTTCCTTTTTGGAAGGTTGCACTCTAGAATTTTTTGGTCGATTTTCGACCTCAGTATTCTTTGGAGGGCAGGTGTCATTTACAGCACTGCAATTGGTGAATATTTAGTGACCTTTTGCAGTGGGTTTAAAGCTGCTGTTGTGGGAAACGGCCACAAGGATGCAGCATTTCTCCATTCCCAAATCTGGGTACTAGGGCAGCAGAGCCGTTCTGGAAGTCGTTTGCCTAGGTTGTAAATTTGAATGGAATGGGCCAGGAAAACCCCCCATAAGTTCATGTCTCAATACTCCCAGTTCGTGGTTTTGATTTTTTCAATTGGGGTAATGGTTAGAATGTTGCTTGTCCAAGGTATACGCACTCTGGTTCATCTACATATTCTATATACCTATTTATGGAGAGATCCTCTTCCCGGGTAAATTATTACAGAGTGTTGCGTAAACCTTCCTTGCTGTATGGTCGGTCTTTTTGATATATGTGTATAATATGTGTTTGTATACATATGGTAATGCTAATCTTCATTTATCCATTCCCCCCACCTTTCCTTTTAGATAAGCATAGTATTTTTTTTAATAAGTCTGTGATTGACTTTCTCTGTGGAAATATGTTCCTTTGTGTCAGTTATTAGATAACGCCTCTAAGTGATATCATAGGATATAGGACTTTTGCTTTCCGACTTACCTCATGTTCTGTGATTATCTCCAAGATCATCTATGGTGCCTCAAAGAGCAGTGTTTCATTGTTTTCCATGGCTAGTATTCATTGTGTACATGGACCACTTCTTCTTTATCCTTTCATCTGTTGATGGACATTTTGGTTGCTTCACTGTCCTGTCTATTGTGAATAAGGCTGCAGTGCAGCTTTGGCAGCCCGGGTCTTCTTCATTCTGGTCTTCTCAGGTGAGAGGCCCATTGGTGCGCCTGCTGGATTGAATGGTACCTCAATTTTTCCTTTTAAACGCAGCTCCTTTCTGTTCTCATTATTAGCGTTTAACCCTTTTACATCTCACCAGCAGCTAGAGGGTACACAGTTCTCTAAAACCTCTTCAGCATTTATTGTTTGCAGACTTTTTGCCAATGGTCAGTCGACTGGTGCGAGTTGAAAACTTTTTGTAGATTAGATTGCATGAGTCTAATAATTCCTGAGGTTGAGCTTTTATCCATTTTCCTTTCTTTAAAAAGAGAGTGAGTAAAACTTACCTCTTCATACTATCTTCTTGAAAATTTTGCCTGTTTTGAATTATTTTTTATCCATTCCCTATCTCAGCACAATTTTGAGGGCAGGTGTCCTTTACAGCCCTGAGTCCTTGTGAATGGTAAGTGACCATTAGCTGTGGGTTAAAAGCTGCTCTTGCGGGAATCGGCCACAAGGCGGCAGCATTTCTCCTTTACCAAATCTGGTTACTAGGGCAACAGAGCCTTACTGGAAGTGGTGTTCTAGGTTGTAAATTAGAATGGAATGTGCGAGGAAAAAGCCCTTTAATTTATGTCTCATTACTTCTTGTTGGTATTTTTAACTTAATTTTTATTTTTTACCACAGCAAACTTGATTACAATGTTTTGTTTGTTCTAGGTGTGCAAGATGTGGTTCTTTCACACATATACATATATCTGTTCTTCTTCGGATCCTTTTCCCATGTAGGTTATGACACAATGTTGAGTAGTCTTCTCTTGGTATTGCGTAGGTCTTTGGTGATTATATATTTCATATGTGTATGTATCTCTCTGTTAACCTCAATATGGTAATGTATCCAATCCTCACACCATTCCATATGGTGAACCATAAGTTTTTTTAATGAATCTATGATAGTGTTTCTCTGTGGAAATATCTTTGTTTGTATCATTTTTTAGGTAACACCTATATGTGATATGGTAGGATATGTGTCTTTCGCTTTCTCACTTACTCCAAGTTGCGTGATTACTTCTAGACTCATCTATGGTGCTGCAAATGGCATTGTTTCATTTTTTCACTAGCTCATATTCCATCTGTACGGGTAGCAGCTTTCTTTGTCCACCCATCTGTCGTTGGACTTTTTGGTTACTTCCATATCTTGGCTATTGTAATACTATGCAATGCAGATTTGCGTGCCTGTGTCCTTCCAATTCTGTCTTCTTAGTTTATAGGTCCAGGAATAGGTCTGCTGGATCATATGGTAGCTCAATGTTTACCTTTTCAAGGCACCTCTATTTTGTTCTCCTTAGTGGCTCTTTCCAGGTTATGTCCCACTTAAAGTGGAGGGTATGTATTTCTTCCCAGCACCTTCAGCATTTATTCTTTGTAGTTTTTGCTGATGGTTATTCTGAGTGGTGTGAGCTGATACCTCTTTGTGGTTGAATTTGCATGTGTCTCATAATGCGTTGAAATTGAGCTTTAAGACACGTCCTTTTTATTTTTCCAGCTGTGATTAGAGCTTATTTCTTCAAAGTGTTTTCTTAAAGTATGTGTCACCATTTGAAATATTTTGGCCGTTATCTCCCTCAAGACATTTTGAGGGCAGGTTTCATTTACAGCCCTGCAGTACTTGTTCACATGAAGTGACCGTTCGCTCAGGCTTTAAACCTGCTTTTGCAGGTAACGGCCAGAGAGCGGCAGCCTTTCTACGTTCCCCATGCTGGTACTAGGGAAACAGACCTACCGGCCAGGGGTGTTCTTCGGTTATAAATTAGAGTGCAATGTGCCCGGGTAAACCCACAAATGTTGATGTCTCCTTGCTTTTGTTTGTTTTTAAATTTAATTTCTATTTATTATTAGAGTAATAGTCCATTGTGTACGTGGACCACTTCTTCTTGGTGCATTCCTCTGTTGATGGACATTTTCATGGCTTCCAAGTGCTGGCTGTGGTAAATCTTGCTGGCGTACAGGTTTGCCAGCCTGTGACTTTTTGATTCTCATTTTCTCAGGTGATAGGCCAAGCAGCGGTTGTGATTGATTGACTGGTAGCTCAATGTTTCCCTTTTCAAAGCACCTACATTGTGTTTTCATTAGTGGCTCTTTACATGCCCCCCCTTACAACCGAGGGTACGCATTTCTCCACACTCCCTTCACCATTTATTTTTTGCAGCATTTTTCCTAATGGCCATTCTGACTGCTGTGAGCTGATAGGTTTTTGTAGTATGGGTATGCATGTCATTAAAATTTTTGAAATTCATCATATTCCTACGCCTTTTTCTTTTCTCTTAAAAGAAAAAACCGTGAGTACAATAGAGCTCTTGAAATTGTCTTCTTCGAAGGTTGCCCTCTTTTGAATTTTTTGGTCGATTTTTGACCCCAGACATTTTCTGGAGGGCTGGTGTCATTTACAGAACTGCAAGTTGGTGAAAATTTAGTGACCTTTTGCAGTGGGTTCAAAGCTGCTGTTGTGGGAAACGGCCACAAGGAGGTAGCATTTCTCCATGCCCCAATCTGGGTACTAGGGCAGCAGAGCCTTTCTGGAAGTCATTGTCCTAGGTTGTAAATTAGAATGGAATTTGCCAGGAGAAATCCCCATAAGTTTATGTCTCATTACTTCTTCTTGGTTTTTAAATTTTTTTTAATCTGGGTAAAGTTTAGAATATTGTTTGTCCTAGGTGTACACAATCTGGTTCATTTGTACATCATGTATGTCTATTAACGTACAGATCCTCTTCCCATGTAAAATATACCAGTGTTCCGTCGACCTCCCTTGCTATATGTTCGGTCTTTTTGATACATGTATATAATATGTATTTGTATATGTATAGTAACACTAATCTTCATTTCTCAATTTCCCCCCCTCCTTTCCTTTTAGATGAGCATAGTTTGTTTTCTAAGCCTGTGAGTGTCTTTCTCTTTGGAAATCTGTTCATCTGTGTCAGTTATTAGATAATGCCATAAGTGATAATATAGGCTGTAGGCCTTTTGCCTTCCGACCTACTTCATGTTTTGTGATTATCTCCAGGCTCATCTATGGTGCCTCGAAGAGCAGTGCTTCAATGTTTTCCATGGCTAATATTCCATTGTGTACATGGACCACTTCTTCTTGGTGCATTCCTCTGTTGATGGACATTTTCGTTGCTTCCAAGTGTTGCCTATGGTAAATATTGCTGGAGTGCAGGATTGCCAGCCTGTGATTTTTGATTTTCATTTTCTCAGGTGATAGACCCAGCAGTGGGTATGATTGATTGACTGGTATGGTAGCTCAACGTTTACCTTTTCAAGGCACCTCAATTGTGCTTTCATTAGTGGCTCTTACCACGTCCCCCTTAGAATCGAGGGTACGCATTTCTCCACAATCACGTCAGCATTTATTGTTTGCAGCATTTTTGTTGATGGCCATTCTGACTGGTGTGAGCTGATAGGTTTTTGTAATTTGGGTTTACGTGTCTGTAAAAATTCCTACAATTCATCATTTTTCCACGCCTTTTTCTTTTCTGTTAAAAGAAAAAAGAAAAAAAGTGTGAGTATAATATACCTCTTCAAATTTCCTTTTTGGAAGGTTGCACTCTAGAATTTTTTGGTCGATTTTCGACCTCAGTATTTTTTGGAGAGCAGGTGTCATTTACAGCACTGCAATTGGTGAATATTTAGTGACCTTTTGCAGTGGGTTTAAAGCTGCTGTTGTGGGAAACGGCCACAAGGATGCAGCATTTCTCCATTCCCAAATCTGGGTACTAGGGCAGCAGAGCCGTTCTGGAAGTCGTTTGCCTAGGTTGTAAATTTGAATGGAATGGGCCAGGAAAACCCCCCATAAGTTCATGTCTCATTACTCCTAGTTCGTGGTTTTGATTTTTTCAATTGGGGTAATGGTTAGAATGTTGCTTGTCCAAGGTATACGCACTCTGGTTCATCTACATATTCTTTATACCTATTTATGGAGAGATCCTCTTCCCGTGTAAATTATTACAGAGTGTTGCGTAAACCTTCCTTGCTGTATGGTCGGTCTTTTTGATATATGTGTATAATATGTGTTTGTATACATATGGTAATGCTAATCTTCATTTATCCATTCCCCCCACCTTTCCTTTTAGATAAGCATAGTATTTTTTTTAATAAGTCTGTGATTGACTTTCTCTGTGGAAATATGTTCCTTTGTGTCAGTTATTAGATAACGCCTCTAAGTGATATCATAGGATATAGGACTTTTGCTTTCCGACTTACCTCATGTTCTGTGATTATCTCCAAGATCATCTATGGTGCCTCAAAGAGCAGTGTTTCATTGTTTTCCATGGCTAGTATTCATTGTGTACATGGACCACTTCTTCTTTATCCTTTCATCTGTTGATGGACATTTTGGTTGCTTCACTGTCCTGTCTATTGTGAATAAGGCTGCAGTGCAGCTTTGGCAGCCCGGGTCTTCTTCATTCTGGTCTTCTCAGGTGAGAGGCCCATTGGTGCGCCTGCTGGATTGAATGGTACCTCAATTTTTCCTTTTAAACGCAGCTCCTTTCTGTTCTCATTATTAGCGTTTAACCCTTTTACATCTCACCAGCAGCTAGAGGGTACACAGTTGTCTAAAACCTCTTCAGCATTTATTGTTTGTAGACTTTTTGCCAATGGTCAGTCGACTGGTGCGAGTTGAAAACTTTTTGTAGATTAGATTGCATGAGTCTAATAATTCCTGAGGTTGAGCTTTTATCCATTTTCCTTTCTTTGAAAAGAGAGTGAGTAAAACTTACCTCTTCATACTATCTTCTTGAAAATTTTGCCTGTTTTGAATTTTTTTTATCCATTCCCTATCTCAGCACAATTTTGAGGGCAGGTGTCCTTTACAGCCCTGAGTCCTTGTGAATGGTAAGTGACCATTAGCTGTGGGTTAAAAGCTGCTCTTGCGGGAATCGGCCACAAGGCGGCAGCATTTCTCCTTTACCAAATCTGGTTACTAGGGCAACAGAGCCTTACTGGAAGTGGTGTTCTAGGTTGTAAATTAGAATGGAATGTGCGAGGAAAAAGCCCTTTAATTTATGTCTCATTACTTCTTGTTGGTATTTTTAACTTAATTTTTATTTTTTACCACAGCACACTTGATTACAATGTTTTGTTTGTTCTAGGTGTGCAAGATGTGGTTCTTTCACACATATACATATATCTGTTCTTCTTCGGATCCTTTTCCCATGTAGGTTATGACACAATGTTGAGTAGTCTTCTCTTGGTATTGCGTAGGTCTTTGGTGATTATATATTTCATATGTGTATGTATCTCTCTGTTAACCTCAATATGGTAATGTATCCAATCCTCACACCATTCCATATGGTGAACCATAAGTTTTTTTAATGAATCTATGATAGTGTTTCTCTGTGGAAATATCTCTGTTTGTATCATTTTTTAGGTAACACCTATATGTGATATGGTAGGATATGTGTCTTTCGCTTTCTCACTTACTCCAAGTTGCGTGATTACTTCTAGACTCATCTATGGTGCTGCAAATGGCATTGTTTCATTTTTTCACTAGCTCATATTCCATCTGTACGGGTAGCAGCTTTCTTTGTCCACCCATCTGTCGTTGGACTTTTTGGTTACTTCCATATCTTGGCTATTGTAATACTATGCAATGCAGATTTGCGTGCCTGTGTCCTTCCAATTCTGTCTTCTTAGTTTATAGGTCCAGGAATAGGTCTGCTGGATCATATGGTAGCTCAATGTTTACCTTTTCAAGGCACCTCTATTTTGTTCTCCTTAGTGGCTCTTTCCAGGTTACGTCCCACTTAAAGTGGAGGGTATGTATTTCTTCCCAGCACCTTCAGCATTTATTCTTTGTAGTTTTTGCTGATGGTTATTCTGAGTGGTGTGAGCTGATACCTCTTTGTGGTTGAATTTGCATGTGTCTCATAATGCGTTGAAATTGAGCCTTAAGACACGTCCTTTTTATTTTTCCAGCTGTGATTAGAGCTTATTTCTTCAAAGTGTTTTCTTAAAGTATGTGTCACCATTTGAAATATTTTGGCCGTTATCTCCCTCAAGACATTTTGAGGGCAGGTTTCATTTACAGCCCTGCATTACTTGTTCACATGAAGTGACCGTTCGCTCAGGCTTTAAACCTGCTTTTGCAGGTAACGGCCAGAGAGCGGCAGCCTTTCTACGTTCCCCATGCTGGTACTAGGGAAACAGACCTACCGGCCAGGGGTGTTCTTCGGTTATAAATTAGAGTGCAATGTGCCCGGGTAAACCCACAAATGTTGATGTCTCCTTGCTTTTGTTTGTTTTTAAATTTAATTTATATTTATTATTAGAGTAATAGTCCATTGTGTACGTGGACCACTTCTTCTTGGTGCATTCCTCTGTTGATGGACATTTTCATGGCTTCCAAGTGCTGGCTGTGGTAAATCTTGCTGGCGTACAGGTTTGCCAGCCTGTGACTTTTTGATTCTCATTTTCTCAGGTGATAGGCCAAGCAGCGGTTGTGATTGATTGACTGGTAGCTCAATGTTTCCCTTTTCAAAGCACCTACATTGTGTTTTCATTAGTGGCTCCTTACATGCCCCCCCTTACAACCGAGGGTACGCATTTCTCCACACTCCCTTCACCATTTAATTTTTGCAGCATTTTTCCTAATGGCCATTCTGACTGCTGTGAGCTGATAGGTTTTTGTAGTATGGGTATGCATGTCATTAAAATTTTTGAAATTCATCATATTCCTACGCCTTTTTCTTTTCTCTTAAAAGAAAAAACCGTGAGTACAATAGAGCTCTTGAAATTGTCTTCTTCGAAGGTTGCCCTCTTTTGAATTTTTTGGTCGATTTTTGACCCCAGACATTTTCTGGAGGGCTGGTGTCATTAACAGAACTGCAAGTTGGTGAAAATTTAGTGACCTTTTGCAGTGGGTTCAAAGCTGCTGTTGTGGGAAACGGCCACAAGGAGGTAGCATTTCTCCATGCCCCAATCTGGGTACTAGGGCAGCAGAGCCTTTCTGGAAGTCATTGTCCTAGGTCGTAAATTAGAATGGAGTTTGCCAGGAGAAATCCCCATAAGTTTATATCTCATTACTTCTTCTTGGTTTTTAAAATTTTTTTAATCTGGGTAAAGTTTAGAATATTGTTTGTCCTAGGTGTACACAATCTGGTTCATTTGTACATCATGTATGTCTATTAACGTACAGATCCTCTTCCCATGTAAAATATACCAGTGTTCCGTCGACCTCCCTTGCTATATGTTCGGTCTTTTTGATACATGTATATAATATGTATTTGTATATGTATAGTAACACTAATCTTCATTTCTCAATTTCCCCCCCTCCTTTCCTTTTAGATGAGCATAGTTTGTTTTCTAAGCCTGTGAGTGTCTTTCTCTTTGGAAATCTGTTCATCTGTGTCAGTTATTAGATAATGTCATAAGTGATAAGATAGGCTGTAGGCCTTTTGCTTTCCGACCTACTTCATGTTTTGTGATTATCTCCAGGCTCATCTATGGTGCCTCGAAGAGCAGTGCTTCAATGTTTTCCATGGCTAATATTCCATTGTGTACATGGACCACTTCTTCTTGGTGCATTCCTCTGTTGATGGACATTTTCGTTGCTTCCAAGTGTTGCCTATGGTAAATATTGCTGGAGTGCAGGATTGCCAGCCTGTGATTTTTGATTTTCATTTTCTCAGGTGATAGACCCAGCAGTGGGTATGATTGATTGACTGGTATGGTAGCTCAACGTTTACCTTTTCAAGGCACCTCAATTGTGCTTTCATTAGTGGCTCTTACCACGTCCCCCTTAGAATCGAGGGTACGCATTTCTCCACAATCACGTCAGCATTTATTGTTTGCAGCATTTTTGTTGATGGCCATTCTGACTGGTGTGAGCTGATAGGTTTTTGTAATTTGGGTTTACGTGTCTGTAAAAATTCCTACAATTCATCATTTTTCCACGCCTTTTTCTTTTCTGTTAAAAGAAAAAAGAAAAAAAGTGTGAGTATAATATACCTCTTCAAATTTCCTTTTTGGAAGGTTGCACTCTAGAATTTTTTGGTCGATTTTCGACCTCAGTATTTTTTGGAGGGCAGGTGTCATTTACAGCACTGCAATTGGTGAATATTTAGTGACCTTTTGCAGTGGGTTTAAAGCTGCTGTTGTGGGAAACGGCCACAAGGATGCAGCATTTCTCCATTCCCAAATCTGGGTACTAGGGCAGCAGAGCCGTTCTGGAAGTCGTTTGCCTAGGTTGTAAATTTGAATGGAATGGGCCAGGAAAACCCCCCATAAGTTCATGTCTCATTACTCCTAGTTCGTGGTTTTGATTTTTTCAATTGGGGTAATGGTTAGAATGTTGCTTGTCCAAGGTATACGCACTCTGGTTCATCTACATATTCTTTATACCTATTTATGGAGAGATCCTCTTCCCGTGTAAATTATTACAGAGTGTTGCGTAAACCTTCCTTGCTGTATGGTCGGTCTTTTTGATATATGTGTATAATATGTGTTTGTATACATATGGTAATGCTAATCTTCATTTATCCATTCCCCCCACCTTTCCTTTTAGATAAGCATAGTATTTTTTTTAATAAGTCTGTGATTGACTTTCTCTGTGGAAATATGTTCCTTTGTGTCAGTTATTAGATAACGCCTCTAAGTGATATCATAGGATATAGGACTTTTGCTTTCCGACTTACCTCATGTTCTGTGATTATCTCCAAGATCATCTATGGTGCCTCAAAGAACAGTGTTTCATTGTTTTCCATGGCTAGTATTCATTGTGTACATGGACCACTTCTTCTTTATCCTTTCATCTGTTGATGGACATTTTGGTTGCTTCACTGTCCTGTCTATTGTGAATAAGGCTGCAGTGCAGCTTTGGCAGCCCGGGTCTTCTTCATTCTGGTCTTCTCAGGTGAGAGGCCCATTGGTGCGCCTGCTGCATTGAATGGTACCTCAATTTTTCCTTTTAAACGCAGCTCCTTTCTGTTCTCATTATTAGCGTTTAACCCTTTTACATCTCACCAGCAGCTAGAGGGTACACAGTTGTCTAAAACCTCTTCAGCATTTATTGTTTGTAGACTTTTTGCCAATGGTCAGTCGACTGGTGCGAGTTGAAAACTTTTTGTAGATTAGATTGCATGAGTCTACTAATTCCTGAGGTTGAGCTTTTATCCATTTTCCTTTCTTTAAAAAGAGAGTGAGTAAAACTTACCTCTTCATACTATCTTCTTGAAAATTTTGCCTGTTTTGAATTTTTTTTATCCATTCCCTATCTCAGCACAATTTTGAGGGCAGGTGTCCTTTACAGCCCTGAGTCCTTGTGAATGGTAAGTGACCATTAGCTGTGGGTTAAAAGCTGCTCTTGCGGGAATCGGCCACAAGGCGGCAGCATTTCTCCTTTACCAAATCTGGTTACTAGGGCAACAGAGCCTTACTGGAAGTGGTGTTCTAGGTTGTAAATTAGAATGGAATGTGCGAGGAAAAAGCCCTTTAATTTATGTCTCATTACTTCTTGTTGGTATTTTTAACTTAATTTTTATTTTTTACCACAGCAAACTTGATTACAATGTTTTGTTTGTTCTAGGTGTGCAAGATGTGGTTCTTTCACACATATACATATATCTGTTCTTCTTCGGATCCTTTTCCCATGTAGGTTATGACACAATGTTGAGTAGTCTTCTCTTGGTATTGCGTAGGTCTTTGGTGATTATATATTTCATATGTGTATGTATCTCTCTGTTAACCTCAATATGGTAATGTATCCAATCCTCACACCATTCCATATGGTGAACCATAAGTTTTTTTAATGAATCTATGATAGTGTTTCTCTGTGGAAATATCTCTGTTTGTATCATTTTTTAGGTAACACCTATATGTGATATGGTAAGATATGTGTCTTTCGCTTTCTCACTTACTCCAAGTTGCGTGATTACTTCTAGACTCATCTATGGTGCTGCAAATGGCATTGTTTCATTTTTTCACTAGCTCATATTCCATCTGTACGGGTAGCAGCTTTCTTTGTCCACCCATCTGTCGTTGAACTTTTTGGTTACTTCCATATCTTGGCTATTGTAATACTATGCAATGCAGATTTGCGTGCCTGTGTCCTTCCAATTCTGTCTTCTTAGTTTATAGGTCCAGGAATAGGTCTGCTGGATCATATGGTAGCTCAATGTTTACCTTTTCAAGGCACCTCTATTTTGTTCTCCTTAGTGGCTCTTTCCAGGTTACGTCCCACTTAAAGTGGAGGGTATGTATTTCTTCCCAGCACCTTCAGCATTTATTCTTTGTAGTTTTTGCTGATGGTTATTCTGAGTGGTGTGAGCTGATACCTCTTTGTGGTTGAATTTGCATGTGTCTCATAATGCGTTGAAATTGAGCCTTAAGACACGTCCTTTTTATTTTTCCAGCTGTGATTAGAGCTTATTTCTTCAAAGTGTTTTCTTAAAGTATGTGTCACCATTTGAAATATTTTGGCCGTTATCTCCCTCAAGACATTTTGAGGGCAGGTTTCATTTACAGCCCTGCAGTACTTGTTCACATGAAGTGACCGTTCGCTCAGGCTTTAAACCTGCTTTTGCAGGTAACGGCCAGAGAGCGGCAGCCTTTCTACGTTCCCCATGCTGGTACTAGGGAAACAGACCTACCGGCCAGGGGTGTTCTTCGGTTATAAATTAGAGTGCAATGTGCCCGGGTAAACCCACAAATGTTGATGTCTCCTTGCTTTTGTTTGTTTTTAAATTTAATTTCTATTTATTATTAGAGTAATAGTCCATTGTGTACGTGGACCACTTCTTCTTGGTGCATTCCTCTGTTGATGGACATTTTCATGGCTTCCAAGTGCTGGCTGTGGTAAATCTTGCTGGCGTACAGGTTTGCCAGCCTGTGACTTTTTGATTCTCATTTTCTCAGGTGATAGGCCAAGCAGCGGTTGTGATTGATTGACTGGTAGCTCAATGTTTCCCTTTTCAAAGCACCTACATTGTGTTTTCATTAGTGGCTCTTTACATGCCCCCCCTTACAACCGAGGGTACGCATTTCTCCACACTCCCTTCACCATTTATTTTTTGCAGCATTTTTCCTAATGGCCATTCTGACTGCTGTGAGCTGATAGGTTTTTGTAGTATGGGTATGCATGTCATTAAAATTTTTGAAATTCATCATATTCCTACGCCTTTTTCTTTTCTCTTAAAAGAAAAAACCGTGAGTACAATAGAGCTCTTGAAATTGTCTTCTTCGAAGGTTGCCCTCTTTTGAATTTTTTGGTCGATTTTTGACCCCAGACATTTTCTGGAGGGCTGGTGTCATTTACAGAACTGCAAGTTGGTGAAAATTTAGTGACCTTTTGCAGTGGGTTCAAAGCTGCTGTTGTGGGAAACGGCCACAAGGAGGTAGCATTTCTCCATGCCCCAATCTGGGTACTAGGGCAGCAGAGCCTTTCTGGAAGTCATTGTCCTAGGTTGTAAATTAGAATGGAATTTGCCAGGAGAAATCCCCATAAGTTTATGTCTCATTACTTCTTCTTGGTTTTTAAAATTTTTTTTAATCTGGGTAAAGTTTAGAATATTGTTTGTCCTAGGTGTACACAATCTGGTTCATTTGTACATCATGTATGTCTATTAACGTACAGATCCTCTTCCCATGTAAAATATACCAGTGTTCCGTCGACCTCCCTTGCTATATGTTCGGTCTTTTTGATACATGTATATAATATGTATTTGTATATGTATAGTAACACTAATCTTCATTTCTCAATTTCCCCTCCTCCTTTCCTTTTAGATGAGCATAGTTTGTTTTCTAAGCCTGTGAGTGTCTTTCTCTTTGGAAATCTGTTCATCTGTGTCAGTTATTAGATAATGCCATAAGTGATAATATAGGCTGTAGGCCTTTTGCTTTCCGACCTACTTCATGTTTTGTGATTATCTCCAGGCTCATCTATGGTGCCTCGAAGAGCAGTGCTTCAATGTTTTCCATGGCTAATATTCCATTGTGTACATGGACCACTTCTTGGTGCATTCCTCTGTTGATGGACATTTTCGTTGCTTCCAAGTGTTGCCTATGGTAAATATTGCTGGAGTGCAGGATTGCCAGCCTGTGATTTTTGATTTTCATTTTCTCAGGTGATAGACCCAGCAGTGGGTATGATTGATTGACTGGTATGGTAGCTCAACGTTTACCTTTTCAAGGCACCTCAATTGTGCTTTCATTAGTGGCTCTTACCACGTCCCCCTTAGAATCGAGGGTACGCATTTCTCCACAATCACGTCAGCATTTATTGTTTGCAGCATTTTTGTTGATGGCCATTCTGACTGGTGTGAGCTGATAGGTTTTTGTAATTTGGGTTTACGTGTCTGTAAAAATTCCTACAATTCATCATTTTTCCACGCCTTTTTCTTTTCTGTTAAAAGAAAAAAGAAAAAAAGTGTGAGTATAATATACCTCTTCAAATTTCCTTTTTGGAAGGTTGCACTCTAGAATTTTTTGGTCGATTTTCGACCTCAGTATTTTTTGGAGGGCAGGTGTCATTTACAGCACTGCAATTGGTGAATATTTAGTGACCTTTTGCAGTGGGTTTAAAGCTGCTGTTGTGGGAAACGGCCACAAGGATGCAGCATTTCTCCATTCCCAAATCTGGGTACTAGGGCAGCAGAGCCGTTCTGGAAGTCGTTTGCCTAGGTTGTAAATTTGAATGGAATGGGCCAGGAAAACCCCCCATAAGTTCATGTCTCATTACTCCTAGTTCGTGGTTTTGATTTTTTCAATTGGGGTAATGGTTAGAATGTTGCTTGTCCAAGGTATACGCACTCTGGTTCATCTACATATTCTATATACCTATTTATGTAGAGATCCTCTTCCCGTGTAAATTATTACAGAGTGTTGCGTAAACCTTCCTTGCTGTATGGTCGGTCTTTTTGATATATGTGTATAATATGTGTTTGTATACATATGGTAATGCTAATCTTCATTTATCCATTCCCCCCACCTTTCCTTTTAGATAAGCATAGTATTTTTTTTAATAAGTCTGTGATTGACTTTCTCTGTGGAAATATGTTCCTTTGTGTCAGTTATTAGATAACGCCTCTAAGTGATATCATAGGATATAGGACTTTTGCTTTCCGACTTACCTCATGTTCTGTGATTATCTCCAAGATCATCTATGGTGCCTCAAAGAACAGTGTTTCATTGTTTTCCATGGCTAGTATTCATTGTGTACATGGACCACTTCTTCTTTATCCTTTCATCTGTTGATGGACATTTTGGTTGCTTCACTGTCCTGTCTATTGTGAATAAGGCTGCAGTGCAGCTTTGGCAGCCCGGGTCTTCTTCATTCTGGTCTTCTCAGGTGAGAGGCCCATTGGTGCGCCTGCTGGATTGACTGGTACCTCAATTTTTCCTTTTAAACGCAGCTCCTTTCTGTTCTCATTATTAGCGTTTAACCCTTTTACATCTCACCAGCAGCTAGAGGGTACACAGTTCTCTAAAACCTCTTCAGCATTTATTGTTTGTAGACTTTTTGCCAATGGTCAGTCGACTGGTGCGAGTTGAAAACTTTTTGTAGATTAGATTGCATGAGTCTACTAATTCCTGAGGTTGAGCTTTTATCCATTTTCCTTTCTTTAAAAAGAGAGTGAGTAAAACTTACCTCTTCATACTATCTTCTTGAAAATTTTGCCTGTTTTGAATTTTTTTTATCCATTCCCTATCTCAGCACAATTTTGAGGGCAGGTGTCCTTTACAGCCCTGAGTCCTTGTGAATGGTAAGTGACCATTAGCTGTGGGTTAAAAGCTGCTCTTGCGGGAATCGGCCACAAGGCGGCAGCATTTCTCCTTTACCAAATCTGGTTACTAGGGCAACAGAGCCTTACTGGAAGTGGTGTTCTAGGTTGTAAATTAGAATGGAATGTGCGAGGAAAAAGCCCTTTAATTTATGTCTCATTACTTCTTGTTGGTATTTTTAACTTAATTTTTATTTTTTACCACAGCAAACTTGATTACAATGTTTTGTTTGTTCTAGGTGTGCAAGATGTGGTTCTTTCACACATATACATATATCTGTTCTTCTTCGGATCCTTTTCCCATGTAGGTTATGACACAATGTTGAGTAGTCTTCTCTTGGTATTGCGTAGGTCTTTGGTGATTATATATTTCATATGTGTATGTATCTCTCTGTTAACCTCAATATGGTAATGTATCCAATCCTCACACCATTCCATATGGTGAACCATAAGTTTTTTTAATGAATCTATGATAGTGTTTCTCTGTGGAAATATCTCTGTTTGTATCATTTTTTAGGTAACACCTATATGTGATATGGTAAGATATGTGTCTTTCGCTTTCTCACTTACTCCAAGTTGCGTGATTACTTCTAGACTCATCTATGGTGCTGCAAATGGCATTGTTTCATTTTTTCACTAGCTCATATTCCATCTGTACGGGTAGCAGCTTTCTTTGTCCACCCATCTGTCGTTGAACTTTTTGGTTACTTCCATATCTTGGCTATTGTAATACTATGCAATGCAGATTTGCGTGCCTGTGTCCTTCCAATTCTGTCTTCTTAGTTTATAGGTCCAGGAATAGGTCTGCTGGATCATATGGTAGCTCAATGTTTACCTTTTCAAGGCACCTCTATTTTGTTCTCCTTAGTGGCTCTTTCCAGGTTACGTCCCACTTAAAGTGGAGGGTATGTATTTCTTCCCAGCACCTTCAGCATTTATTCTTTGTAGTTTTTGCTGATGGTTATTCTGAGTGGTGTGAGCTGATACCTCTTTGTGGTTGAATTTGCATGTGTCTCATAATGCGTTGAAATTGAGCTTTAAGACACGTCCTTTTTATTTTTCCAGCTGTGATTAGAGCTTATTTCTTCCAAGTGTTTTCTTAAAGTATGTGTCACCATTTGAAATATTTTGGCCGTTATCTCCCTCAAGACATTTTGAGGGCAGGTTTCATTTACAGCCCTGCAGTACTTGTTCACATGAAGTGACCGTTCGCTCAGGCTTTAAACCTGCTTTTGCAGGTAACGGCCAGAGAGCGGCAGCCTTTCTACGTTCCCCATGCTGGTACTAGGGAAACAGACCTACCGGCCAGTGGTGTTCTTCGGTTATAAATTAGAGTGCAATGTGCCCGGGTAAACCCACAAATGTTGATGTCTCCTTGCTTTTGTTTGTTTTTAAATTTAATTTATATTTATTATTAGAGTAATAGTCCATTGTGTACGTGGACCACTTCTTCTTGGTGCATTCCTCTGTTGATGGACATTTTCATGGCTTCCAAGTGCTGGCTGTGGTAAATCTTGCTGGCGTACAGGTTTGCCAGCCTGTGACTTTTTGATTCTCATTTTCTCAGGTGATAGGCCAAGCAGCGGTTGTGATTGATTGACTGGTAGCTCAATGTTTCCCTTTTCAAAGCACCTACATTGTGTTTTCATTAGTGGCTCCTTACATGCCCCCCCTTACAACCGAGGGTACGCATTTCTCCACACTCCCTTCACCATTTAATTTTTGCAGCATTTTTCCTAATGGCCATTCTGACTGCTGTGAGCTGATAGGTTTTTGTAGTATGGGTATGCATGTCATTAAAATTTTTGAAATTCATCATATTCCTACGCCTTTTTCTTTTCTCTTAAAAGAAAAAACCGTGAGTACAATAGAGCTCTTGAAATTGTCTTCTTCGAAGGTTGCCCTCTTTTGAATTTTTTGGTCGATTTTTGACCCCAGACATTTTCTGGAGGGCTGGTGTCATTTACAGAACTGCAAGTTGGTGAAAATTTAGTGACCTTTTGCAGTGGGTTCAAAGCTGCTGTTGTGGGAAACGGCCACAAGGAGGTAGCATTTCTCCATGCCCCAATCTGGGTACTAGGGCAGCAGAGCCTTTCTGGAAGTCATTGTCCTAGGTCGTAAATTAGAATGGAGTTTGCCAGGAGAAATCCCCATAAGTTTATGTCTCATTACTTCTTCTTGGTTTTTAAATTTTTTTTAATCTGGGTAAAGTTTAGAATATTGTTTGTCCTAGGTGTACACAATCTGGTTCATTTGTACATCATGTATGTCTATTAACGTACAGATCCTCTTCCCATGTAAAATATACCAGTGTTCCGTCGACCTCCCTTGCTATATGTTCGGTCTTTTTGATACATGTATATAATATGTATTTGTATATGTATAGTAACACTAATCTTCATTTCTCAATTTCCCCCCCTCCTTTCCTTTTAGATGAGCATAGTTTGTTTTCTAAGCCTGTGAGTGTCTTTCTCTTTGGAAATCTGTTCATCTGTGTCAGTTATTAGATAATGCCATAAGTGATAAGATAGGCTGTAGCCTTTTGCTTTCCGACCTACTTCATGTTTTGTGATTATCTCCAGGCTCATCTATGGTGCCTCGAAGAGCAGTGCTTCAATGTTTTCCATGGCTAATATTCCATTGTGTACATGGACCACTTCTTCTTGGTGCATTCCTCTGTTGATGGACATTTTCATTGCTTCCAAGTGTTGCCTATGGTAAATATTGCTGGAGTGCAGGATTGCCAGCCTGTGATTTTTGATTTTCATTTTCTCAGGTGATAGACCCAGCAGTGGGTATGATTGATTGACTGGTATGGTAGCTCAACGTTTACCTTTTCAAGGCACCTCAATTGTGCTTTCATTAGTGGCTCTTACCACGTCCCCCTTAGAATCGAGGGTACGCATTTCTCCACAATCACGTCAGCATTTATTGTTTGCAGCATTTTTGTTGATGGCCATTCTGACTGGTGTGAGCTGATAGGTTTTTGTAATTTGGGTTTACGTGTCTGTAAAAATTCCTACAATTCATCATTTTTCCACGCCTTTTTCTTTTCTGTTAAAAGAAAAAAGAAAAAAAGTGTGAGTATAATATACCTCTTCAAATTTCCTTTTTTGGAAGGTTGCACTCTAGAATTTTTTGGTCGATTTTCGACCTCAGTATTTTTTGGAGGGCAGGTGTCATTTACAGCACTGCAATTGGTGAATATTTAGTGACCTTTTGCAGTGGGTTTAAAGCTGCTGTTGTGGGAAACGGCCACAAGGATGCAGCATTTCTCCATTCCCAAATCTGGGTACTAGGGCAGCAGAGCCGTTCTGGAAGTCGTTTGCCTAGGTTGTAAATTTGAATGGAATGGGCCAGGAAAACCCCCCATAAGTTCATGTCTCATTACTCCTAGTTCGTGGTTTTGATTTTTTCAATTGGGGTAATGGTTAGAATGTTGCTTGTCCAAGGTATACGCACTCTGGTTCATCTACATATTCTATATACCTATTTATGTAGAGATCCTCTTCCCGTGTAAATTATTACAGAGTGTTGCGTAAACCTTCCTTGCTGTATGGTCGGTCTTTTTGATATATGTGTATAATATGTGTTTGTATACATATGGTAATGCTAATCTTCATTTATCCATTCCCCCCACCTTTCCTTTTAGATAAGCATAGTATTTTTTTTAATAAGTCTGTGATTGACTTTCTCTGTGGAAATATGTTCCTTTGTGTCAGTTATTAGATAACGCCTCTAAGTGATATCATAGGATATAGGACTTTTGCTTTCCGACTTACCTCATGTTCTGTGATTATCTCCAAGATCATCTATGGTGCCTCAAAGAACAGTGTTTCATTGTTTTCCATGGCTAGTATTCATTGTGTACATGGACCACTTCTTCTTTATCCTTTCATCTGTTGATGGACATTTTGGTTGCTTCACTGTCCTGTCTATTGTGAATAAGGCTGCAGTGCAGCTTTGGCAGCCCGGGTCTTCTTCATTCTGGTCTTCTCAGGTGAGAGGCCCATTGGTGCGCCTGCTGGATTGAATGGTACCTCAATTTTTCCTTTTAAACGCAGCTCCTTTCTGTTCTCATTATTAGCGTTTAACCCTTTTACATCTCACCAGCAGCTAGAGGGTACACAGTTCTCTAAAACCTCTTCAGCATTTATTGTTTGTAGACTTTTTGCCAATGGTCAGTCGACTGGTGCGAGTTGAAAACTTTTTGTAGATTAGATTGCATGAGTCTAATAATTCCTGAGGTTGAGCTTTTATCCATTTTCCTTTCTTTAAAAAGAGAGTGAGTAAAACTTACCTCTTCATACTATCTTCTTGAAAATTTTGCCTGTTTTGAATTTTTTTTATCCATTCCCTATCTCAGCACAATTTTGGGGGCAGGTGTCCTTTACAGCCCTGAGTCCTTGTGAATGGTAAGTGACCATTAGCTGTGGGTTAAAAGCTGCTCTTGCGGGAATCGGCCACAAGGCGGCAGCATTTCTCCTTTACCAAATCTGGTTACTAGGGCAACAGAGCCTTACTGGAAGTGGTGTTCTAGGTTGTAAATTAGAATGGAATGTGCGAGGAAAAAGCCCTTTAATTTATGTCTCATTACTTCTTGTTGGTATTTTTAACTTAATTTTTATTTTTTACCACAGCAAACTTGATTACAATGTTTTGTTTGTTCTAGGTGTGCAAGATGTGGTTCTTTCACACATATACATATATCTGTTCTTCTTCGGATCCTTTTCCCATGTAGGTTATGACACAATGTTGAGTAGTCTTCTCTTGGTATTGCGTAGGTCTTTGGTGATTATATATTTCATATGTGTATGTATCTCTCTGTTAACCTCAATATGGTAATGTATCCAATCCTCACACCATTCCATATGGTGAACCATAAGTTTTTTTAATGAATCTATGATAGTGTTTCTCTGTGGAAATATCTCTGTTTGTATCATTTTTTAGGTAACACCTATATGTGATATGGTAGGATATGTGTCTTTCGCTTTCTCACTTACTCCAAGTTGCGTGATTACTTCTAGACTCATCTATGGTGCTGCAAATGGCATTGTTTCATTTTTTCACTAGCTCATATTCCATCTGTACGGGTAGCAGCTTTCTTTGTCCACCCATCTGTCGTTGGACTTTTTGGTTACTTCCATATCTTGGCTATTGTAATACTATGCAATGCAGATTTGCGTGCCTGTGTCCTTCCAATTCTGTCTTCTTAGTTTATAGGTCCAGGAATAGGTCTGCTGGATCATATGGTAGCTCAATGTTTACCTTTTCAAGGCACCTCTATTTTGTTCTCCTTAGTGGCTCTTTCCAGGTTACGTCCCACTTAAAGTGGAGGGTATGTATTTCTTCCCAGCACCTTCAGCATTTATTCTTTGTAGTTTTTGCTGATGGTTATTCTGAGTGGTGTGAGCTGATACCTCTTTGTGGTTGAATTTGCATGTGTCTCATAATGCGTTGAAATTGAGCTTTAAGACACGTCCTTTTTATTTTTCCAGCTGTGATTAGAGCTTATTTCTTCAAAGTGTTTTCTTAAAGTATGTGTCACCATTTGAAATATTTTGGCCGTTATCTCCCTCAAGACATTTTGAGGGCAGGTTTCATTTACAGCCCTGCAGTACTTGTTCACATGAAGTGACCGTTCGCTCAGGCTTTAAACCTGCTTTTGCAGGTAACGGCCAGAGAGCGGCAGCCTTTCTACGTTCCCCATGCTGGTACTAGGGAAACAGACCTACCGGCCAGGGGTGTTCTTCGGTTATAAATTAGAGTGCAATGTGCCCGGGTAAACCCACAAATGTTGATGTCTCCTTGCTTTTGTTTGTTTTTAAATTTAATTTCTATTTATTATTAGAGTAATAGTCCATTGTGTACGTGGACCACTTCTTCTTGGTGCATTCCTCTGTTGATGGACATTTTCATGGCTTCCAAGTGCTGGCTGTGGTAAATCTTGCTGGCGTACAGGTTTGCCAGCCTGTGACTTTTTGATTCTCATTTTCTCAGGTGATAGGCCAAGCAGCGGTTGTGATTGATTGACTGGTAGCTCAATGTTTCCCTTTTCAAAGCACCTACATTGTGTTTTCATTAGTGGCTCTTTACATGCCCCCCCTTACAACCGAGGGTACGCATTTCTCCACACTCCCTTCACCATTTTTTTTTGCAGCATTTTTCCTAATGGCCATTCTGACTGCTGTGAGCTGATAGGTTTTTGTAATATGGGTATGCATGTCATTAAAATTTTTAAAATTCATCATATTCCTACGCCTTTTTCTTTTCTCTTAAAAGAAAAAACCGTGAGTACAATAGAGCTCTTGAAATTGTCTTCTTCGAAGGTTGCCCTCTTTTGAATTTTTTGGTCAATTTTTGACCCCAGACATTTTCTGGAGGGCTGGTGTCATTTACAGAACTGCAAGTTGGTGAAAATTTAGTGACCTTTTGCAGTGGGTTCAAAGCTGCTGTTGTGGGAAACGGCCACAAGGAGGTAGCATTTCTCCATGCCCCAATCTGGTACTAGGGCAGCAGAGCCTTTCTGGAAGTCATTGTCCTAGGTTGTAAATTAGAATGGAATTTGCCAGGAGAAATCCCCATAAGTTTATGTCTCATTACTTCTTCTTGGTTTTTAAAATTTTTTTTAATCTGGGTAAAGTTTAGAATATTGTTTGTCCTAGGTGTACACAATCTGGTTCATTTGTACATCATGTATGTCTATTAACGTACAGATCCTCTTCCCATGTAAAATATACCAGTGTTCCGTCGACCTCCCTTGCTATATGTTCGGTCTTTTTGATACATGTATATAATATGTATTTGTATATGTATAGTAACACTAATCTTCATTTCTCAATTTCCCCCCCTCCTTTCCTTTTAGATGAGCATAGTTTGTTTTCTAAGCCTGTGAGTGTCTTTCTCTTTGGAAATCTGTTCATCTGTGTCAGTTATTAGATAATGCCATAAGTGATAATATAGGCTGTAGGCCTTTTGCTTTCTGACCTACTTCATGTTTTGTGATTATCTCCAGGCTCATCTATGGTGCCTCGAAGAGCAGTCCTTCAATGTTTTCCATGGCTAATATTCCTTTGTGTACATGGACCACTTCTTGGTGCATTCCTCTGTTGATGGACATTTTCGTTGCTTCCAAGTGTTGCCTATGGTAAATATTGCTGGAGTGCAGGATTGCCAGCCTGTGATTTTTGATTTTCATTTTCTCAGGTGATAGACCCAGCAGTGGGTATGATTGATTGACTGGTATGGTAGCTCAACGTTTACCTTTTCAAGGCACCTCAATTGTGCTTTCATTAGTGGCTCTTACCACGTCCCCCTTAGAATCGAGGGTACGCATTTCTCCACAATCACGTCAGCATTTATTGTTTGCAGCATTTTTGTTGATGGCCATTCTGACTGGTGTGAGCTGATAGGTTTTTGTAATTTGGGTTTACGTGTCTGTAAAAATTCCTACAATTCATCATTTTTCCACGCCTTTTTCTTTTCTGTTAAAAGAAAAAAGAAAAAAAGTGTGAGTATAATATACCTCTTCAAATTTCCTTTTTGGAAGGTTGCACTCTAGAATTTTTTGGTCGATTTTCGACCTCAGTATTTTTTGGAGGGCAGGTGTCATTTACAGCACTGCAATTGGTGAATATTTAGTGACCTTTTGCAGTGGGTTTAAAGCTGCTGTTGTGGGAAACGGCCACAAGGATGCAGCATTTCTCCATTCCCAAATCTGGGTACTAGGGCAGCAGAGCCGTTCTGGAAGTCGTTTGCCTAGGTTGTAAATTTGAATGGAATGGGCCAGGAAAACCCCCCATAAGTTCATGTCTCATTACTCCTAGTTCGTGGTTTTGATTTTTTCAATTGGGGTAATGGTTAGAATGTTGCTTGTCCAAGGTATACGCACTCTGGTTCATCTACATATTCTATATACCTATTTATGTAGAGATCCTCTTCCCGTGTAAATTATTACAGAGTGTTGCGTAAACCTTCCTTGCTGTATGGTCGGTCTTTTTGATATATGTGTATAATATGTGTTTGTATACATATGGTAATGCTAATCTTCATTTATCCATTCCCCCCACCTTTCCTTTTAGATAAGCATAGTATTTTTTTTAATAAGTCTGTGATTGACTTTCTCTGTGGAAATATGTTCCTTTGTGTCAGTTATTAGATAACGCCTCTAAGTGATATCATAGGATATAGGACTTTTGCTTTCCGACTTACCTCATGTTCTGTGATTATCTCCAAGATCATCTATGGTGCCTCAAAGAACAGTGTTTCATTGTTTTCCATGGCTAGTATTCATTGTGTACATGGACCACTTCTTCTTTATCCTTTCATCTGTTGATGGACATTTTGGTTGCTTCACTGTCCTGTCTATTGTGAATAAGGCTGCAGTGCAGCTTTGGCAGCCCGGGTCTTCTTCATTCTGGTCTTCTCATGTGAGAGGCCCATTGGTGCGCCTGCTGGATTGAATGGTACCTCAATTTTTCCTTTTAAACGCAGCTCCTTTCTGTTCTCATTATTAGCGTTTAACCCTTTTACATCTCACCAGCATCTAGAGGGTACACAGTTCTCTAAAACCTCTTCAGCATTTATTGTTTGTAGACTTTTTGCCAATGGTCAGTCGACTGGTGCGAGTTGAAAACTTTTTGTAGATTAGATTGCATGAGTCTACTAATTCCTGAGGTTGAGCTTTTATCCATTTTCCTTTCTTTAAAAAGAGAGTGAGTAAAACTTACCTCTTCATACTATCTTCTTGAAAATTTTGCCTGTTTTGAATTTTTTTTATCCTTTCCCTATCTCAGCACAATTTTGAGGGCAGGTGTCCTTTACAGCCCTGAGTCCTTGTGAATGGTAAGTGACCATTAGCTGTGGGTTAAAAGCTGCTCTTGCGGGAATCGGCCACAAGGCGGCAGCATTTCTCCTTTACCAAATCTGGTTACTAGGGCAACAGAGCCTTACTGGAAGTGGTGTTCTAGGTTGTAAATTAGAATGGAATGTGCGAGGAAAAAGCCCTTTAATTTATGTCTCATTACTTCTTGTTGGTATTTTTAACTTAATTTTTATTTTTTACCACAGCAAACTTGATTACAATGTTTTGTTTGTTCTAGGTGTGCAAGATGTGGTTCTTTCACACATATACATATATCTGTTCTTCTTCGGATCCTTTTCCCATGTAGGTTATGACACAATGTTGAGTAGTCTTCTCTTGGTATTGCGTAGGTCTTTGGTGATTATATATTTCATATGTGTATGTATCTCTCTGTTAACCTCAATATGGTAATGTATCCAATCCTCACACCATTCCATATGGTGAACCATAAGTTTTTTTAATGAATCTATGATAGTGTTTCTCTGTGGAAATATCTCTGTTTGTATCATTTTTTAGGTAACACCTATATGTGATATGGTAGGATATGTGTCTTTCGCTTTCTCACTTACTCCAAGTTGCGTGATTACTTCTAGACTCATCTATGGTGCTGCAAATGGCATTGTTTCATTTTTTCACTAGCTCATATTCCATCTGTACGGGTAGCAGCTTTCTTTGTCCACCCATCTGTCGTTGAACTTTTTGGTTACTTCCATATCTTGGCTATTGTAATACTATGCAATGCAGATTTGCGTGCCTGTGTCCTTCCAATTCTGTCTTCTTAGTTTATAGGTCCAGGAATAGGTCTGCTGGATCATATGGTAGCTCAATGTTTACCTTTTCAAGGCACCTCTATTTTGTTCTCCTTAGTGGCTCTTTCCAGGTTACGTCCCACTTAAATTGGAGGGTATGTATTTCTTCCCAGCACCTTCAGCATTTATTCTTTGTAGTTTTTGCTGATGGTTATTCTGAGTGGTGTGAGCTGATACCTCTTTGTGGTTGAATTTGCATGTGTCTCATAATGCGTTGAAATTGAGCTTTAAGACACGTCCTTTTTATTTTTCCAGCTGTGATTAGAGCTTATTTCTTCCAAGTGTTTTCTTTAAGTATGTGTCACCATTTGAAATATTTTGGCCATTATCTCCCTCAAGACATTTTGAGGGCAGGTTTCATTTACAGCCCTGCAGTACTTGTTCACATGAAGTGACCGTTCGCTCAGGCTTTAAACCTGCTTTTGCAGGTAACGGCCAGAGAGCGGCAGCCTTTCTACGTTCCCCATGCTGGTACTAGGGAAACAGACCTACCGGCCAGTGGTGTTCTTCGGTTATAAATTAGAGTGCAATGTGCCCGGGTAAACCCACAAATGTTGATGTCTCCTTGCTTTTGTTTGTTTTTAAATTTAATTTCTATTTATTATTAGAGTAATAGTCCATTGTGTACGTGGACCACTTCTTCTTGGTGCATTCCTCTGTTGATGGACATTTTCATGGCTTCCAAGTGCTGGCTGTGGTAAATCTTGCTGGCGTACAGGTTTGCCAGCCTGTGACTTTTTGATTCTCATTTTCTCAGGTGATAGGCCAAGCAGCGGTTGTGATTGATTGACTGGTAGCTCAATGTTTCCCTTTTCAAAGCACCTACATTGTGTTTTCATTAGTGGCTCTTTACATGCCCCCCCTTACAACCGAGGGTACGCATTTCTCCACACTCCCTTCACCATTTATTTTTTGCAGCATTTTTCCTAATGGCCATTCTGACTGCTGTGAGCTGATAGGTTTTTGTAGTATGGGTATGCATGTCATTAAAATTTTTGAAATTCATCATATTCCTACGCCTTTTTCTTTTCTCTTAAAAGAAAAAACCGTGAGTACAATAGAGCTCTTGAAATTGTCTTCTTCGAAGGTTGCCCTCTTTTGAATTTTTTGGTCGATTTTTGACCCCAGACATTTTCTGGAGGGCTGGTGTCATTTACAGAACTGCAAGTTGGTGAAAATTTAGTGACCTTTTGCAGTGGGTTCAAAGCTGCTGTTGTGGGAAACGGCCACAAGGAGGTAGCATTTCTCCATGCCCCAATCTGGGTACTAGGGCAGCAGAGCCTTTCTGGAAGTCATTGTCCTAGGTCGTAAATTAGAATGGAGTTTGCCAGGAGAAATCCCCATAAGTTTATGTCTCATTACTTCTTCTTGGTTTTTAAAATTTTTTTAATCTGGGTAAAGTTTAGAATATTGTTTGTCCTAGGTGTACACAATCTGGTTCATTTGTACATCATGTATGTCTATTAACGTACAGATCCTCTTCCCATGTAAAATATACCAGTGTTCCGTCGACCTCCCTTGCTATATGTTCGGTCTTTTTGATACATGTATATAATATGTATTTGTATATGTATAGTAACACTAATCTTCATTTCTCAATTTCCCCCCCTCCTTTCCTTTTAGATGAGCATAGTTTGTTTTCTAAGCCTGTGAGTGTCTTTCTCTTTGGAAATCTGTTCATCTGTGTCAGTTATTAGATAATGCCATAAGTGATAAGATAGGCTGTAGGCCTTTTGCTTTCCGACCTACTTCATGTTTTGTGATTATCTCCAGGCTCATCTATGGTGCCTCGAAGAGCAGTGCTTCAATGTTTTCCATGGCTAATATTCCATTGTGTACATGGACCACTTCTTCTTGGTGCATTCCTCTGTTGATGGACATTTTCGTTGCTTCCAAGTGTTGCCTATGGTAAATATTGCTGGAGTGCAGGATTGCCAGCCTGTGATTTTTGATTTTCATTTTCTCAGGTGATAGACCCAGCAGTGGGTATGATTGATTGACTGTTATGGTAGCTCAACGTTTACCTTTTCAAGGCACCTCAATTGTGCTTTCATTAGTGGCTCTTACCACGTCCCCCTTAGAATCGAGGGTACGCATTTCTCCACAATCACGTCAGCATTTATTGTTTGCAGCATTTTTGTTGATGGCCATTCTGACTGGTGTGAGCTGATAGGTTTTTGTAATTTGGGTTTACGTGTCTGTAAAAATTCCTACAATTCATCATTTTTCCACGCCTTTTTCTTTTCTGTTAAAAGAAAAAAGAAAAAAAGTGTGAGTATAATATACCTCTTCAAATTTCCTTTTTGGAAGGTTGCACTCTAGAATTTTTTGGTCGATTTTCGACCTCAGTATTTTTTGGAGGGCAGGTGTCATTTACAGCACTGCAATTGGTGAATATTTAGTGACCTTTTGCAGTGGGTTTAAAGCTGCTGTTGTGGGAAATGGCCACAAGGATGCAGCATTTCTCCATTCCCAAATCTGGGTACTAGGGCAGCAGAGCCGTTCTGGAAGTCGTTTGCCTAGGTTGTAAATTTGAATGGAATGGGCCAGGAAAACCCCCCATAAGTTCATGTCTCATTACTCCTAGTTCGTGGTTTTGATTTTTTCAATTGGGGTAATGGTTAGAATGTTGCTTGTCCAAGGTATACGCACTCTGGTTCATCTACATATTCTATATACCTATTTATGTAGAGATCCTCTTCCCGTGTAAATTATTACAGAGTGTTGCGTAAACCTTCCTTGCTGTATGGTCGGTCTTTTTGATATATGTGTATAATATGTGTTTGTATACATATGGTAATGCTAATCTTCATTTATCCATTCCCCCCACCTTTCCTTTTAGATAAGCATAGTATTTTTTTTAATAAGTCTGTGATTGACTTTCTCTGTGGAAATATGTTCCTTTGTGTCAGTTATTAGATAACGCCTCTAAGTGATATCATAGGATATAGGACTTTTGCTTTCCGACTTACCTCATGTTCTGTGATTATCTCCAAGATCATCTATGGTGCCTCAAAGAGCAGTGTTTCATTGTTTTCCATGGCTAGTATTCATTGTGTACATGGACCACTTCTTCTTTATCCTTTCATCTGTTGATGGACATTTTGGTTGCTTCACTGTCCTGTCTATTGTGAATAAGGCTGCAGTGCAGCTTTGGCAGCCCGGGTCTTCTTCATTCTGGTCTTCTCAGGTGAGAGGCCCATTGGTGCGCCTGCTGGATTGAATGGTACCTCAATTTTTCCTTTTAAACGCAGCTCCTTTCTGTTCTCATTATTAGCGTTTAACCCTTTTACATCTCACCAGCAGCTAGAGGGTACACAGTTCTCTAAAACCTCTTCAGCATTTATTGTTTGTAGACTTTTTGCCAATGGTCAGTCGACTGGTGCGAGTTGAAAACTTTTTGTAGATTAGATTGCATGAGTCTAATAATTCCTGAGGTTGAGCTTTTATCCATTTTCCTTTCTTTAAAAAGAGAGTGAGTAAAACTTACCTCTTCATACTATCTTCTTGAAAATTTTGCCTGTTTTGAATTTTTTTTATCCATTCCCTATCTCAGCACAATTTTGAGGGCAGGTGTCCTTTACAGCCCTGAGTCCTTGTGAATGGTAAGTGACCATTAGCTGTGGGTTAAAAGCTGCTCTTGCGGGAATCGGCCACAAGGCGGCAGCATTTCTCCTTTACCAAATCTGGTTACTAGGGCAACAGAGCCTTACTGGAAGTGGTGTTCTAGGTTGTAAATTAGAATGGAATGTGCGAGGAAAAAGCCCTTTAATTTATGTCTCATTACTTCTTGTTGGTATTTTTAACTTAATTTTTATTTTTTACCACAGCAAACTTGATTACAATGTTTTGTTTGTTCTAGGTGTGCAAGATGTGGTTCTTTCACACATATACATATATCTGTTCTTCTTCGGATCCTTTTCCCATGTAGGTTATGACACAATGTTGAGTAGTCTTCTCTTGGTATTGCGTAGGTCTTTGGTGATTATATATTTCATATGTGTATGTATCTCTCTGTTAACCTCAATATGGTAATGTATCCAATCCTCACACCATTCCATATGGTGAACCATAAGTTTTTTTAATGAATCTATGATAGTGTTTCTCTGTGGAAATATCTCTGTTTGTATCATTTTTTAGGTAACACCTATATGTGATATGGTAGGATATGTGTCTTTCGCTTTCTCACTTACTCCAAGTTGCGTGATTACTTCTAGACTCATCTATGGTGCTGCAAATGGCATTGTTTCATTTTTTCACTAGCTCATATTCCATCTGTACGGGTAGCAGCTTTCTTTGTCCACCCATCTGTCGTTGGACTTTTTGGTTACTTCCATATCTTGGCTATTGTAATACTATGCAATGCAGATTTGCGTGCCTGTGTCCTTCCAATTCTGTCTTCTTAGTTTATAGGTCCAGGAATAGGTCTGCTGGATCATATGGTAGCTCAATGTTTACCTTTTCAAGGCACCTCTATTTTGTTCTCCTTAGTGGCTCTTTCCAGGTTACGTCCCACTTAAAGTGGAGGGTATGTATTTCTTCCCAGCACCTTCAGCATTTATTCTTTGTAGTTTTTGCTGATGGTTATTCTGAGTGGTGTGAGCTGATACCTCTTTGTAGTTGAATTTGCATGTGTCTCATAATGCGTTGAAATTGAGCTTTAAGACACGTCCTTTTTATTTTTCCAGCTGTGATTAGAGCTTATTTCTTCAAAGTGTTTTCTTAAAGTATGTGTCACCATTTGAAATATTTTGGCCGTTATCTCCCTCAAGACATTTTGAGGGCAGGTTTCATTTACAGCCCTGCAGTACTTGTTCACATGAAGTGACCGTTCGCTCAGGCTTTAAACCTGCTTTTGCAGGTAATGGCCAGAGAGCGGCAGCCTTTCTACGTTCCCCATGCTGGTACTAGGGAAACAGACCTACCGGCCAGGGGTGTTCTTCGGTTATAAATTAGAGTGCAATGTGCCCGGGTAAACCCACAAATGTTGATGTCTCCTTGCTTTTGTTTGTTTTTAAATTTAATTTATATTTATTATTAGAGTAATAGTCCATTGTGTACGTGGACCACTTCTTCTTGGTGCATTCCTCTGTTGATGGACATTTTCATGGCTTCCAAGTGCTGGCTGTGGTAAATCTTGCTGGCGTACAGGTTTGCCAGCCTGTGACTTTTTGATTCTCATTTTCTCAGGTGATAGGCCAAGCAGCGGTTGTGATTGATTGACTGGTAGCTCAATGTTTCCCTTTTCAAAGCACCTACATTGTGTTTTCATTAGTGGCTCTTTACATGCCCCCCCTTACAACCGAGGGTACGCATTTCTCCATACTCCCTTCACCATTTATTTTTTGCAGCATTTTTCCTAATGGCCATTCTGACTGCTGTGAGCTGATAGGTTTTTGTAATATGGGTATGCATGTCATTAAAATTTTTAAAATTCATCATATTCCTACGCCTTTTTCTTTTCTCTTAAAAGAAAAAACCGTGAGTACAATAGAGCTCTTGAAATTGTCTTCTTCGAAGGTTGCCCTCTTTTGAATTTTTTGGTCGGTTTTTGACCCCAGACATTTTCTGGAGGGCTGGTGTCATTTACAGAACTGCAAGTTGGTGAAAATTTAGTGACCTTTTGCAGTGGGTTCAAAGCTGCTGTTGTGGGAAACGGCCACAAGGAGGTAGCATTTCTCCATGCCCCAATCTGGGTACTAGGGCAGCAGAGCCTTTCTGGAAGTCATTGTCCTAGGTTGTAAATTAGAATGGAATTTGCCAGGAGAAATCCCCATAAGTTTATGTCTCATTACTTCTTCTTGGTTTTTAAAATTTTTTTTAATCTGGGTAAAGTTTAGAATATTGTTTGTCCTAGGTGTACACAATCTGGTTCATTTGTACATCATGTATGTCTATTAACGTACAGATCCTCTTCCCATGTAAAATATACCAGTGTTCCGTCGACCTCCCTTGCTATATGTTCGGTCTTTTTGATACATGTATATAATATGTATTTGTATATGTATAGTAACACTAATCTTCATTTCTCAATTTTCCCCCCTCCTTTCCTTTTAGATGAGCATAGTTTGTTTTCTAAGCCTGTGAGTGTCTTTCTCTTTGGAAATCTGTTCATCTGTGTCAGTTATTAGATAATGCCATAAGTGATAAGATAGGCTGTAGGCCTTTTGCTTTCCGACCTACTTCATGTTTTGTGATTATCTCCAGGCTCATCTATGGTGCCTCGAAGAGCAGTGCTTCAATGTTTTCCATGGCTAATATTCCATTGTGTACATGGACCACTTCTTGGTGCATTCCTCTGTTGATGGACATTTTCGTTGCTTCCAAGTGTTGCCTATGGTAAATATTGCTGGAGTGCAGGATTGCCAGCCTGTGATTTTTGATTTTCATTTTCTCAGGTGATAGACCCAGCAGTGGGTATGATTGATTGACTGGTATGGTAGCTCAACGTTTACCTTTTCAAGGCACCTCAATTGTGCTTTCATTAGTGGCTCTTACCACGTCCCCCTTAGAATCGAGGGTACGCATTTCTCCACAATCACGTCAGCATTTATTGTTTGCAGCATTTTTGTTGATGGCCATTCTGACTGGTGTGAGCTGATAGGTTTTTGTAATTTGGGTTTACGTGTCTGTAAAAATTCCTACAATTCATCATTTTTCCACGCCTTTTTCTTTTCTGTTAAAAGAAAAAAGAAAAAAAGTGTGAGTATAATATACCTCTTCAAATTTCCTTTTTGGAAGGTTGCACTCTAGAATTTTTTGGTCGATTTTCGACCTCAGTATTTTTTGGAGGGCAGGTGTCATTTACAGCACTGCAATTGGTGAATATTTAGTGACCTTTTGCAGTGGGTTTAAAGCTGATGTTGTGGGAAACGGCCACAAGGATGCAGCATTTCTCCATTCCCAAATCTGGGTACTAGGGCAGCAGAGCCGTTCTGGAAGTCGTTTGCCTAGGTTGTAAATTTGAATGGAATGGGCCAGGAAAACCCCCCATAAGTTCATGTCTCATTACTCCTAGTTCGTGGTTTTGATTTTTTCAATTGGGGTAATGGTTAGAATGTTGCTTGTCCAAGGTATACGCACTCTGGTTCATCTACATATTCTATATACCTATTTATGTAGAGATCCTCTTCCCGTGTAAATTATTACAGAGTGTTGCGTAAACCTTCCTTGCTGTATGGTCGGTCTTTTTGATATATGTGTATAATATGTGTTTGTATACATATGGTAATGCTAATCTTCATTTATCCATTCCCCCCACCTTTCCTTTTAGATAAGCATAGTATTTTTTTTAATAAGTCTGTGATTGACTTTCTCTGTGGAAATATGTTCCTTTGTGTCTGTTATTAGATAACGCCTCTAAGTGATATCATAGGATATAGGACTTTTGCTTTCCGACTTACCTCATGTTCTGTGATTATCTCCAAGATCATCTATGGTGCCTCAAAGAACAGTGTTTCATTGTTTTCCATGGCTAGTATTCATTGTGTACATGGACCACTTCTTCTTTATCCTTTCATCTGTTGATGGACATTTTGGTTGCTTCACTGTCCTGTCTATTGTGAATAAGGCTGCAGTGCAGCTTTGGCAGCCCGGGTCTTCTTCATTCTGGTCTTCTCAGGTGAGAGGCCCATTGGTGCGCCTGCTGGATTGAATGGTACCTCAATTTTTCCTTTTAAACGCAGCTCCTTTCTGTTCTCATTATTAGCGTTTAACCCTTTTACATCTCACCAGCAGCTAGAGGGTACACAGTTCTCTAAAACCTCTTCAGCATTTATTGTTTGTAGACTTTTTGCCAATGGTCAGTCGACTGGTGCGAGTTGAAAACTTTTTGTAGATTAGATTGCATGAGTCTACTAATTCCTGAGGTTGAGCTTTTATCCATTTTCCTTTCTTTAAAAAGAGAGTGAGTAAAACTTACCTCTTCATACTATCTTCTTGAAAATTTTGCCTGTTTTGAATTTTTTTTATCCATTCCCTATCTCAGCACAATTTTGAGGGCAGGTGTCCTTTACAGCCCTGAGTCCTTGTGAATGGTAAGTGACCATTAGCTGTGGGTTAAAAGCTGCTCTTGCGGGAATCGGCCACAAGGCGGCAGCATTTCTCCTTTACCAAATCTGGTTACTAGGGCAACAGAGCCTTACTGGAAGTGGTGTTCTAGGTTGTAAATTAGAATGGAATGTGCGAGGAAAAAGCCCTTTAATTTATGTCTCATTACTTCTTGTTGGTATTTTTAACTTAATTTTTATTTTTTACCACAGCAAACTTGATTACAATGTTTTGTTTGTTCTAGGTGTGCAAGATGTGGTTCTTTCACACATATACATATATCTGTTCTTCTTCGGATCCTTTTCCCATGTAGGTTATGACACAATGTTGAGTAGTCTTCTCTTGGTATTGCGTAGGTCTTTGGTGATTATATATTTCATATGTGTATGTATCTCTCTGTTAACCTCAATATGGTAATGTATCCAATCCTCACACCATTCCATATGGTGAACCATAAGTTTTTTTAATGAATCTATGATAGTGTTTCTCTGTGGAAATATCTCTGTTTGTATCATTTTTTAGGTAACACCTATATGTGATATGGTAAGATATGTGTCTTTCGCTTTCTCACTTACTCCAAGTTGCGTGATTACTTCTAGACTCATCTATGGTGCTGCAAATGGCATTGTTTCATTTTTTCACTAGCTCATATTCCATCTGTACGGGTAGCAGCTTTCTTTGTCCACCCATCTGTCGTTGAACTTTTTGGTTACTTCCATATCTTGGCTATTGTAATACTATGCAATGCAGATTTGCGTGCCTGTGTCCTTCCAATTCTGTCTTCTTAGTTTATAGGTCCAGGAATAGGTCTGCTGGATCATATGGTAGCTCAATGTTTACCTTTTCAAGGCACCTCTATTTTGTTCTCCTTAGTGGCTCTTTCCAGGTTACGTCCCACTTAAAGTGGAGGGTATGTATTTCTTCCCAGCACCTTCAGCATTTATTCTTTGTAGTTTTTGCTGATGGTTATTCTGAGTGGTGTGAGCTGATACCTCTTTGTGGTTGAATTTGCATGTGTCTCATAATGCGTTGAAATTGAGCTTTAAGACACGTCCTTTTTATTTTTCCAGCTGTGATTAGAGCTTATTTCTTCCAAGTGTTTTCTTAAAGTATGTGTCACCATTTGAAATATTTTGGCCATTATCTCCCTCAAGACATTTTGAGGGCAGGTTTCATTTACAGCCCTGCAGTACTTGTTCACATGAAGTGACCGTTCGCTCAGGCTTTAAACCTGCTTTTGCAGGTAACGGCCAGAGAGCGGCAGCCTTTCTACGTTCCCCATGCTGGTACTAGGGAAACAGACCTACCGGCCAGTGGTGTTCTTCGGTTATAAATTAGAGTGCAATGTGCCCGGGTAAACCCACAAATGTTGATGTCTCCTTGCTTTTGTTTGTTTTTAAATTTAATTTATATTTATTATTAGAGTAATAGTCCATTGTGTACGTGGACCACTTCTTCTTGGTGCATTCCTCTGTTGATGGACATTTTCATGGCTTCCAAGTGCTGGCTGTGGTAAATCTTGCTGGCGTACAGGTTTGCCAGCCTGTGACTTTTTGATTCTCATTTTCTCAGGTGATAGGCCAAGCAGCGGTTGTGATTGATTGACTGGTAGCTCAATGTTTCCCTTTTCAAAGCACCTACATTGTGTTTTCATTAGTGGCTCCTTACATGCCCCCCCTTACAACCGAGGGTACGCATTTCTCCACACTCCCTTCACCATTTAATTTTTGCAGCATTTTTCCTAATGGCCATTCTGACTGCTGTGAGCTGATAGGTTTTTGTAGTATGGGTATGCATGTCATTAAAATTTTTGAAATTCATCATATTCCTACGCCTTTTTCTTTTCTCTTAAAAGAAAAAACCGTGAGTACAATAGAGCTCTTGAAATTGTCTTCTTCGAAGGTTGCCCTCTTTTGAATTTTTTGGTCGATTTTTGACCCCAGACATTTTCTGGAGGGCTGGTGTCATTTACAGAACTGCAAGTTGGTGAAAATTTAGTGACCTTTTGCAGTGGGTTCAAAGCTGCTGTTGTGGGAAACGGCCACAAGGAGGTAGCATTTCTCCATGCCCCAATCTGGGTACTAGGGCAGCAGAGCCTTTCTGGAAGTCATTGTCCTAGGTCGTAAATTAGAATGGAGTTTGCCAGGAGAAATCCCCATAAGTTTATGTCTCATTACTTCTTCTTGGTTTTTAAAATTTTTTTAATCTGGGTAAAGTTTAGAATATTGTTTGTCCTAGGTGTACACAATCTGGTTCATTTGTACATCATGTATGTCTATTAACGTACAGATCCTCTTCCCATGTAAAATATACCAGTGTTCCGTCGACCTCCCTTGCTATATGTTCGGTCTTTTTGATACATGTATATAATATGTATTTGTATATGTATAGTAACACTAATCTTCATTTCTCAATTTCCCCCCCTCCTTTCCTTTTAGATGAGCATAGTTTGTTTTCTAAGCCTGTGAGTGTCTTTCTCTTTGGAAATCTGTTCATCTGTGTCAGTTATTAGATAATGCCATAAGTGATAAGATAGGCTGTAGGCCTTTTGCTTTCCGACCTACTTCATGTTTTGTGATTATCTCCAGGCTCATCTATGGTGCCTCGAAGAGCAGTGCTTCAATGTTTTCCATGGCTAATATTCCATTGTGTACATGGACCACTTCTTCTTGGTGCATTCCTCTGTTGATGGACATTTTCATTGCTTCCAAGTGTTGCCTATGGTAAATATTGCTGGAGTGCAGGATTGCCAGCCTGTGATTTTTGATTTTCATTTTCTCAGGTGATAGACCCAGCAGTGGGTATGATTGATTGACTGGTATGGTAGCTCAACGTTTACCTTTTCAAGGCACCTCAATTGTGCTTTCATTAGTGGCTCTTACCACGTCCCCCTTAGAATCGAGGGTACGCATTTCTCCACAATCACGTCAGCATTTATTGTTTGCAGCATTTTTGTTGATGGCCATTCTGACTGGTGTGAGCTGATAGGTTTTTGTAATTTGGGTTTACGTGTCTGTAAAAATTCCTACAATTCATCATTTTTCCACGCCTTTTTCTTTTCTGTTAAAAGAAAAAAGAAAAAAAGTGTGAGTATAATATACCTCTTCAAATTTCCTTTTTGGAAGGTTGCACTCTAGAATTTTTTGGTCGATTTTCGACCTCAGTATTTTTTGGAGGGCAGGTGTCATTTACAGCACTGCAATTGGTGAATATTTAGTGACCTTTTGCAGTGGGTTTAAAGCTGCTGTTGTGGGAAACGGCCACAAGGATGCAGCATTTCTCCATTCCCAAATCTGGGTACTAGGGCAGCAGAGCCGTTCTGGAAGTCGTTTGCCTAGGTTGTAAATTTGAATGGAATGGGCCAGGAAAACCCCCCATAAGTTCATGTCTCATTACTCCTAGTTCGTGGTTTTGATTTTTTCAATTGGGGTAATGGTTAGAATGTTGCTTGTCCAAGGTATACGCACTCTGGTTCATCTACATATTCTATATACCTATTTATGTAGAGATCCTCTTCCCGTGTAAATTATTACAGAGTGTTGCGTAAACCTTCCTTGCTGTATGGTCGGTCTTTTTGATATATGTGTATAATATGTGTTTGTATACATATGGTAATGCTAATCTTCATTTATCCATTCCCCCCACCTTTCCTTTTAGATAAGCATAGTATTTTTTTTAATAAGTCTGTGATTGACTTTCTCTGTGGAAATATGTTCCTTTGTGTCAGTTATTAGATAACGCCTCTAAGTGATATCATAGGATATAGGACTTTTGCTTTCCGACTTACCTCATGTTCTGTGATTATCTCCAAGATCATCTATGGTGCCTCAAAGAACAGTGTTTCATTGTTTTCCATGGCTAGTATTCATTGTGTACATGGACCACTTCTTCTTTATCCTTTCATCTGTTGATGGACATTTTGGTTGCTTCACTGTCCTGTCTATTGTGAATAAGGCTGCAGTGCAGCTTTGGCAGCCCGGGTCTTCTTCATTCTGGTCTTCTCAGGTGAGAGGCCCATTGGTGCGCCTGCTGGATTGAATGGTACCTCAATTTTTCCTTTTAAACGCAGCTCCTTTCTGTTCTCATTATTAGCGTTTAACCCTTTTACATCTCACCAGCAGCTAGAGGGTACACAGTTCTCTAAAACCTCTTCAGCATTTATTGTTTGTAGACTTTTTGCCAATGGTCAGTCGACTGGTGCGAGTTGAAAACTTTTTGTAGATTAGATTGCATGAGTCTACTAATTCCTGAGGTTGAGCTTTTATCCATTTTCCTTTCTTTAAAAAGAGATTGAGTAAAACTTACCTCTTCATACTATCTTCTTGAAAATTTTGCCTGTTTTGAATTATTTTTTATCCATTCCCTACCTCAGCACAATTTTGAGGGCAGGTGTCCTTTACAGCCCTGAGTCCTTGTGAATGGTAAGTGACCATTAGCTGTGGGTTAAAAGCTGCTCTTGCGGGAATCGGCCACAAGGCGGCAGCATTTCTCCTTTACCAAATCTGGTTACTAGGGCAACAGAGCCTTACTGGAAGTGGTGTTCTAGGTTGTAAATTAGAATGGAATGTGCGAGGAAAAAGCCCTTTAATTTATGTCTCATTACTTCTTGTTGGTATTTTTAACTTAATTTTTATTTTTTTACCACAGCAAACTTGATTACAATGTTTTGTTTGTTCTAGGTGTGCAAGATGTGGTTCTTTCACACATATACATATATCTGTTCTTCTTCGGATCCTTTTCCCATGTAGGTTATGACACAATGTTGAGTAGTCTTCTCTTGGTATTGCGTAGGTCTTTGGTGATTATATATTTCATATGTGTATGTATCTCTCTGTTAACCTCAATATGGTAATGTATCCAATCCTCACACCATTCCATATGGTGAACCATAAGTTTTTTTAATGAATCTATGATAGTGTTTCTCTGTGGAAATATCTCTGTTTGTATCATTTTTTAGGTAACACCTATATGTGATATGGTAGGATATGTGTCTTTCGCTTTCTCACTTACTCCAAGTTGCGTGATTACTTCTAGACTCATCTATGGTGCTGCAAATGGCATTGTTTCATTTTTTCACTAGCTCATATTCCATCTGTACGGGTAGCAGCTTTCTTTGTCCACCCATCTGTCGTTGGACTTTTTGGTTACTTCAATATCTTGGCTATTCTAATACTATGCAATGCAGATTTGCGTGCCTGTGTCCTTCCAATTCTGTCTTCTTAGTTTATAGGTCCAGGAATAGGTCTGCTGGATCATATGGTAGCTCAATGTTTACCTTTTCAAGGCTCCTCTATTTTGTTCTCCTTAGTGGCTCTTTCCAGGTTACGTCCCACTTAAAGTGGAGGGTATGTATTTCTTCCCAGCACCTTCAGCATTTATTCTTTGTAGTTTTTGCTGATGGTTATTCTGAGTGGTGTGAGCTGATACCTCTTTGTGGTTGAATTTGCATGTGTCTCATAATGCGTTGAAATTGAGCTTTAAGACACGTCCTTTTTATTTTTCCAGCTGTGATTAGAGCTTATTTCTTCAAAGTGTTTTCTTAAAGTATGTGTCACCATTTGAAATATTTTGGCCGTTATCTCCCTCAAGACATTTTGAGGGCAGGTTTCATTTACAGCCCTGCAGTACTTGTTCACATGAAGTGACCGTTCGCTCAGGCTTTAAACCTGCTTTTGCAGGTAATGGCCAGAGAGCGGCAGCCTTTCTACGTTCCCCATGCTGGTACTAGGGAAACAGACCTACCGGCCAGGGGTGTTCTTCGGTTATAAATTAGAGTGCAATGTGCCCGGGTAAACCCACAAATGTTGATGTCTCCTTGCTTTTGTTTGTTTTTAAATTTAATTTATATTTATTATTAGAGTAATAGTCCATTGTGTACGTGGACCACTTCTTCTTGGTGCATTCCTCTGTTGATGGACATTTTCATGGCTTCCAAGTGCTGGCTGTGGTAAATCTTGCTGGCGTACAGGTTTGCCAGCCTGTGACTTTTTGATTCTCATTTTCTCAGGTGATAGGCCAAGCAGCGGTTGTGATTGATTGACTGGTAGCTCAATGTTTCCCTTTTCAAAGCACCTACATTGTGTTTTCATTAGTGGCTCTTTACATGCCCCCCCTTACAACCGAGGGTACGCATTTCTCCATACTCCCTTCACCATTTATTTTTTGCAGCATTTTTCCTAATGGCCATTCTGACTGCTGTGAGCTGATAGGTTTTTGTAATATGGGTATGCATGTCATTAAAATTTTTAAAATTCATCATATTCCTACGCCTTTTTCTTTTCTCTTAAAAGAAAAAACCGTGAGTACAATAGAGCTCTTGAAATTGTCTTCTTCGAAGGTTGCCCTCTTTTGAATTTTTTGGTCGGTTTTTGACCCCAGACATTTTCTGGAGGGCTGGTGTCATTTACAGAACTGCAAGTTGGTGAAAATTTAGTGACCTTTTGCAGTGGGTTCAAAGCTGCTGTTGTGGGAAACGGCCACAAGGAGGTAGCATTTCTCCATGCCCCAATCTGGGTACTAGGGCAGCAGAGCCTTTCTGGAAGTCATTGTCCTAGGTTGTAAATTAGAATGGAATTTGCCAGGAGAAATCCCCATAAGTTTATGTCTCATTACTTCTTCTTGGTTTTTAAAATTTTTTTTAATCTGGGTAAAGTTTAGAATATTGTTTGTCCTAGGTGTACACAATCTGGTTCATTTGTACATCATGTATGTCTATTAACGTACAGATCCTCTTCCCATGTAAAATATACCAGTGTTCCGTCGACCTCCCTTGCTATATGTTCGGTCTTTTTGATACATGTATATAATATGTATTTGTATATGTATAGTAACACTAATCTTCATTTCTCAATTTCCCCCCCTCCTTTCCTTTTAGATGAGCATAGTTTGTTTTCTAAGCCTGTGAGTGTCTTTCTCTTTGGAAATCTGTTCATCTGTGTCAGTTATTAGATAATGCCATAAGTGATAAGATAGGCTGTAGGCCTTTTGCTTTCCGACCTACTTCATGTTTTGTGATTATCTCCAGGCTCATCTATGGTGCCTCGAAGAGCAGTGCTTCAATGTTTTCCATGGCTAATATTCCATTGTGTACATGGACCACTTCTTGGTGCATTCCTCTGTTGATGGACATTTTCGTTGCTTCCAAGTGTTGCCTATGGTAAATATTGCTGGAGTGCAGGATTGCCAGCCTGTGATTTTTGATTTTCATTTTCTCAGGTGATAGACCCAGCAGTGGGTATGATTGATTGACTGGTATGGTAGCTCAACGTTTACCTTTTCAAGGCACCTCAATTGTGCTTTCATTAGTGGCTCTTACCACGTCCCCCTTAGAATCGAGGGTACGCATTTCTCCACAATCACGTCAGCATTTATTGTTTGCAGCATTTTTGTTGATGGCCATTCTGACTGGTGTGAGCTGATAGGTTTTTGTAATTTGGGTTTACGTGTCTGTAAAAATTCCTACAATTCATCATTTTTCCACGCCTTTTTCTTTTCTGTTAAAAGAAAAAAGAAAAAAAGTGTGAGTATAATATACCTCTTCAAATTTCCTTTTTGGAAGGTTGCACTCTAGAATTTTTTGGTCGATTTTCGACCTCAGTATTTTTTGGAGGGCAGGTGTCATTTACAGCACTGCAATTGGTGAATATTTAGTGACCTTTTGCAGTGGGTTTAAAGCTGCTGTTGTGGGAAACGGCCACAAGGATGCAGCATTTCTCCATTCCCAAATCTGGGTACTAGGGCAGCAGAGCCGTTCTGGAAGTCGTTTGCCTAGGTTGTAAATTTGAATGGAATGGGCCAGGAAAACCCCCCATAAGTTCATGTCTCATTACTCCTAGTTCGTGGTTTTGATTTTTTCAATTGGGGTAATGGTTAGAATGTTGCTTGTCCAAGGTATACGCACTCTGGTTCATCTACATATTCTATATACCTATTTATGTAGAGATCCTCTTCCCGTGTAAATTATTACAGAGTGTTGCGTAAACCTTCCTTGCTGTATGGTCGGTCTTTTTGATATATGTGTATAATATGTGTTTGTATACATATGGTAATGCTAATCTTCATTTATCCATTCCCCCCACCTTTCCTTTTAGATAAGCATAGTATTTTTTTTAATAAGTCTGTGATTGACTTTCTCTGTGGAAATATGTTCCTTTGTGTCAGTTATTAGATAACGCCTCTAAGTGATATCATAGGATATAGGACTTTTGCTTTCCGACTTACCTCATGTTCTGTGATTATCTCCAAGATCATCTATGGTGCCTCAAAGAACAGTGTTTCATTGTTTTCCATGGCTAGTATTCATTGTGTACATGGACCACTTCTTCTTTATCCTTTCATCTGTTGATGGACATTTTGGTTGCTTCACTGTCCTGTCTATTGTGAATAAGGCTGCAGTGCAGCTTTGGCAGCCCGGGTCTTCTTCATTCTGGTCTTCTCAGGTGAGAGGCCCATTGGTGCGCCTGCTGGATTGAATGGTACCTCAATTTTTCCTTTTAAACGCAGCTCCTTTCTGTTCTCATTATTAGCGTTTAACCCTTTTACATCTCACCAGCAGCTAGAGGGTACACAGTTCTCTAAAACCTCTTCAGCATTTATTGTTTGTAGACTTTTTGCCAATGGTCAGTCGACTGGTGCGAGTTGAAAACTTTTTGTAGATTAGATTGCATGAGTCTAATAATTCCTGAGGTTGAGCTTTTATCCATTTTCCTTTCTTTAAAAAGAGAGTGAGTAAAACTTACCTCTTCATACTATCTTCTTGAAAATTTTGCCTGTTTTGAATTTTTTTTATCCATTCCCTATCTCAGCACAATTTTGAGGGCAGGTGTCCTTTACAGCCCTGAGTCCTTGTGAATGGTAAGTGACCATTAGCTGTGGGTTAAAAGCTGCTCTTGCTGGAATCGGCCACAAGGCGGCAGCATTTCTCCTTTACCAAATCTGGTTACTAGGGCAACAGAGCCTTACTGGAAGTGGTGTTCTAGGTTGTAAATTAGAATGGAATGTGCGAGGAAAAAGCCCTTTAATTTATGTCTCATTACTTCTTGTTGGTATTTTTAACTTAATTTTTATTTTTTACCACAGCAAACTTGATTACAATGTTTTGTTTGTTCTAGGTGTGCAAGATGTGGTTCTTTCACACATATACATATATCTGTTCTTCTTCGGATCCTTTTCCCATGTAGGTTATGACACAATGTTGAGTAGTCTTCTCTTGGTATTGCGTAGGTCTTTGGTGATTATATATTTCATATGTGTATGTATCTCTCTGTTAACCTCAATATGGTAATGTATCCAATCCTCACACCATTCCATATGGTGAACCATAAGTTTTTTTAATGAATCTATGATAGTGTTTCTCTGTGGAAATATCTCTGTTTGTATCATTTTTTAGGTAACACCTATATGTGATATGGTAGGATATGTGTCTTTCGCTTTCTCACTTACTCCAAGTTGCGTGATTACTTCTAGACTCATCTATGGTGCTGCAAATGGCATTGTTTCATTTTTTCACTAGCTCATATTCCATCTGTACGGGTAGCAGCTTTCTTTGTCCACCCATCTGTCGTTGGACTTTTTGGTTACTTCCATATCTTGGCTATTGTAATACTATGCAATGCAGATTTGCGTGCCTGTGTCCTTCCAATTCTGTCTTCTTAGTTTATAGGTCCAGGAATAGGTCTGCTGGATCATATGGTAGCTCAATGTTTACCTTTTCAAGGCTCCTCTATTTTGTTCTCCTTAGTGGCTCTTTCCAGGTTACGTCCCACTTAAAGTGGAGGGTATGTATTTCTTCCCAGCACCTTCAGCATTTATTCTTTGTAGTTTTTGCTGATGGTTATTCTGAGTGGTGTGAGCTGATACCTCTTTGTGGTTGAATTTGCATGTGTCTCATAATGCGTTGAAATTGAGCTTTAAGACACGTCCTTTTTATTTTTCCAGCTGTGATTAGAGCTTATTTCTTCAAAGTGTTTTCTTAAAGTATGTGTCACCATTTGAAATATTTTGGCCGTTATCTCCCTCAAGACATTTTGAGGGCAGGTTTCATTTACAGCCCTGCAGTACTTGTTCACATGAAGTGACCGTTCGCTCAGGCTTTAAACCTGCTTTTGCAGGTAATGGCCAGAGAGCGGCAGCCTTTCTACGTTCCCCATGCTGGTACTAGGGAAACAGACCTACCGGCCAGGGGTGTTCTTCGGTTATAAATTAGAGTGCAATGTGCCCGGGTAAACCCACAAATGTTGATGTCTCCTTGCTTTTGTTTGTTTTTAAATTTAATTTATATTTATTATTAGAGTAATAGTCCATTGTGTACGTGGACCACTTCTTCTTGGTGCATTCCTCTGTTGATGGACATTTTCATGGCTTCCAAGTGCTGGCTGTGGTAAATCTTGCTGGCGTACAGGTTTGCCAGCCTGTGACTTTTTGATTCTCATTTTCTCAGGTGATAGGCCAAGCAGCGGTTGTGATTGATTGACTGGTAGCTCAATGTTTCCCTTTTCAAAGCACCTACATTGTGTTTTCATTAGTGGCTCTTTACATGCCCCCCCTTACAACCGAGGGTACGCATTTCTCCATACTCCCTTCACCATTTATTTTTTGCAGCATTTTTCCTAATGGCCATTCTGACTGCTGTGAGCTGATAGGTTTTTGTAATATGGGTATGCATGTCATTAAAATTTTTAAAATTCATCATATTCCTACGCCTTTTTCTTTTCTCTTAAAAGAAAAAACCGTGAGTACAATAGAGCTCTTGAAATTGTCTTCTTCGAAGGTTGCCCTCTTTTGAATTTTTTGGTCGGTTTTTGACCCCAGACATTTTCTGGAGGGCTGGTGTCATTTACAGAACTGCAAGTTGGTGAAAATTTAGTGACCTTTTGCAGTGGGTTCAAAGCTGCTGTTGTGGGAAACGGCCACAAGGAGGTAGCATTTCTCCATGCCCCAATCTGGGTACTAGGGCAGCAGAGCCTTTCTGGAAGTCATTGTCCTAGGTTGTAAATTAGAATGGAATTTGCCAGGAGAAATCCCCATAAGTTTATGTCTCATTACTTCTTCTTGGTTTTTAAAATTTTTTTTAATCTGGGTAAAGTTTAGAATATTGTTTGTCCTAGGTGTACACAATCTGGTTCATTTGTACATCATGTATGTCTATTAACGTACAGATCCTCTTCCCATGTAAAATATACCAGTGTTCCGTCGACCTCCCTTGCTATATGTTCGGTCTTTTTGATACATGTATATAATATGTATTTGTATATGTATAGTAACACTAATCTTCATTTCTCAATTTCCCCCCCTCCTTTCCTTTTAGATGAGCATAGTTTGTTTTCTAAGCCTGTGAGTGTCTTTCTCTTTGGAAATCTGTTCATCTGTGTCAGTTATTAGATAATGCCATAAGTGATAAGATAGGCTGTAGGCCTTTTGCTTTCCGACCTACTTCATGTTTTGTGATTATCTCCAGGCTCATCTATGGTGCCTCGAAGAGCAGTGCTTCAATGTTTTCCATGGCTAATATTCCATTGTGTACATGGACCACTTCTTGGTGCATTCCTCTGTTGATGGACATTTTCGTTGCTTCCAAGTGTTGCCTATGGTAAATATTGCTGGAGTGCAGGATTGCCAGCCTGTGATTTTTGATTTTCATTTTCTCAGGTGATAGACCCAGCAGTGGGTATGATTGATTGACTGGTATGGTAGCTCAACGTTTACCTTTTCAAGGCACCTCAATTGTGCTTTCATTAGTGGCTCTTACCACGTCCCCCTTAGAATCGAGGGTACGCATTTCTCCACAATCACGTCAGCATTTATTGTTTGCAGCATTTTTGTTGATGGCCATTCTGACTGGTGTGAGCTGATAGGTTTTTGTAATTTGGGTTTACGTGTCTGTAAAAATTCCTACAATTCATCATTTTTCCACGCCTTTTTCTTTTCTGTTAAAAGAAAAAAGAAAAAAAGTGTGAGTATAATATACCTCTTCAAATTTCCTTTTTGGAAGGTTGCACTCTAGAATTTTTTGGTCGATTTTCGACCTCAGTATTTTTTGGAGGGCAGGTGTCATTTACAGCACTGCAATTGGTGAATATTTAGTGACCTTTTGCAGTGGGTTTAAAGCTGCTGTTGTGGGAAACGGCCACAAGGATGCAGCATTTCTCCATTCCCAAATCTGGGTACTAGGGCAGCAGAGCCGTTCTGGAAGTCGTTTGCCTAGGTTGTAAATTTGAATGGAATGGGCCAGGAAAACCCCCCATAAGTTCATGTCTCATTACTCCTAGTTCGTGGTTTTGATTTTTTCAATTGGGGTAATGGTTAGAATGTTGCTTGTCCAAGGTATACGCACTCTGGTTCATCTACATATTCTATATACCTATTTATGTAGAGATCCTCTTCCCGTGTAAATTATTACAGAGTGTTGCGTAAACCTTCCTTGCTGTATGGTCGGTCTTTTTGATATATGTGTATAATATGTGTTTGTATACATATGGTAATGCTAATCTTCATTTATCCATTCCCCCCACCTTTCCTTTTAGATAAGCATAGTATTTTTTTTAATAAGTCTGTGATTGACTTTCTCTGTGGAAATATGTTCCTTTGTGTCAGTTATTAGATAACGCCTCTAAGTGATATCATAGGATATAGGACTTTTGCTTTCCGACTTACCTCATGTTCTGTGATTATCTCCAAGATCATCTATGGTGCCTCAAAGAACAGTGTTTCATTGTTTTCCATGGCTAGTATTCATTGTGTACATGGACCACTTCTTCTTTATCCTTTCATCTGTTGATGGACATTTTGGTTGCTTCACTGTCCTGTCTATTGTGAATAAGGCTGCAGTGCAGCTTTGGCAGCCCGGGTCTTCTTCATTCTGGTCTTCTCAGGTGAGAGGCCCATTGGTGCGCCTGCTGGATTGAATGGTACCTCAATTTTTCCTTTTAAACGCAGCTCCTTTCTGTTCTCATTATTAGCGTTTAACCCTTTTACATCTCACCAGCAGCTAGAGGGTACACAGTTCTCTAAAACCTCTTCAGCATTTATTGTTTGTAGACTTTTTGCCAATGGTCAGTCGACTGGTGCGAGTTGAAAACTTTTTGTAGATTAGATTGCATGAGTCTAATAATTCCTGAGGTTGAGCTTTTATCCATTTTCCTTTCTTTAAAAAGAGAGTGAGTAAAACTTACCTCTTCATACTATCTTCTTGAAAATTTTGCCTGTTTTGAATTTTTTTTATCCATTCCCTATCTCAGCACAATTTTGAGGGCAGGTGTCCTTTACAGCCCTGAGTCCTTGTGAATGGTAAGTGACCATTAGCTGTGGGTTAAAAGCTGCTCTTGCTGGAATCGGCCACAAGGCGGCAGCATTTCTCCTTTACCAAATCTGGTTACTAGGGCAACAGAGCCTTACTGGAAGTGGTGTTCTAGGTTGTAAATTAGAATGGAATGTGCGAGGAAAAAGCCCTTTAATTTATGTCTCATTACTTCTTGTTGGTATTTTTAACTTAATTTTTATTTTTTACCACAGCAAACTTGATTACAATGTTTTGTTTGTTCTAGGTGTGCAAGATGTGGTTCTTTCACACATATACATATATCTGTTCTTCTTCGGATCCTTTTCCCATGTAGGTTATGACACAATGTTGAGTAGTCTTCTCTTGGTATTGCGTAGGTCTTTGGTGATTATATATTTCATATGTGTATGTATCTCTCTGTTAACCTCAATATGGTAATGTATCCAATCCTCACACCATTCCATATGGTGAACCATAAGTTTTTTTAATGAATCTATGATAGTGTTTCTCTGTGGAAATATCTCTGTTTGTATCATTTTTTAGGTAACACCTATATGTGATATGGTAGGATATGTGTCTTTCGCTTTCTCACTTACTCCAAGTTGCGTGATTACTTCTAGACTCATCTATGGTGCTGCAAATGGCATTGTTTCATTTTTTCACTAGCTCATATTCCATCTGTACGGGTAGCAGCTTTCTTTGTCCACCCATCTGTCGTTGGACTTTTTGGTTACTTCCATATCTTGGCTATTGTAATACTATGCAATGCAGATTTGCGTGCCTGTGTCCTTCCAATTCTGTCTTCTTAGTTTATAGGTCCAGGAATAGGTCTGCTGGATCATATGGTAGCTCAATGTTTACCTTTTCAAGGCACCTCTATTTTGTTCTCCTTAGTGGCTCTTTCCAGGTTACGTCCCACTTAAAGTGGAGGGTATGTATTTCTTCCCAGCACCTTCAGCATTTATTCTTTGTAGTTTTTGCTGATGGTTATTCTGAGTGGTGTGAGCTGATACCTCTTTGTGGTTGAATTTGCATGTGTCTCATAATGCGTTGAAATTGAGCTTTAAGACACGTCCTTTTTATTTTTCCAGCTGTGATTAGAGCTTATTTCTTCAAAGTGTTTTCTTAAAGTATGTGTCACCATTTGAAATATTTTGGCCGTTATCTCCCTCAAGACATTTTGAGGGCAGGTTTCATTTACAGCCCTGCAGTACTTGTTCACATGAAGTGACCGTTCGCTCAGGCTTTAAACCTGCTTTTGCAGGTAATGGCCAGAGAGCGGCAGCCTTTCTACGTTCCCCATGCTGGTACTAGGGAAACAGACCTACCGGCCAGGGGTGTTCTTCGGTTATAAATTAGAGTGCAATGTGCCCGGGTAAACCCACAAATGTTGATGTCTCCTTGCTTTTGTTTGTTTTTAAATTTAATTTATATTTATTATTAGAGTAATAGTCCATTGTGTACGTGGACCACTTCTTCTTGGTGCATTCCTCTGTTGATGGACATTTTCATGGCTTCCAAGTGCTGGCTGTGGTAAATCTTGCTGGCGTACAGGTTTGCCAGCCTGTGACTTTTTGATTCTCATTTTCTCAGGTGATAGGCCAAGCAGCGGTTGTGATTGATTGACTGGTAGCTCAATGTTTCCCTTTTCAAAGCACCTACATTGTGTTTTCATTAGTGGCTCTTTACATGCCCCCCCTTACAACCGAGGGTACGCATTTCTCCATACTCCCTTCACCATTTATTTTTTGCAGCATTTTTCCTAATGGCCATTCTGACTGCTGTGAGCTGATAGGTTTTTGTAATATGGGTATGCATGTCATTAAAATTTTTAAAATTCATCATATTCCTACGCCTTTTTCTTTTCTCTTAAAAGAAAAAACCGTGAGTACAATAGAGCTCTTGAAATTGTCTTCTTCGAAGGTTGCCCTCTTTTGAATTTTTTGGTCGATTTTTGACCCCAGACATTTTCTGGAGGGCTGGTGTCATTTACAGAACTGCAAGTTGGTGAAAATTTAGTGACCTTTTGCAGTGGGTTCAAAGCTGCTGTTGTGGGAAACGGCCACAAGGAGGTAGCATTTCTCCATGCCCCAATCTGGGTACTAGGGCAGCAGAGCCTTTCTGGAAGTCATTGTCCTAGGTTGTAAATTAGAATGGAATTTGCCAGGAGAAATCCCCATAAGTTTATGTCTCATTACTTCTTCTTGGTTTTTAAAATTTTTTTTAATCTGGGTAAAGTTTAGAATATTGTTTGTCCTAGGTGTACACAATCTGGTTCATTTGTACATCATGTATGTCTATTAACGTACAGATCCTCTTCCCATGTAAAATATACCAGTGTTCCGTCGACCTCCCTTGCTATATGTTCGGTCTTTTTGATACATGTATATAATATGTATTTGTATATGTATAGTAACACTAATCTTCATTTCTCAATTTCCCCCCCTCCTTTCCTTTTAGATGAGCATAGTTTGTTTTCTAAGCCTGTGAGTGTCTTTCTCTTTGGAAATCTGTTCATCTGTGTCAGTTATTAGATAATGCCATAAGTGATAAGATAGGCTGTAGGCCTTTTGCTTTCCGACCTACTTCATGTTTTGTGATTATCTCCAGGCTCATCTATGGTGCCTCGAAGAGCAGTGCTTCAATGTTTTCCATGGCTAATATTCCATTGTGTACATGGACCACTTCTTGGTGCATTCCTCTGTTGATGGACATTTTCGTTGCTTCCAAGTGTTGCCTATGGTAAATATTGCTGGAGTGCAGGATTGCCAGCCTGTGATTTTTGATTTTCATTTTCTCAGGTGATAGACCCAGCAGTGGGTATGATTGATTGACTGGTATGGTAGCTCAACGTTTACCTTTTCAAGGCACCTCAATTGTGCTTTCATTAGTGGCTCTTACCACGTCCCCCTTAGAATCGAGGGTACGCATTTCTCCACAATCACGTCAGCATTTATTGTTTGCAGCATTTTTGTTGATGGCCATTCTGACTGGTGTGAGCTGATAGGTTTTTGTAATTTGGGTTTACGTGTCTGTAAAAATTCCTACAATTCATCATTTTTCCACGCCTTTTTCTTTTCTGTTAAAAGAAAAAAGAAAAAAAGTGTGAGTATAATATACCTCTTCAAATTTCCTTTTTGGAAGGTTGCACTCTAGAATTTTTTGGTCGATTTTCGACCTCAGTATTTTTTGGAGGGCAGGTGTCATTTACAGCACTGCAATTGGTGAATATTTAGTGACCTTTTGCAGTGGGTTTAAAGCTGCTGTTGTGGGAAACGGCCACAAGGATGCAGCATTTCTCCATTCCCAAATCTGGGTACTAGGGCAGCAGAGCCGTTCTGGAAGTCGTTTGCCTAGGTTGTAAATTTGAATGGAATGGGCCAGGAAAACCCCCCATAAGTTCATGTCTCATTACTCCTAGTTCGTGGTTTTGATTTTTTCAATTGGGGTAATGGTTAGAATGTTGCTTGTCCAAGGTATACGCACTCTGGTTCATCTACATATTCTATATACCTATTTATGTAGAGATCCTCTTCCCGTGTAAATTATTACAGAGTGTTGCGTAAACCTTCCTTGCTGTATGGTCGGTCTTTTTGATATATGTGTATAATATGTGTTTGTATACATATGGTAATGCTAATCTTCATTTATCCATTCCCCCCACCTTTCCTTTTAGATAAGCATAGTATTTTTTTTAATAAGTCTGTGATTGACTTTCTCTGTGGAAATATGTTCCTTTGTGTCAGTTATTAGATAACGCCTCTAAGTGATATCATAGGATATAGGACTTTTGCTTTCCGACTTACCTCATGTTCTGTGATTATCTCCAAGATCATCTATGGTGCCTCAAAGAACAGTGTTTCATTGTTTTCCATGGCTAGTATTCATTGTGTACATGGACCACTTCTTCTTTATCCTTTCATCTGTTGATGGACATTTTGGTTGCTTCACTGTCCTGTCTATTGTGAATAAGGCTGCAGTGCAGCTTTGGCAGCCCGGGTCTTCTTCATTCTGGTCTTCTCAGGTGAGAGGCCCATTGGTGCGCCTGCTGGATTGAATGGTACCTCAATTTTTCCTTTTAAACGCAGCTCCTTTCTGTTCTCATTATTAGCGTTTAACCCTTTTACATCTCACCAGCAGCTAGAGGGTACACAGTTCTCTAAAACCTCTTCAGCATTTATTGTTTGTAGACTTTTTGCCAATGGTCAGTCGACTGGTGCGAGTTGAAAACTTTTTGTAGATTAGATTGCATGAGTCTAATAATTCCTGAGGTTGAGCTTTTATCCATTTTCCTTTCTTTAAAAAGAGAGTGAGTAAAACTTACCTCTTCATACTATCTTCTTGAAAATTTTGCCTGTTTTGAATTTTTTTTATCCATTCCCTATCTCAGCACAATTTTGAGGGCAGGTGTCCTTTACAGCCCTGAGTCCTTGTGAATGGTAAGTGACCATTAGCTGTGGGTTAAAAGCTGCTCTTGCTGGAATCGGCCACAAGGCGGCAGCATTTCTCCTTTACCAAATCTGGTTACTAGGGCAACAGAGCCTTACTGGAAGTGGTGTTCTAGGTTGTAAATTAGAATGGAATGTGCGAGGAAAAAGCCCTTTAATTTATGTCTCATTACTTCTTGTTGGTATTTTTAACTTAATTTTTATTTTTTACCACAGCAAACTTGATTACAATGTTTTGTTTGTTCTAGGTGTGCAAGATGTGGTTCTTTCACACATATACATATATCTGTTCTTCTTCGGATCCTTTTCCCATGTAGGTTATGACACAATGTTGAGTAGTCTTCTCTTGGTATTGCGTAGGTCTTTGGTGATTATATATTTCATATGTGTATGTATCTCTCTGTTAACCTCAATATGGTAATGTATCCAATCCTCACACCATTCCATATGGTGAACCATAAGTTTTTTTAATGAATCTATGATAGTGTTTCTCTGTGGAAATATCTCTGTTTGTATCATTTTTTAGGTAACACCTATATGTGATATGGTAGGATATGTGTCTTTCGCTTTCTCACTTACTCCAAGTTGCGTGATTACTTCTAGACTCATCTATGGTGCTGCAAATGGCATTGTTTCATTTTTTCACTAGCTCATATTCCATCTGTACGGGTAGCAGCTTTCTTTGTCCACCCATCTGTCGTTGGACTTTTTGGTTACTTCCATATCTTGGCTATTGTAATACTATGCAATGCAGATTTGCGTGCCTGTGTCCTTCCAATTCTGTCTTCTTAGTTTATAGGTCCAGGAATAGGTCTGCTGGATCATATGGTAGCTCAATGTTTACCTTTTCAAGGCACCTCTATTTTGTTCTCCTTAGTGGCTCTTTCCAGGTTACGTCCCACTTAAAGTGGAGGGTATGTATTTCTTCCCAGCACCTTCAGCATTTATTCTTTGTAGTTTTTGCTGATGGTTATTCTGAGTGGTGTGAGCTGATACCTCTTTGTGGTTGAATTTGCATGTGTCTCATAATGCGTTGAAATTGAGCTTTAAGACACGTCCTTTTTATTTTTCCAGCTGTGATTAGAGCTTATTTCTTCAAAGTGTTTTCTTAAAGTATGTGTCACCATTTGAAATATTTTGGCCGTTATCTCCCTCAAGACATTTTGAGGGCAGGTTTCATTTACAGCCCTGCAGTACTTGTTCACATGAAGTGACCGTTCGCTCAGGCTTTAAACCTGCTTTTGCAGGTAATGGCCAGAGAGCGGCAGCCTTTCTACGTTCCCCATGCTGGTACTAGGGAAACAGACCTACCGGCCAGGGGTGTTCTTCGGTTATAAATTAGAGTGCAATGTGCCCGGGTAAACCCACAAATGTTGATGTCTCCTTGCTTTTGTTTGTTTTTAAATTTAATTTATATTTATTATTAGAGTAATAGTCCATTGTGTACGTGGACCACTTCTTCTTGGTGCATTCCTCTGTTGATGGACATTTTCATGGCTTCCAAGTGCTGGCTGTGGTAAATCTTGCTGGCGTACAGGTTTGCCAGCCTGTGACTTTTTGATTCTCATTTTCTCAGGTGATAGGCCAAGCAGCGGTTGTGATTGATTGACTGGTAGCTCAATGTTTCCCTTTTCAAAGCACCTACATTGTGTTTTCATTAGTGGCTCTTTACATGCCCCCCCTTACAACCGAGGGTACGCATTTCTCCATACTCCCTTCACCATTTATTTTTTGCAGCATTTTTCCTAATGGCCATTCTGACTGCTGTGAGCTGATAGGTTTTTGTAATATGGGTATGCATGTCATTAAAATTTTTAAAATTCATCATATTCCTACGCCTTTTTCTTTTCTCTTAAAAGAAAAAACCGTGAGTACAATAGAGCTCTTGAAATTGTCTTCTTCGAAGGTTGCCCTCTTTTGAATTTTTTGGTCGGTTTTTGACCCCAGACATTTTCTGGAGGGCTGGTGTCATTTACAGAACTGCAAGTTGGTGAAAATTTAGTGACCTTTTGCAGTGGGTTCAAAGCTGCTGTTGTGGGAAACGGCCACAAGGAGGTAGCATTTCTCCATGCCCCAATCTGGGTACTAGGGCAGCAGAGCCTTTCTGGAAGTCATTGTCCTAGGTTGTAAATTAGAATGGAATTTGCCAGGAGAAATCCCCATAAGTTTATGTCTCATTACTTCTTCTTGGTTTTTAAAATTTTTTTTAATCTGGGTAAAGTTTAGAATATTGTTTGTCCTAGGTGTACACAATCTGGTTCATTTGTACATCATGTATGTCTATTAACGTACAGATCCTCTTCCCATGTAAAATATACCAGTGTTCCGTCGACCTCCCTTGCTATATGTTCGGTCTTTTTGATACATGTATATAATATGTATTTGTATATGTATAGTAACACTAATCTTCATTTCTCAATTTCCCCCCCTCCTTTCCTTTTAGATGAGCATAGTTTGTTTTCTAAGCCTGTGAGTGTCTTTCTCTTTGGAAATCTGTTCATCTGTGTCAGTTATTAGATAATGCCATAAGTGATAAGATAGGCTGTAGGCCTTTTGCTTTCCGACCTACTTCATGTTTTGTGATTATCTCCAGGCTCATCTATGGTGCCTCGAAGAGCAGTGCTTCAATGTTTTCCATGGCTAATATTCCATTGTGTACATGGACCACTTCTTGGTGCATTCCTCTGTTGATGGACATTTTCGTTGCTTCCAAGTGTTGCCTATGGTAAATATTGCTGGAGTGCAGGATTGCCAGCCTGTGATTTTTGATTTTCATTTTCTCAGGTGATAGACCCAGCAGTGGGTATGATTGATTGACTGGTATGGTAGCTCAACGTTTACCTTTTCAAGGCACCTCAATTGTGCTTTCATTAGTGGCTCTTACCACGTCCCCCTTAGAATCGAGGGTACGCATTTCTCCACAATCACGTCAGCATTTATTGTTTGCAGCATTTTTGTTGATGGCCATTCTGACTGGTGTGAGCTGATAGGTTTTTGTAATTTGGGTTTACGTGTCTGTAAAAATTCCTACAATTCATCATTTTTCCACGCCTTTTTCTTTTCTGTTAAAAGAAAAAAGAAAAAAAGTGTGAGTATAATATACCTCTTCAAATTTCCTTTTTGGAAGGTTGCACTCTAGAATTTTTTGGTCGATTTTCGACCTCAGTATTTTTTGGAGGGCAGGTGTCATTTACAGCACTGCAATTGGTGAATATTTAGTGACCTTTTGCAGTGGGTTTAAAGCTGCTGTTGTGGGAAACGGCCACAAGGATGCAGCATTTCTCCATTCCCAAATCTGGGTACTAGGGCAGCAGAGCCGTTCTGGAAGTCGTTTGCCTAGGTTGTAAATTTGAATGGAATGGGCCAGGAAAACCCCCCATAAGTTCATGTCTCATTACTCCTAGTTCGTGGTTTTGATTTTTTCAATTGGGGTAATGGTTAGAATGTTGCTTGTCCAAGGTATACGCACTCTGGTTCATCTACATATTCTATATACCTATTTATGTAGAGATCCTCTTCCCGTGTAAATTATTACAGAGTGTTGCGTAAACCTTCCTTGCTGTATGGTCGGTCTTTTTGATATATGTGTATAATATGTGTTTGTATACATATGGTAATGCTAATCTTCATTTATCCATTCCCCCCACCTTTCCTTTTAGATAAGCATAGTATTTTTTTTAATAAGTCTGTGATTGACTTTCTCTGTGGAAATATGTTCCTTTGTGTCAGTTATTAGATAACGCCTCTAAGTGATATCATAGGATATAGGACTTTTGCTTTCCGACTTACCTCATGTTCTGTGATTATCTCCAAGATCATCTATGGTGCCTCAAAGAACAGTGTTTCATTGTTTTCCATGGCTAGTATTCATTGTGTACATGGACCACTTCTTCTTTATCCTTTCATCTGTTGATGGACATTTTGGTTGCTTCACTGTCCTGTCTATTGTGAATAAGGCTGCAGTGCAGCTTTGGCAGCCCGGGTCTTCTTCATTCTGGTCTTCTCAGGTGAGAGGCCCATTGGTGCGCCTGCTGGATTGAATGGTACCTCAATTTTTCCTTTTAAACGCAGCTCCTTTCTGTTCTCATTATTAGCGTTTAACCCTTTTACATCTCACCAGCAGCTAGAGGGTACACAGTTCTCTAAAACCTCTTCAGCATTTATTGTTTGTAGACTTTTTGCCAATGGTCAGTCGACTGGTGCGAGTTGAAAACTTTTTGTAGATTAGATTGCATGAGTCTAATAATTCCTGAGGTTGAGCTTTTATCCATTTTCCTTTCTTTAAAAAGAGAGTGAGTAAAACTTACCTCTTCATACTATCTTCTTGAAAATTTTGCCTGTTTTGAATTTTTTTTATCCATTCCCTATCTCAGCACAATTTTGAGGGCAGGTGTCCTTTACAGCCCTGAGTCCTTGTGAATGGTAAGTGACCATTAGCTGTGGGTTAAAAGCTGCTCTTGCTGGAATCGGCCACAAGGCGGCAGCATTTCTCCTTTACCAAATCTGGTTACTAGGGCAACAGAGCCTTACTGGAAGTGGTGTTCTAGGTTGTAAATTAGAATGGAATGTGCGAGGAAAAAGCCCTTTAATTTATGTCTCATTACTTCTTGTTGGTATTTTTAACTTAATTTTTATTTTTTACCACAGCAAACTTGATTACAATGTTTTGTTTGTTCTAGGTGTGCAAGATGTGGTTCTTTCACACATATACATATATCTGTTCTTCTTCGGATCCTTTTCCCATGTAGGTTATGACACAATGTTGAGTAGTCTTCTCTTGGTATTGCGTAGGTCTTTGGTGATTATATATTTCATATGTGTATGTATCTCTCTGTTAACCTCAATATGGTAATGTATCCAATCCTCACACCATTCCATATGGTGAACCATAAGTTTTTTTAATGAATCTATGATAGTGTTTCTCTGTGGAAATATCTCTGTTTGTATCATTTTTTAGGTAACACCTATATGTGATATGGTAGGATATGTGTCTTTCGCTTTCTCACTTACTCCAAGTTGCGTGATTACTTCTAGACTCATCTATGGTGCTGCAAATGGCATTGTTTCATTTTTTCACTAGCTCATATTCCATCTGTACGGGTAGCAGCTTTCTTTGTCCACCCATCTGTCGTTGGACTTTTTGGTTACTTCCATATCTTGGCTATTGTAATACTATGCAATGCAGATTTGCGTGCCTGTGTCCTTCCAATTCTGTCTTCTTAGTTTATAGGTCCAGGAATAGGTCTGCTGGATCATATGGTAGCTCAATGTTTACCTTTTCAAGGCACCTCTATTTTGTTCTCCTTAGTGGCTCTTTCCAGGTTACGTCCCACTTAAAGTGGAGGGTATGTATTTCTTCCCAGCACCTTCAGCATTTATTCTTTGTAGTTTTTGCTGATGGTTATTCTGAGTGGTGTGAGCTGATACCTCTTTGTGGTTGAATTTGCATGTGTCTCATAATGCGTTGAAATTGAGCTTTAAGACACGTCCTTTTTATTTTTCCAGCTGTGATTAGAGCTTATTTCTTCAAAGTGTTTTCTTAAAGTATGTGTCACCATTTGAAATATTTTGGCCGTTATCTCCCTCAAGACATTTTGAGGGCAGGTTTCATTTACAGCCCTGCAGTACTTGTTCACATGAAGTGACCGTTCGCTCAGGCTTTAAACCTGCTTTTGCAGGTAACGGCCAGAGAGCGGCAGCCTTTCTACGTTCCCCATGCTGGTACTAGGGAAACAGACCTACCGGCCAGGGGTGTTCTTCGGTTATAAATTAGAGTGCAATGTGCCCGGGTAAACCCACAAATGTTGATGTCTCCTTGCTTTTGTTTGTTTTTAAATTTAATTTATATTTATTATTAGAGTAATAGTCCATTGTGTACGTGGACCACTTCTTCTTGGTGCATTCCTCTGTTGATGGACATTTTCATGGCTTCCAAGTGCTGGCTGTGGTAAATCTTGCTGGCGTACAGGTTTGCCAGCCTGTGACTTTTTGATTCTCATTTTCTCAGGTGATAGGCCAAGCAGCGGTTGTGATTGATTGACTGGTAGCTCAATGTTTCCCTTTTCAAAGCACCTACATTGTGTTTTCATTAGTGGCTCTTTACATGCCCCCCCTTACAACCGAGGGTACGCATTTCTCCATACTCCCTTCACCATTTATTTTTTGCAGCATTTTTCCTAATGGCCATTCTGACTGCTGTGAGCTGATAGGTTTTTGTAATATGGGTATGCATGTCATTAAAATTTTTAAAATTCATCATATTCCTACGCCTTTTTCTTTTCTCTTAAAAGAAAAAACCGTGAGTACAATAGAGCTCTTGAAATTGTCTTCTTCGAAGGTTGCCCTCTTTTGAATTTTTTGGTCGATTTTTGACCCCAGACATTTTCTGGAGGGCTGGTGTCATTTACAGAACTGCAAGTTGGTGAAAATTTAGTGACCTTTTGCAGTGGGTTCAAAGCTGCTGTTGTGGGAAACGGCCACAAGGAGGTAGCATTTCTCCATGCCCCAATCTGGGTACTAGGGCAGCAGAGCCTTTCTGGAAGTCATTGTCCTAGGTTGTAAATTAGAATGGAATTTGCCAGGAGAAATCCCCATAAGTTTATGTCTCATTACTTCTTCTTGGTTTTTAAAATTTTTTTTAATCTGGGTAAAGTTTAGAATATTGTTTGTCCTAGGTGTACACAATCTGGTTCATTTGTACATCATGTATGTCTATTAACGTACAGATCCTCTTCCCATGTAAAATATACCAGTGTTCCGTCGACCTCCCTTGCTATATGTTCGGTCTTTTTGATACATGTATATAATATGTATTTGTATATGTATAGTAACACTAATCTTCATTTCTCAATTTCCCCCCCTCCTTTCCTTTTAGATGAGCATAGTTTGTTTTCTAAGCCTGTGAGTGTCTTTCTCTTTGGAAATCTGTTCATCTGTGTCAGTTATTAGATAATGCCATAAGTGATAAGATAGGCTGTAGGCCTTTTGCTTTCCGACCTACTTCATGTTTTGTGATTATCTCCAGGCTCATCTATGGTGCCTCGAAGAGCAGTGCTTCAATGTTTTCCATGGCTAATATTCCATTGTGTACATGGACCACTTCTTGGTGCATTCCTCTGTTGATGGACATTTTCGTTGCTTCCAAGTGTTGCCTATGGTAAATATTGCTGGAGTGCAGGATTGCCAGCCTGTGATTTTTGATTTTCATTTTCTCAGGTGATAGACCCAGCAGTGGGTATGATTGATTGACTGGTATGGTAGCTCAACGTTTACCTTTTCAAGGCACCTCAATTGTGCTTTCATTAGTGGCTCTTACCACGTCCCCCTTAGAATCGAGGGTACGCATTTCTCCACAATCACGTCAGCATTTATTGTTTGCAGCATTTTTGTTGATGGCCATTCTGACTGGTGTGAGCTGATAGGTTTTTGTAATTTGGGTTTACGTGTCTGTAAAAATTCCTACAATTCATCATTTTTCCACGCCTTTTTCTTTTCTGTTAAAAGAAAAAAGAAAAAAAGTGTGAGTATAATATACCTCTTCAAATTTCCTTTTTGGAAGGTTGCACTCTAGAATTTTTTGGTCGATTTTCGACCTCAGTATTTTTTGGAGGGCAGGTGTCATTTACAGCACTGCAATTGGTGAATATTTAGTGACCTTTTGCAGTGGGTTTAAAGCTGCTGTTGTGGGAAACGGCCACAAGGATGCAGCATTTCTCCATTCCCAAATCTGGGTACTAGGGCAGCAGAGCCGTTCTGGAAGTCGTTTGCCTAGGTTGTAAATTTGAATGGAATGGGCCAGGAAAACCCCCCATAAGTTCATGTCTCATTACTCCTAGTTCGTGGTTTTGATTTTTTCAATTGGGGTAATGGTTAGAATGTTGCTTGTCCAAGGTATACGCACTCTGGTTCATCTACATATTCTATATACCTATTTATGTAGAGATCCTCTTCCCGTGTAAATTATTACAGAGTGTTGCGTAAACCTTCCTTGCTGTATGGTCGGTCTTTTTGATATATGTGTATAATATGTGTTTGTATACATATGGTAATGCTAATCTTCATTTATCCATTCCCCCCACCTTTCCTTTTAGATAAGCATAGTATTTTTTTTAATAAGTCTGTGATTGACTTTCTCTGTGGAAATATGTTCCTTTGTGTCAGTTATTAGATAACGCCTCTAAGTGATATCATAGGATATAGGACTTTTGCTTTCCGACTTACCTCATGTTCTGTGATTATCTCCAAGATCATCTATGGTGCCTCAAAGAACAGTGTTTCATTGTTTTCCATGGCTAGTATTCATTGTGTACATGGACCACTTCTTCTTTATCCTTTCATCTGTTGATGGACATTTTGGTTGCTTCACTGTCCTGTCTATTGTGAATAAGGCTGCAGTGCAGCTTTGGCAGCCCGGGTCTTCTTCATTCTGGTCTTCTCAGGTGAGAGGCCCATTGGTGCGCCTGCTGGATTGAATGGTACCTCAATTTTTCCTTTTAAACGCAGCTCCTTTCTGTTCTCATTATTAGCGTTTAACCCTTTTACATCTCACCAGCAGCTAGAGGGTACACAGTTCTCTAAAACCTCTTCAGCATTTATTGTTTGTAGACTTTTTGCCAATGGTCAGTCGACTGGTGCGAGTTGAAAACTTTTTGTAGATTAGATTGCATGAGTCTAATAATTCCTGAGGTTGAGCTTTTATCCATTTTCCTTTCTTTAAAAAGAGAGTGAGTAAAACTTACCTCTTCATACTATCTTCTTGAAAATTTTGCCTGTTTTGAATTTTTTTTATCCATTCCCTATCTCAGCACAATTTTGAGGGCAGGTGTCCTTTACAGCCCTGAGTCCTTGTGAATGGTAAGTGACCATTAGCTGTGGGTTAAAAGCTGCTCTTGCTGGAATCGGCCACAAGGCGGCAGCATTTCTCCTTTACCAAATCTGGTTACTAGGGCAACAGAGCCTTACTGGAAGTGGTGTTCTAGGTTGTAAATTAGAATGGAATGTGCGAGGAAAAAGCCCTTTAATTTATGTCTCATTACTTCTTGTTGGTATTTTTAACTTAATTTTTATTTTTTACCACAGCAAACTTGATTACAATGTTTTGTTTGTTCTAGGTGTGCAAGATGTGGTTCTTTCACACATATACATATATCTGTTCTTCTTCGGATCCTTTTCCCATGTAGGTTATGACACAATGTTGAGTAGTCTTCTCTTGGTATTGCGTAGGTCTTTGGTGATTATATATTTCATATGTGTATGTATCTCTCTGTTAACCTCAATATGGTAATGTATCCAATCCTCACACCATTCCATATGGTGAACCATAAGTTTTTTTAATGAATCTATGATAGTGTTTCTCTGTGGAAATATCTCTGTTTGTATCATTTTTTAGGTAACACCTATATGTGATATGGTAGGATATGTGTCTTTCGCTTTCTCACTTACTCCAAGTTGCGTGATTACTTCTAGACTCATCTATGGTGCTGCAAATGGCATTGTTTCATTTTTTCACTAGCTCATATTCCATCTGTACGGGTAGCAGCTTTCTTTGTCCACCCATCTGTCGTTGGACTTTTTGGTTACTTCCATATCTTGGCTATTGTAATACTATGCAATGCAGATTTGCGTGCCTGTGTCCTTCCAATTCTGTCTTCTTAGTTTATAGGTCCAGGAATAGGTCTGCTGGATCATATGGTAGCTCAATGTTTACCTTTTCAAGGCACCTCTATTTTGTTCTCCTTAGTGGCTCTTTCCAGGTTACGTCCCACTTAAAGTGGAGGGTATGTATTTCTTCCCAGCACCTTCAGCATTTATTCTTTGTAGTTTTTGCTGATGGTTATTCTGAGTGGTGTGAGCTGATACCTCTTTGTGGTTGAATTTGCATGTGTCTCATAATGCGTTGAAATTGAGCTTTAAGACACGTCCTTTTTATTTTTCCAGCTGTGATTAGAGCTTATTTCTTCAAAGTGTTTTCTTAAAGTATGTGTCACCATTTGAAATATTTTGGCCGTTATCTCCCTCAAGACATTTTGAGGGCAGGTTTCATTTACAGCCCTGCAGTACTTGTTCACATGAAGTGACCGTTCGCTCAGGCTTTAAACCTGCTTTTGCAGGTAACGGCCAGAGAGCGGCAGCCTTTCTACGTTCCCCATGCTGGTACTAGGGAAACAGACCTACCGGCCAGGGGTGTTCTTCGGTTATAAATTAGAGTGCAATGTGCCCGGGTAAACCCACAAATGTTGATGTCTCCTTGCTTTTGTTTGTTTTTAAATTTAATTTATATTTATTATTAGAGTAATAGTCCATTGTGTACGTGGACCACTTCTTCTTGGTGCATTCCTCTGTTGATGGACATTTTCATGGCTTCCAAGTGCTGGCTGTGGTAAATCTTGCTGGCGTACAGGTTTGCCAGCCTGTGACTTTTTGATTCTCATTTTCTCAGGTGATAGGCCAAGCAGCGGTTGTGATTGATTGACTGGTAGCTCAATGTTTCCCTTTTCAAAGCACCTACATTGTGTTTTCATTAGTGGCTCTTTACATGCCCCCCCTTACAACCGAGGGTACGCATTTCTCCATACTCCCTTCACCATTTATTTTTTGCAGCATTTTTCCTAATGGCCATTCTGACTGCTGTGAGCTGATAGGTTTTTGTAATATGGGTATGCATGTCATTAAAATTTTTAAAATTCATCATATTCCTACGCCTTTTTCTTTTCTCTTAAAAGAAAAAACCGTGAGTACAATAGAGCTCTTGAAATTGTCTTCTTCGAAGGTTGCCCTCTTTTGAATTTTTTGGTCGGTTTTTGACCCCAGACATTTTCTGGAGGGCTGGTGTCATTTACAGAACTGCAAGTTGGTGAAAATTTAGTGACCTTTTGCAGTGGGTTCAAAGCTGCTGTTGTGGGAAACGGCCACAAGGAGGTAGCATTTCTCCATGCCCCAATCTGGGTACTAGGGCAGCAGAGCCTTTCTGGAAGTCATTGTCCTAGGTTGTAAATTAGAATGGAATTTGCCAGGAGAAATCCCCATAAGTTTATGTCTCATTACTTCTTCTTGGTTTTTAAAATTTTTTTTAATCTGGGTAAAGTTTAGAATATTGTTTGTCCTAGGTGTACACAATCTGGTTCATTTGTACATCATGTATGTCTATTAACGTACAGATCCTCTTCCCATGTAAAATATACCAGTGTTCCGTCGACCTCCCTTGCTATATGTTCGGTCTTTTTGATACATGTATATAATATGTATTTGTATATGTATAGTAACACTAATCTTCATTTCTCAATTTCCCCCCCTCCTTTCCTTTTAGATGAGCATAGTTTGTTTTCTAAGCCTGTGAGTGTCTTTCTCTTTGGAAATCTGTTCATCTGTGTCAGTTATTAGATAATGCCATAAGTGATAAGATAGGCTGTAGGCCTTTTGCTTTCCGACCTACTTCATGTTTTGTGATTATCTCCAGGCTCATCTATGGTGCCTCGAAGAGCAGTGCTTCAATGTTTTCCATGGCTAATATTCCATTGTGTACATGGACCACTTCTTGGTGCATTCCTCTGTTGATGGACATTTTCGTTGCTTCCAAGTGTTGCCTATGGTAAATATTGCTGGAGTGCAGGATTGCCAGCCTGTGATTTTTGATTTTCATTTTCTCAGGTGATAGACCCAGCAGTGGGTATGATTGATTGACTGGTATGGTAGCTCAACGTTTACCTTTTCAAGGCACCTCAATTGTGCTTTCATTAGTGGCTCTTACCACGTCCCCCTTAGAATCGAGGGTACGCATTTCTCCACAATCACGTCAGCATTTATTGTTTGCAGCATTTTTGTTGATGGCCATTCTGACTGGTGTGAGCTGATAGGTTTTTGTAATTTGGGTTTACGTGTCTGTAAAAATTCCTACAATTCATCATTTTTCCACGCCTTTTTCTTTTCTGTTAAAAGAAAAAAGAAAAAAAGTGTGAGTATAATATACCTCTTCAAATTTCCTTTTTGGAAGGTTGCACTCTAGAATTTTTTGGTCGATTTTCGACCTCAGTATTTTTTGGAGGGCAGGTGTCATTTACAGCACTGCAATTGGTGAATATTTAGTGACCTTTTGCAGTGGGTTTAAAGCTGCTGTTGTGGGAAACGGCCACAAGGATGCAGCATTTCTCCATTCCCAAATCTGGGTACTAGGGCAGCAGAGCCGTTCTGGAAGTCGTTTGCCTAGGTTGTAAATTTGAATGGAATGGGCCAGGAAAACCCCCCATAAGTTCATGTCTCATTACTCCTAGTTCGTGGTTTTGATTTTTTCAATTGGGGTAATGGTTAGAATGTTGCTTGTCCAAGGTATACGCACTCTGGTTCATCTACATATTCTATATACCTATTTATGTAGAGATCCTCTTCCCGTGTAAATTATTACAGAGTGTTGCGTAAACCTTCCTTGCTGTATGGTCGGTCTTTTTGATATATGTGTATAATATGTGTTTGTATACATATGGTAATGCTAATCTTCATTTATCCATTCCCCCCACCTTTCCTTTTAGATAAGCATAGTATTTTTTTTAATAAGTCTGTGATTGACTTTCTCTGTGGAAATATGTTCCTTTGTGTCAGTTATTAGATAACGCCTCTAAGTGATATCATAGGATATAGGACTTTTGCTTTCCGACTTACCTCATGTTCTGTGATTATCTCCAAGATCATCTATGGTGCCTCAAAGAACAGTGTTTCATTGTTTTCCATGGCTAGTATTCATTGTGTACATGGACCACTTCTTCTTTATCCTTTCATCTGTTGATGGACATTTTGGTTGCTTCACTGTCCTGTCTATTGTGAATAAGGCTGCAGTGCAGCTTTGGCAGCCCGGGTCTTCTTCATTCTGGTCTTCTCAGGTGAGAGGCCCATTGGTGCGCCTGCTGGATTGAATGGTACCTCAATTTTTCCTTTTAAACGCAGCTCCTTTCTGTTCTCATTATTAGCGTTTAACCCTTTTACATCTCACCAGCAGCTAGAGGGTACACAGTTCTCTAAAACCTCTTCAGCATTTATTGTTTGTAGACTTTTTGCCAATGGTCAGTCGACTGGTGCGAGTTGAAAACTTTTTGTAGATTAGATTGCATGAGTCTAATAATTCCTGAGGTTGAGCTTTTATCCATTTTCCTTTCTTTAAAAAGAGAGTGAGTAAAACTTACCTCTTCATACTATCTTCTTGAAAATTTTGCCTGTTTTGAATTTTTTTTATCCATTCCCTATCTCAGCACAATTTTGAGGGCAGGTGTCCTTTACAGCCCTGAGTCCTTGTGAATGGTAAGTGACCATTAGCTGTGGGTTAAAAGCTGCTCTTGCTGGAATCGGCCACAAGGCGGCAGCATTTCTCCTTTACCAAATCTGGTTACTAGGGCAACAGAGCCTTACTGGAAGTGGTGTTCTAGGTTGTAAATTAGAATGGAATGTGCGAGGAAAAAGCCCTTTAATTTATGTCTCATTACTTCTTGTTGGTATTTTTAACTTAATTTTTATTTTTTACCACAGCAAACTTGATTACAATGTTTTGTTTGTTCTAGGTGTGCAAGATGTGGTTCTTTCACACATATACATATATCTGTTCTTCTTCGGATCCTTTTCCCATGTAGGTTATGACACAATGTTGAGTAGTCTTCTCTTGGTATTGCGTAGGTCTTTGGTGATTATATATTTCATATGTGTATGTATCTCTCTGTTAACCTCAATATGGTAATGTATCCAATCCTCACACCATTCCATATGGTGAACCATAAGTTTTTTTAATGAATCTATGATAGTGTTTCTCTGTGGAAATATCTCTGTTTGTATCATTTTTTAGGTAACACCTATATGTGATATGGTAGGATATGTGTCTTTCGCTTTCTCACTTACTCCAAGTTGCGTGATTACTTCTAGACTCATCTATGGTGCTGCAAATGGCATTGTTTCATTTTTTCACTAGCTCATATTCCATCTGTACGGGTAGCAGCTTTCTTTGTCCACCCATCTGTCGTTGGACTTTTTGGTTACTTCCATATCTTGGCTATTGTAATACTATGCAATGCAGATTTGCGTGCCTGTGTCCTTCCAATTCTGTCTTCTTAGTTTATAGGTCCAGGAATAGGTCTGCTGGATCATATGGTAGCTCAATGTTTACCTTTTCAAGGCACCTCTATTTTGTTCTCCTTAGTGGCTCTTTCCAGGTTACGTCCCACTTAAAGTGGAGGGTATGTATTTCTTCCCAGCACCTTCAGCATTTATTCTTTGTAGTTTTTGCTGATGGTTATTCTGAGTGGTGTGAGCTGATACCTCTTTGTGGTTGAATTTGCATGTGTCTCATAATGCGTTGAAATTGAGCTTTAAGACACGTCCTTTTTATTTTTCCAGCTGTGATTAGAGCTTATTTCTTCAAAGTGTTTTCTTAAAGTATGTGTCACCATTTGAAATATTTTGGCCGTTATCTCCCTCAAGACATTTTGAGGGCAGGTTTCATTTACAGCCCTGCAGTACTTGTTCACATGAAGTGACCGTTCGCTCAGGCTTTAAACCTGCTTTTGCAGGTAACGGCCAGAGAGCGGCAGCCTTTCTACGTTCCCCATGCTGGTACTAGGGAAACAGACCTACCGGCCAGGGGTGTTCTTCGGTTATAAATTAGAGTGCAATGTGCCCGGGTAAACCCACAAATGTTGATGTCTCCTTGCTTTTGTTTGTTTTTAAATTTAATTTATATTTATTATTAGAGTAATAGTCCATTGTGTACGTGGACCACTTCTTCTTGGTGCATTCCTCTGTTGATGGACATTTTCATGGCTTCCAAGTGCTGGCTGTGGTAAATCTTGCTGGCGTACAGGTTTGCCAGCCTGTGACTTTTTGATTCTCATTTTCTCAGGTGATAGGCCAAGCAGCGGTTGTGATTGATTGACTGGTAGCTCAATGTTTCCCTTTTCAAAGCACCTACATTGTGTTTTCATTAGTGGCTCTTTACATGCCCCCCCTTACAACCGAGGGTACGCATTTCTCCATACTCCCTTCACCATTTATTTTTTGCAGCATTTTTCCTAATGGCCATTCTGACTGCTGTGAGCTGATAGGTTTTTGTAATATGGGTATGCATGTCATTAAAATTTTTAAAATTCATCATATTCCTACGCCTTTTTCTTTTCTCTTAAAAGAAAAAACCGTGAGTACAATAGAGCTCTTGAAATTGTCTTCTTCGAAGGTTGCCCTCTTTTGAATTTTTTGGTCGGTTTTTGACCCCAGACATTTTCTGGAGGGCTGGTGTCATTTACAGAACTGCAAGTTGGTGAAAATTTAGTGACCTTTTGCAGTGGGTTCAAAGCTGCTGTTGTGGGAAACGGCCACAAGGAGGTAGCATTTCTCCATGCCCCAATCTGGGTACTAGGGCAGCAGAGCCTTTCTGGAAGTCATTGTCCTAGGTTGTAAATTAGAATGGAATTTGCCAGGAGAAATCCCCATAAGTTTATGTCTCATTACTTCTTCTTGGTTTTTAAAATTTTTTTTAATCTGGGTAAAGTTTAGAATATTGTTTGTCCTAGGTGTACACAATCTGGTTCATTTGTACATCATGTATGTCTATTAACGTACAGATCCTCTTCCCATGTAAAATATACCAGTGTTCCGTCGACCTCCCTTGCTATATGTTCGGTCTTTTTGATACATGTATATAATATGTATTTGTATATGTATAGTAACACTAATCTTCATTTCTCAATTTCCCCCCCTCCTTTCCTTTTAGATGAGCATAGTTTGTTTTCTAAGCCTGTGAGTGTCTTTCTCTTTGGAAATCTGTTCATCTGTGTCAGTTATTAGATAATGCCATAAGTGATAAGATAGGCTGTAGGCCTTTTGCTTTCCGACCTACTTCATGTTTTGTGATTATCTCCAGGCTCATCTATGGTGCCTCGAAGAGCAGTGCTTCAATGTTTTCCATGGCTAATATTCCATTGTGTACATGGACCACTTCTTGGTGCATTCCTCTGTTGATGGACATTTTCGTTGCTTCCAAGTGTTGCCTATGGTAAATATTGCTGGAGTGCAGGATTGCCAGCCTGTGATTTTTGATTTTCATTTTCTCAGGTGATAGACCCAGCAGTGGGTATGATTGATTGACTGGTATGGTAGCTCAACGTTTACCTTTTCAAGGCACCTCAATTGTGCTTTCATTAGTGGCTCTTACCACGTCCCCCTTAGAATCGAGGGTACGCATTTCTCCACAATCACGTCAGCATTTATTGTTTGCAGCATTTTTGTTGATGGCCATTCTGACTGGTGTGAGCTGATAGGTTTTTGTAATTTGGGTTTACGTGTCTGTAAAAATTCCTACAATTCATCATTTTTCCACGCCTTTTTCTTTTCTGTTAAAAGAAAAAAGAAAAAAAGTGTGAGTATAATATACCTCTTCAAATTTCCTTTTTGGAAGGTTGCACTCTAGAATTTTTTGGTCGATTTTCGACCTCAGTATTTTTTGGAGGGCAGGTGTCATTTACAGCACTGCAATTGGTGAATATTTAGTGACCTTTTGCAGTGGGTTTAAAGCTGCTGTTGTGGGAAACGGCCACAAGGATGCAGCATTTCTCCATTCCCAAATCTGGGTACTAGGGCAGCAGAGCCGTTCTGGAAGTCGTTTGCCTAGGTTGTAAATTTGAATGGAATGGGCCAGGAAAACCCCCCATAAGTTCATGTCTCATTACTCCTAGTTCGTGGTTTTGATTTTTTCAATTGGGGTAATGGTTAGAATGTTGCTTGTCCAAGGTATACGCACTCTGGTTCATCTACATATTCTATATACCTATTTATGTAGAGATCCTCTTCCCGTGTAAATTATTACACAGTGTTGCGTAAACCTTCCTTGCTGTATGGTCGGTCTTTTTGATATATGTGTATAATATGTGTTTGTATACATATGGTAATGCTAATCTTCATTTATCCATTCCCCCCACCTTTCCTTTTAGATAAGCATAGTATTTTTTTTAATAAGTCTGTGATTGACTTTCTCTGTGGAAATATGTTCCTTTGTGTCAGTTATTAGATAACGCCTCTAAGTGATATCATAGGATATAGGACTTTTGCTTTCCGACTTACCTCATGTTCTGTGATTATCTCCAAGATCATCTATGGTGCCTCAAAGAACAGTGTTTCATTGTTTTCCATGGCTAGTATTCATTGTGTACATGGACCACTTCTTCTTTATCCTTTCATCTGTTGATGGACATTTTGGTTGCTTCACTGTCCTGTCTATTGTGAATAAGGCTGCAGTGCAGCTTTGGCAGCCCGGGTCTTCTTCATTCTGGTCTTCTCAGGTGAGAGGCCCATTGGTGCGCCTGCTGGATTGAATGGTACCTCAATTTTTCCTTTTAAACGCAGCTCCTTTCTGTTCTCATTATTAGCGTTTAACCCTTTTACATCTCACCAGCAGCTAGAGGGTACACAGTTCTCTAAAACCTCTTCAGCATTTATTGTTTGTAGACTTTTTGCCAATGGTCAGTCGACTGGTGCGAGTTGAAAACTTTTTGTAGATTAGATTGCATGAGTCTAATAATTCCTGAGGTTGAGCTTTTATCCATTTTCCTTTCTTTAAAAAGAGAGTGAGTAAAACTTACCTCTTCATACTATCTTCTTGAAAATTTTGCCTGTTTTGAATTTTTTTTATCCATTCCCTATCTCAGCACAATTTTGAGGGCAGGTGTCCTTTACAGCCCTGAGTCCTTGTGAATGGTAAGTGACCATTAGCTGTGGGTTAAAAGCTGCTCTTGCTGGAATCGGCCACAAGGCGGCAGCATTTCTCCTTTACCAAATCTGGTTACTAGGGCAACAGAGCCTTACTGGAAGTGGTGTTCTAGGTTGTAAATTAGAATGGAATGTGCGAGGAAAAAGCCCTTTAATTTATGTCTCATTACTTCTTGTTGGTATTTTTAACTTAATTTTTATTTTTTACCACAGCAAACTTGATTACAATGTTTTGTTTGTTCTAGGTGTGCAAGATGTGGTTCTTTCACACATATACATATATCTGTTCTTCTTCGGATCCTTTTCCCATGTAGGTTATGACACAATGTTGAGTAGTCTTCTCTTGGTATTGCGTAGGTCTTTGGTGATTATATATTTCATATGTGTATGTATCTCTCTGTTAACCTCAATATGGTAATGTATCCAATCCTCACACCATTCCATATGGTGAACCATAAGTTTTTTTAATGAATCTATGATAGTGTTTCTCTGTGGAAATATCTCTGTTTGTATCATTTTTTAGGTAACACCTATATGTGATATGGTAGGATATGTGTCTTTCGCTTTCTCACTTACTCCAAGTTGCGTGATTACTTCTAGACTCATCTATGGTGCTGCAAATGGCATTGTTTCATTTTTTCACTAGCTCATATTCCATCTGTACGGGTAGCAGCTTTCTTTGTCCACCCATCTGTCGTTGGACTTTTTGGTTACTTCCATATCTTGGCTATTGTAATACTATGCAATGCAGATTTGCGTGCCTGTGTCCTTCCAATTCTGTCTTCTTAGTTTATAGGTCCAGGAATAGGTCTGCTGGATCATATGGTAGCTCAATGTTTACCTTTTCAAGGCACCTCTATTTTGTTCTCCTTAGTGGCTCTTTCCAGGTTACGTCCCACTTAAAGTGGAGGGTATGTATTTCTTCCCAGCACCTTCAGCATTTATTCTTTGTAGTTTTTGCTGATGGTTATTCTGAGTGGTGTGAGCTGATACCTCTTTGTGGTTGAATTTGCATGTGTCTCATAATGCGTTGAAATTGAGCTTTAAGACACGTCCTTTTTATTTTTCCAGCTGTGATTAGAGCTTATTTCTTCAAAGTGTTTTCTTAAAGTATGTGTCACCATTTGAAATATTTTGGCCGTTATCTCCCTCAAGACATTTTGAGGGCAGGTTTCATTTACAGCCCTGCAGTACTTGTTCACATGAAGTGACCGTTCGCTCAGGCTTTAAACCTGCTTTTGCAGGTAACGGCCAGAGAGCGGCAGCCTTTCTACGTTCCCCATGCTGGTACTAGGGAAACAGACCTACCGGCCAGGGGTGTTCTTCGGTTATAAATTAGAGTGCAATGTGCCCGGGTAAACCCACAAATGTTGATGTCTCCTTGCTTTTGTTTGTTTTTAAATTTAATTTATATTTATTATTAGAGTAATAGTCCATTGTGTACGTGGACCACTTCTTCTTGGTGCATTCCTCTGTTGATGGACATTTTCATGGCTTCCAAGTGCTGGCTGTGGTAAATCTTGCTGGCGTACAGGTTTGCCAGCCTGTGACTTTTTGATTCTCATTTTCTCAGGTGATAGGCCAAGCAGCGGTTGTGATTGATTGACTGGTAGCTCAATGTTTCCCTTTTCAAAGCACCTACATTGTGTTTTCATTAGTGGCTCTTTACATGCCCCCCCTTACAACCGAGGGTACGCATTTCTCCATACTCCCTTCACCATTTATTTTTTGCAGCATTTTTCCTAATGGCCATTCTGACTGCTGTGAGCTGATAGGTTTTTGTAATATGGGTATGCATGTCATTAAAATTTTTAAAATTCATCATATTCCTACGCCTTTTTCTTTTCTCTTAAAAGAAAAAACCGTGAGTACAATAGAGCTCTTGAAATTGTCTTCTTCGAAGGTTGCCCTCTTTTGAATTTTTTGGTCGATTTTTGACCCCAGACATTTTCTGGAGGGCTGGTGTCATTTACAGAACTGCAAGTTGGTGAAAATTTAGTGACCTTTTGCAGTGGGTTCAAAGCTGCTGTTGTGGGAAACGGCCACAAGGAGGTAGCATTTCTCCATGCCCCAATCTGGGTACTAGGGCAGCAGAGCCTTTCTGGAAGTCATTGTCCTAGGTTGTAAATTAGAATGGAATTTGCCAGGAGAAATCCCCATAAGTTTATGTCTCATTACTTCTTCTTGGTTTTTAAAATTTTTTTTAATCTGGGTAAAGTTTAGAATATTGTTTGTCCTAGGTGTACACAATCTGGTTCATTTGTACATCATGTATGTCTATTAACGTACAGATCCTCTTCCCATGTAAAATATACCAGTGTTCCGTCGACCTCCCTTGCTATATGTTCGGTCTTTTTGATACATGTATATAATATGTATTTGTATATGTATAGTAACACTAATCTTCATTTCTCAATTTCCCCCCCTCCTTTCCTTTTAGATGAGCATAGTTTGTTTTCTAAGCCTGTGAGTGTCTTTCTCTTTGGAAATCTGTTCATCTGTGTCAGTTATTAGATAATGCCATAAGTGATAAGATAGGCTGTAGGCCTTTTGCTTTCCGACCTACTTCATGTTTTGTGATTATCTCCAGGCTCATCTATGGTGCCTCGAAGAGCAGTGCTTCAATGTTTTCCATGGCTAATATTCCATTGTGTACATGGACCACTTCTTGGTGCATTCCTCTGTTGATGGACATTTTCGTTGCTTCCAAGTGTTGCCTATGGTAAATATTGCTGGAGTGCAGGATTGCCAGCCTGTGATTTTTGATTTTCATTTTCTCAGGTGATAGACCCAGCAGTGGGTATGATTGATTGACTGGTATGGTAGCTCAACGTTTACCTTTTCAAGGCACCTCAATTGTGCTTTCATTAGTGGCTCTTACCACGTCCCCCTTAGAATCGAGGGTACGCATTTCTCCACAATCACGTCAGCATTTATTGTTTGCAGCATTTTTGTTGATGGCCATTCTGACTGGTGTGAGCTGATAGGTTTTTGTAATTTGGGTTTACGTGTCTGTAAAAATTCCTACAATTCATCATTTTTCCACGCCTTTTTCTTTTCTGTTAAAAGAAAAAAGAAAAAAAGTGTGAGTATAATATACCTCTTCAAATTTCCTTTTTGGAAGGTTGCACTCTAGAATTTTTTGGTCGATTTTCGACCTCAGTATTTTTTGGAGGGCAGGTGTCATTTACAGCACTGCAATTGGTGAATATTTAGTGACCTTTTGCAGTGGGTTTAAAGCTGCTGTTGTGGGAAACGGCCACAAGGATGCAGCATTTCTCCATTCCCAAATCTGGGTACTAGGGCAGCAGAGCCGTTCTGGAAGTCGTTTGCCTAGGTTGTAAATTTGAATGGAATGGGCCAGGAAAACCCCCCATAAGTTCATGTCTCATTACTCCTAGTTCGTGGTTTTGATTTTTTCAATTGGGGTAATGGTTAGAATGTTGCTTGTCCAAGGTATACGCACTCTGGTTCATCTACATATTCTATATACCTATTTATGTAGAGATCCTCTTCCCGTGTAAATTATTACAGAGTGTTGCGTAAACCTTCCTTGCTGTATGGTCGGTCTTTTTGATATATGTGTATAATATGTGTTTGTATACATATGGTAATGCTAATCTTCATTTATCCATTCCCCCCACCTTTCCTTTTAGATAAGCATAGTATTTTTTTTAATAAGTCTGTGATTGACTTTCTCTGTGGAAATATGTTCCTTTGTGTCAGTTATTAGATAACGCCTCTAAGTGATATCATAGGATATAGGACTTTTGCTTTCCGACTTACCTCATGTTCTGTGATTATCTCCAAGATCATCTATGGTGCCTCAAAGAACAGTGTTTCATTGTTTTCCATGGCTAGTATTCATTGTGTACATGGACCACTTCTTCTTTATCCTTTCATCTGTTGATGGACATTTTGGTTGCTTCACTGTCCTGTCTATTGTGAATAAGGCTGCAGTGCAGCTTTGGCAGCCCGGGTCTTCTTCATTCTGGTCTTCTCAGGTGAGAGGCCCATTGGTGCGCCTGCTGGATTGAATGGTACCTCAATTTTTCCTTTTAAACGCAGCTCCTTTCTGTTCTCATTATTAGCGTTTAACCCTTTTACATCTCACCAGCAGCTAGAGGGTACACAGTTCTCTAAAACCTCTTCAGCATTTATTGTTTGTAGACTTTTTGCCAATGGTCAGTCGACTGGTGCGAGTTGAAAACTTTTTGTAGATTAGATTGCATGAGTCTAATAATTCCTGAGGTTGAGCTTTTATCCATTTTCCTTTCTTTAAAAAGAGAGTGAGTAAAACTTACCTCTTCATACTATCTTCTTGAAAATTTTGCCTGTTTTGAATTTTTTTTATCCATTCCCTATCTCAGCACAATTTTGAGGGCAGGTGGCCTTTACAGCCCTGAGTCCTTGTGAATGGTAAGTGACCATTAGCTGTGGGTTAAAAGCTGCTCTTGCTGGAATCGGCCACAAGGCGGCAGCATTTCTCCTTTACCAAATCTGGTTACTAGGGCAACAGAGCCTTACTGGAAGTGGTGTTCTAGGTTGTAAATTAGAATGGAATGTGCGAGGAAAAAGCCCTTTAATTTATGTCTCATTACTTCTTGTTGGTATTTTTAACTTAATTTTTATTTTTTACCACAGCAAACTTGATTACAATGTTTTGTTTGTTCTAGGTGTGCAAGATGTGGTTCTTTCACACATATACATATATCTGTTCTTCTTCGGATCCTTTTCCCATGTAGGTTATGACACAATGTTGAGTAGTCTTCTCTTGGTATTGCGTAGGTCTTTGGTGATTATATATTTCATATGTGTATGTATCTCTCTGTTAACCTCAATATGGTAATGTATCCAATCCTCACACCATTCCATATGGTGAACCATAAGTTTTTTTAATGAATCTATGATAGTGTTTCTCTGTGGAAATATCTCTGTTTGTATCATTTTTTAGGTAACACCTATATGTGATATGGTAGGATATGTGTCTTTCGCTTTCTCACTTACTCCAAGTTGCGTGATTACTTCTAGACTCATCTATGGTGCTGCAAATGGCATTGTTTCATTTTTTCACTAGCTCATATTCCATCTGTACGGGTAGCAGCTTTCTTTGTCCACCCATCTGTCGTTGGACTTTTTGGTTACTTCCATATCTTGGCTATTGTAATACTATGCAATGCAGATTTGCGTGCCTGTGTCCTTCCAATTCTGTCTTCTTAGTTTATAGGTCCAGGAATAGGTCTGCTGGATCATATGGTAGCTCAATGTTTACCTTTTCAAGGCACCTCTATTTTGTTCTCCTTAGTGGCTCTTTCCAGGTTACGTCCCACTTAAAGTGGAGGGTATGTATTTCTTCCCAGCACCTTCAGCATTTATTCTTTGTAGTTTTTGCTGATGGTTATTCTGAGTGGTGTGAGCTGATACCTCTTTGTGGTTGAATTTGCATGTGTCTCATAATGCGTTGAAATTGAGCTTTAAGACACGTCCTTTTTATTTTTCCAGCTGTGATTAGAGCTTATTTCTTCAAAGTGTTTTCTTAAAGTATGTGTCACCATTTGAAATATTTTGGCCGTTATCTCCCTCAAGACATTTTGAGGGCAGGTTTCATTTACAGCCCTGCAGTACTTGTTCACATGAAGTGACCGTTCGCTCAGGCTTTAAACCTGCTTTTGCAGGTAACGGCCAGAGAGCGGCAGCCTTTCTACGTTCCCCATGCTGGTACTAGGGAAACAGACCTACCGGCCAGGGGTGTTCTTCGGTTATAAATTAGAGTGCAATGTGCCCGGGTAAACCCACAAATGTTGATGTCTCCTTGCTTTTGTTTGTTTTTAAATTTAATTTATATTTATTATTAGAGTAATAGTCCATTGTGTACGTGGACCACTTCTTCTTGGTGCATTCCTCTGTTGATGGACATTTTCATGGCTTCCAAGTGCTGGCTGTGGTAAATCTTGCTGGCGTACAGGTTTGCCAGCCTGTGACTTTTTGATTCTCATTTTCTCAGGTGATAGGCCAAGCAGCGGTTGTGATTGATTGACTGGTAGCTCAATGTTTCCCTTTTCAAAGCACCTACATTGTGTTTTCATTAGTGGCTCTTTACATGCCCCCCCTTACAACCGAGGGTACGCATTTCTCCATACTCCCTTCACCATTTATTTTTTGCAGCATTTTTCCTAATGGCCATTCTGACTGCTGTGAGCTGATAGGTTTTTGTAATATGGGTATGCATGTCATTAAAATTTTTAAAATTCATCATATTCCTACGCCTTTTTCTTTTCTCTTAAAAGAAAAAACCGTGAGTACAATAGAACTCTTGAAATTGTCTTCTTCGAAGGTTGCCCTCTTTTGAATTTTTTGGTCGATTTTTGACCCCAGACATTTTCTGGAGGGCTGGTGTCATTTACAGAACTGCAAGTTGGTGAAAATTTAGTGACCTTTTGCAGTGGGTTCAAAGCTGCTGTTGTGGGAAACGGCCACAAGGAGGTAGCATTTCTCCATGCCCCAATCTGGGTACTAGGGCAGCAGAGCCTTTCTGGAAGTCATTGTCCTAGGTTGTAAATTAGAATGGAATTTGCCAGGAGAAATCCCCATAAGTTTATGTCTCATTACTTCTTCTTGGTTTTTAAAATTTTTTTTAATCTGGGTAAAGTTTAGAATATTGTTTGTCCTAGGTGTACACAATCTGGTTCATTTGTACATCATGTATGTCTATTAACGTACAGATCCTCTTCCCATGTAAAATATACCAGTGTTCCGTCGACCTCCCTTGCTATATGTTCGGTCTTTTTGATACATGTATATAATATGTATTTGTATATGTATAGTAACACTAATCTTCATTTCTCAATTTCCCCCCCTCCTTTCCTTTTAGATGAGCATAGTTTGTTTTCTAAGCCTGTGAGTGTCTTTCTCTTTGGAAATCTGTTCATCTGTGTCAGTTATTAGATAATGCCATAAGTGATAATATAGGCTGTAGGCCTTTTGCTTTCCGACCTACTTCATGTTTTGTGATTATCTCCAGGCTCATCTATGGTGCCTCGAAGAGCAGTGCTTCAATGTTTTCCATGGCTAATATTCCATTGTGTACATGGACCACTTCTTGGTGCATTCCTCTGTTGATGGACATTTTCGTTGCTTCCAAGTGTTGCCTATGGTAAATATTGCTGGAGTGCAGGATTGCCAGCCTGTGATTTTTGATTTTCATTTTCTCAGGTGATAGACCCAGCAGTGGGTATGATTGATTGACTGGTATGGTAGCTCAACGTTTACCTTTTCAAGGCACCTCAATTGTGCTTTCATTAGTGGCTCTTACCACGTCCCCCTTAGAATCGAGGGTACGCATTTCTCCACAATCACGTCAGCATTTATTGTTTGCAGCATTTTTGTTGATGGCCATTCTGACTGGTGTGAGCTGATAGGTTTTTGTAATTTGGGTTTACGTGTCTGTAAAAATTCCTACAATTCATCATTTTTCCACGCCTTTTTCTTTTCTGTTAAAAGAAAAAAGAAAAAAAGTGTGAGTATAATATACCTCTTCAAATTTCCTTTTTGGAAGGTTGCACTCTAGAATTTTTTGGTCGATTTTCGACCTCAGTATTTTTTGGAGGGCAGGTGTCATTTACAGCACTGCAATTGGTGAATATTTAGTGACCTTTTGCAGTGGGTTTAAAGCTGCTGTTGTGGGAAACGGCCACAAGGATGCAGCATTTCTCCATTCCCAAATCTGGGTACTAGGGCAGCAGAGCCGTTCTGGAAGTCGTTTGCCTAGGTTGTAAATTTGAATGGAATGGGCCAGGAAAACCCCCCATAAGTTCATGTCTCATTACTCCTAGTTCGTGGTTTTGATTTTTTCAATTGGGGTAATGGTTAGAATGTTGCTTGTCCAAGGTATACGCACTCTGGTTCATCTACATATTCTATATACCTATTTATGTAGAGATCCTCTTCCCGTGTAAATTATTACAGAGTGTTGCGTAAACCTTCCTTGCTGTATGGTCGGTCTTTTTGATATATGTGTATAATATGTGTTTGTATACATATGGTAATGCTAATCTTCATTTATCCATTCCCCCCACCTTTCCTTTTAGATAAGCATAGTATTTTTTTTAATAAGTCTGTGATTGACTTTCTCTGTGGAAATATGTTCCTTTGTGTCAGTTATTAGATAACGCCTCTAAGTGATATCATAGGATATAGGACTTTTGCTTTCCGACTTACCTCATGTTCTGTGATTATCTCCAAGATCATCTATGGTGCCTCAAAGAACAGTGTTTCATTGTTTTCCATGGCTAGTATTCATTGTGTACATGGACCACTTCTTCTTTATCCTTTCATCTGTTGATGGACATTTTGGTTGCTTCACTGTCCTGTCTATTGTGAATAAGGCTGCAGTGCAGCTTTGGCAGCCCGGGTCTTCTTCATTCTGGTCTTCTCAGGTGAGAGGCCCATTGGTGCGCCTGCTGGATTGAATGGTACCTCAATTTTTCCTTTTAAACGCAGCTCCTTTCTGTTCTCATTATTAGCGTTTAACCCTTTTACATCTCACCAGCAGCTAGAGGGTACACAGTTCTCTAAAACCTCTTCAGCATTTATTGTTTGTAGACTTTTTGCCAATGGTCAGTCGACTGGTGCGAGTTGAAAACTTTTTGTAGATTAGATTGCATGAGTCTAATAATTCCTGAGGTTGAGCTTTTATCCATTTTCCTTTCTTTAAAAAGAGAGTGAGTAAAACTTACCTCTTCATACTATCTTCTTGAAAATTTTGCCTGTTTTGAATTTTTTTTATCCATTCCCTATCTCAGCACAATTTTGAGGGCAGGTGTCCTTTACAGCCCTGAGTCCTTGTGAATGGTAAGTGACCATTAGCTGTGGGTTAAAAGCTGCTCTTGCTGGAATCGGCCACAAGGCGGCAGCATTTCTCCTTTACCAAATCTGGTTACTAGGGCAACAGAGCCTTACTGGAAGTGGTGTTCTAGGTTGTAAATTAGAATGGAATGTGCGAGGAAAAAGCCCTTTAATTTATGTCTCATTACTTCTTGTTGGTATTTTTAACTTAATTTTTATTTTTTACCACAGCAAACTTGATTACAATGTTTTGTTTGTTCTAGGTGTGCAAGATGTGGTTCTTTCACACATATACATATATCTGTTCTTCTTCGGATCCTTTTCCCATGTAGGTTATGACACAATGTTGAGTAGTCTTCTCTTGGTATTGCGTAGGTCTTTGGTGATTATATATTTCATATGTGTATGTATCTCTCTGTTAACCTCAATATGGTAATGTATCCAATCCTCACACCATTCCATATGGTGAACCATAAGTTTTTTTAATGAATCTATGATAGTGTTTCTCTGTGGAAATATCTCTGTTTGTATCATTTTTTAGGTAACACCTATATGTGATATGGTAGGATATGTGTCTTTCGCTTTCTCACTTACTCCAAGTTGCGTGATTACTTCTAGACTCATCTATGGTGCTGCAAATGGCATTGTTTCATTTTTTCACTAGCTCATATTCCATCTGTACGGGTAGCAGCTTTCTTTGTCCACCCATCTGTCGTTGGACTTTTTGGTTACTTCCATATCTTGGCTATTGTAATACTATGCAATGCAGATTTGCGTGCCTGTGTCCTTCCAATTCTGTCTTCTTAGTTTATAGGTCCAGGAATAGGTCTGCTGGATCATATGGTAGCTCAATGTTTACCTTTTCAAGGCACCTCTATTTTGTTCTCCTTAGTGGCTCTTTCCAGGTTACGTCCCACTTAAAGTGGAGGGTATGTATTTCTTCCCAGCACCTTCAGCATTTATTCTTTGTAGTTTTTGCTGATGGTTATTCTGAGTGGTGTGAGCTGATACCTCTTTGTAGTTGAATTTGCATGTGTCTCATAATGCGTTGAAATTGAGCTTTAAGACACGTCCTTTTTATTTTTCCAGCTGTGATTAGAGCTTATTTCTTCAAAGTGTTTTCTTAAAGTATGTGTCACCATTTGAAATATTTTGGCCGTTATCTCCCTCAAGACATTTTGAGGGCAGGTTTCATTTACAGCCCTGCAGTACTTGTTCACATGAAGTGACCGTTCGCTCAGGCTTTAAACCTGCTTTTGCAGGTAACGGCCAGAGAGCGGCAGCCTTTCTACGTTCCCCATGCTGGTACTAGGGAAACAGACCTACCGGCCAGTGGTGTTCTTCGGTTATAAATTAGAGTGCAATGTGCCCGGGTAAACCCACAAATGTTGATGTCTCCTTGCTTTTGTTTGTTTTTAAATTTAATTTATATTTATTATTAGAGTAATAGTCCATTGTGTACGTGGACCACTTCTTCTTGGTGCATTCCTCTGTTGATGGACATTTTCATGGCTTCCAAGTGCTGGCTGTGGTAAATCTTGCTGGCGTACAGGTTTGCCAGCCTGTGACTTTTTGATTCTCATTTTCTCAGGTGATAGGCCAAGCAGCGGTTGTGATTGATTGACTGGTAGCTCAATGTTTCCCTTTTCAAAGCACCTACATTGTGTTTTCATTAGTGGCTCTTTACATGCCCCCCCTTACAACCGAGGGTACGCATTTCTCCATACTCCCTTCACCATTTATTTTTTGCAGCATTTTTCCTAATGGCCATTCTGACTGCTGTGAGCTGATAGGTTTTTGTAATATGGGTATGCATGTCATTAAAATTTTTAAAATTCATCATATTCCTACGCCTTTTTCTTTTCTCTTAAAAGAAAAAACCGTGAGTACAATAGAGCTCTTGAAATTGTCTTCTTCGAAGGTTGCCCTCTTTTGAATTTTTTGGTCGATTTTTGACCCCAGACATTTTCTGGAGGGCTGGTGTCATTTACAGAACTGCAAGTTGGTGAAAATTTAGTGACCTTTTGCAGTGGGTTCAAAGCTGCTGTTGTGGGAAACGGCCACAAGGAGGTAGCATTTCTCCATGCCCCAATCTGGGTACTAGGGCAGCAGAGCCTTTCTGGAAGTCATTGTCCTAGGTTGTAAATTAGAATGGAATTTGCCAGGAGAAATCCCCATAAGTTTATGTCTCATTACTTCTTCTTGGTTTTTAAATTTTTTTTAATCTGGGTAAAGTTTAGAATATTGTTTGTCCTAGGTGTACACAATCTGGTTCATTTGTACATCATGTATGTCTATTAACGTACAGATCCTCTTCCCATGTAAAATATACCAGTGTTCCGTCGACCTCCCTTGCTATATGTTCGGTCTTTTTGATACATGTATATAATATGTATTTGTATATGTATAGTAACACTAATCTTCATTTCTCAATTTCCCCCCCTCCTTTCCTTTTAGATGAGCATAGTTTGTTTTCTAAGCCTGTGAGTGTCTTTCTCTTTGGAAATCTGTTCATCTGTGTCAGTTATTAGATAATGCCATAAGTGATAAGATAGGCTGTAGGCCTTTTGCTTTCCGACCTACTTCATGTTTTGTGATTATCTCCAGGCTCATCTATGGTGCCTCGAAGAGCAGTGCTTCAATGTTTTCCATGGCTAATATTCCATTGTGTACATGGACCACTTCTTGGTGCATTCCTCTGTTGATGGACATTTTCGTTGCTTCCAAGTGTTGCCTATGGTAAATATTGCTGGAGTGCAGGATTGCCAGCCTGTGATTTTTGATTTTCATTTTCTCAGGTGATAGACCCAGCAGTGGGTATGATTGATTGACTGGTATGGTAGCTCAACGTTTACCTTTTCAAGGCACCTCAATTGTGCTTTCATTAGTGGCTCTTACCACGTCCCCCTTAGAATCGAGGGTACGCATTTCTCCACAATCACGTCAGCATTTATTGTTTGCAGCATTTTTGTTGATGGCCATTCTGACTGGTGTGAGCTGATAGGTTTTTGTAATTTGGGTTTACGTGTCTGTAAAAATTCCTACAATTCATCATTTTTCCACGCCTTTTTCTTTTCTGTTAAAAGAAAAAAGAAAAAAAGTGTGAGTATAATATACCTCTTCAAATTTCCTTTTTGGAAGGTTGCACTCTAGAATTTTTTGGTCGATTTTCGACCTCAGTATTTTTTGGAGGGCAGGTGTCATTTACAGCACTGCAATTGGTGAATATTTAGTGACCTTTTGCAGTGGGTTTAAAGCTGCTGTTGTGGGAAACGGCCACAAGGATGCAGCATTTCTCCATTCCCAAATCTGGGTACTAGGGCAGCAGAGCCGTTCTGGAAGTCGTTTGCCTAGGTTGTAAATTTGAATGGAATGGGCCAGGAAAACCCCCCATAAGTTCATGTCTCATTACTTCTAGTTCGTGGTTTTGATTTTTTCAATTGGGGTAATGGTTAGAATGTTGCTTGTCCAAGGTATACGCACTCTGGTTCATCTACATATTCTATATACCTATTTATGTAGAGATCCTCTTCCCGTGTAAATTATTACAGAGTGTTGCGTAAACCTTCCTTGCTGTATGGTCGGTCTTTTTGATATATGTGTATAATATGTGTTTGTATACATATGGTAATGCTAATCTTCATTTATCCATTCCCCCCACCTTTCCTTTTAGATAAGCATAGTTTTTTTTTAATAAGTCTGTGATTGACTTTCTCTGTGGAAATATGTTCCTTTGTGTCAGTTATTAGATAACGCCTCTAAGTGATATCATAGGATATAGGACTTTTGCTTTCCGACTTACCTCATGTTCTGTGATTATCTCCAAGATCATCTATGGTGCCTCAAAGAGCAGTGTTTCATTGTTTTCCATGGCTAGTATTCATTGTGTACATGGACCACTTCTTCTTTATCCTTTCATCTGTTGATGGACATTTTGGTTGCTTCACTGTCCTGTCTATTGTGAATAAGGCTGCAGTGCAGCTTTGGCAGCCCGGGTCTTCTTCATTCTGGTCTTCTCAGGTGAGAGGCCCATTGGTGCGCCTGCTGGATTGAATGGTACCTCAATTTTTCCTTTTAAACGCAGCTCCTTTCTCTTCTCATTATTAGCGTTTAACCCTTTTACATCTCACCAGCAGCTAGAGGGTACACAGTTGTCTAAAACCTCTTCAGCATTTATTGTTTGTAGACTTTTTGCCAATGGTCAGTCGACTGGTGCGAGTTGAAAACTTTTTGTAGATTAGATTGCATGAGTCTACTAATTCCTGAGGTTGAGCTTTTATCCATTTTCCTTTCTTTAAAAAGAGATTGAGTAAAACTTACCTCTTCATACTATCTTCTTGAAAATTTTGCCTGTTTTGAATTATTTTTTATCCATTCCCTACCTCAGCACAATTTTGAGGGCAGGTGTCCTTTACAGCCCTGAGTCCTTGTGAATGGTAAGTGACCATTAGCTGTGGGTTAAAAGCTGCTCTTGCGGGAATCGGCCACAAGGCGGCAGCATTTCTCCTTTACCAAATCTGGTTACTAGGGCAACAGAGCCTTACTGGAAGTGGTGTTCTAGGTTGTAAATTAGAATGGAATGTGCGAGGAAAAAGCCCTTTAATTTATGTCTCATTACTTCTTGTTGGTATTTTTAACTTAATTTTTATTTTTTACCACAGCAAACTTGATTACAATGTTTTGTTTGTTCTAGGTGTGCAAGATGTGGTTCTTTCACACATATACATATATCTGTTCTTCTTCGGATCCTTTTCCCATGTAGGTTATGACACAATGTTGAGTAGTCTTCTCTTGGTATTGCGTAGGTCTTTGGTGATTATATATTTCATATGTGTATGTATCTCTCTGTTAACCTCAATATGGTAATGTATCCAATCCTCACACCATTCCATATGGTGAACCATAAGTTTTTTTAATGAATCTATGATAGTGTTTCTCTGTGGAAATATCTCTGTTTGTATCATTTTTTAGGTAACACCTATATGTGATATGGTAGGATATGTGTCTTTCGCTTTCTCACTTACTCCAAGTTGCGTGATTACTTCTAGACTCATCTATGGTGCTGCAAATGGCATTGTTTCATTTTTTCACTAGCTCATATTCCATCTGTACGGGTAGCAGCTTTCTTTGTCCACCCATCTGTCGTTGGACTTTTTGGTTACTTCCATATCTTGGCTATTGTAATACTATGCAATGCAGATTTGCGTGCCTGTGTCCTTCCAATTCTGTCTTCTTAGTTTATAGGTCCAGGAATAGGTCTGCTGGATCATATGGTAGCTCAATGTTTACCTTTTCAAGGCACCTCTATTTTGTTCTCCTTAGTGGCTCTTTCCAGGTTACGTCCCACTTAAAGTGGAGGGTATGTATTTCTTCCCAGCACCTTCAGCATTTATTCTTTGTAGTTTTTGCTGATGGTTATTCTGAGTGGTGTGAGCTGATACCTCTTTGTGGTTGAATTTGCATGTGTCTCATAATGCGTTGAAATTGAGCTTTAAGACACGTCCTTTTTATTTTTCCAGCTGTGATTAGAGCTTATTTCTTCAAAGTGTTTTCTTAAAGTATGTGTCACCATTTGAAATATTTTGGCCGTTATCTCCCTCAAGACATTTTGAGGGCAGGTTTCATTTACAGCCCTGCAGTACTTGTTCACATGAAGTGACCGTTCGCTCAGGCTTTAAACCTGCTTTTGCAGGTAACGGCCAGAGAGCGGCAGCCTTTCTACGTTCCCCATGCTGGTACTAGGGAAACAGACCTACCGGCCAGGGTTGTTCTTCGGTTATAAATTAGAGTGCAATGTGCCCGGGTAAACCCACAAATGTTGATGTCTCCTTGCTTTTGTTTGTTTTTAAATTTAATTTATATTTATTATTAGAGTAATAGTCCATTGTGTACGTGGACCACTTCTTCTTGGTGCATTCCTCTGTTGATGGACATTTTCATGGCTTCCAAGTGCTGGCTGTGGTAAATCTTGCTGGCGTACAGGTTTGCCAGCCTGTGACTTTTTGATTCTCATTTTCTCAGGTGATAGGCCAAGCAGCGGTTGTGATTGATTGACTGGTAGCTCAATGTTTCCCTTTTCAAAGCACCTACATTGTGTTTTCATTAGTGGCTCTTTACATGCCCCCCCTTACAACCGAGGGTACGCATTTCTCCATACTCCCTTCACCATTTATTTTTTGCAGCATTTTTCCTAATGGCCATTCTGACTGCTGTGAGCTGATAGGTTTTTGTAATATGGGTATGCATGTCATTAAAATTTTTAAAATTCATCATATTCCTACGCCTTTTTCTTTTCTCTTAAAAGAAAAAACCGTGAGTACAATAGAGCTCTTGAAATTGTCTTCTTCGAAGGTTGCCCTCTTTTGAATTTTTTGGTCGATTTTTGACCCCAGACATTTTCTGGAGGGCTGGTGTCATTTACAGAACTGCAAGTTGGTGAAAATTTAGTGACCTTTTGCAGTGGGTTCAAAGCTGCTGTTGTGGGAAACGGCCACAAGGAGGTAGCATTTCTCCATGCCCCAATCTGGGTACTAGGGCAGCAGAGCCTTTCTGGAAGTCATTGTCCTAGGTTGTAAATTAGAATGGAATTTGCCAGGAGAAATCCCCATAAGTTTATGTCTCATTACTTCTTCTTGGTTTTTAAAATTTTTTTTAATCTGGGTAAAGTTTAGAATATTGTTTGTCCTAGGTGTACACAATCTGGTTCATTTGTACATCATGTATGTCTATTAACGTACAGATCCTCTTCCCATGTAAAATATACCAGTGTTCCGTCGACCTCCCTTGCTATATGTTCGGTCTTTTTGATACATGTATATAATATGTATTTGTATATGTATAGTAACACTAATCTTCATTTCTCAATTTCCCCCCCTCCTTTCCTTTTAGATGAGCATAGTTTGTTTTCTAAGCCTGTGAGTGTCTTTCTCTTTGGAAATCTGTTCATCTGTGTCAGTTATTAGATAATGCCATAAGTGATAAGATAGGCTGTAGGCCTTTTGCTTTCCGACCTACTTCATGTTTTGTGATTATCTCCAGGCTCATCTATGGTGCCTCGAAGAGCAGTGCTTCAATGTTTTCCATGGCTAATATTCCATTGTGTACATGGACCACTTCTTGGTGCATTCCTCTGTTGATGGACATTTTCGTTGCTTCCAAGTGTTGCCTATGGTAAATATTGCTGGAGTGCAGGATTGCCAGCCTGTGATTTTTGATTTTCATTTTCTCAGGTGATAGACCCAGCAGTGGGTATGATTGATTGACTGGTATGGTAGCTCAACGTTTACCTTTTCAAGGCACCTCAATTGTGCTTTCATTAGTGGCTCTTACCACGTCCCCCTTAGAATCGAGGGTACGCATTTCTCCACAATCACGTCAGCATTTATTGTTTGCAGCATTTTTGTTGATGGCCATTCTGACTGGTGTGAGCTGATAGGTTTTTGTAATTTGGGTTTACGTGTCTGTAAAAATTCCTACAATTCATCATTTTTCCACGCCTTTTTCTTTTCTGTTAAAAGAAAAAAGAAAAAAAGTGTGAGTATAATATACCTCTTCAAATTTCCTTTTTGGAAGGTTGCACTCTAGAATTTTTTGGTCGATTTTCGACCTCAGTATTTTTTGGAGGGCAGGTGTCATTTACAGCACTGCAATTGGTGAATATTTAGTGACCTTTTGCAGTGGGTTTAAAGCTGCTGTTGTGGGAAACGGCCACAAGGATGCAGCATTTCTCCATTCCCAAATCTGGGTACTAGGGCAGCAGAGCCGTTCTGGAAGTCGTTTGCCTAGGTTGTAAATTTGAATGGAATGGGCCAGGAAAACCCCCCATAAGTTCATGTCTCATTACTCCTAGTTCGTGGTTTTGATTTTTTCAATTGGGGTAATGGTTAGAATGTTGCTTGTCCAAGGTATACGCACTCTGGTTCATCTACATATTCTATATACCTATTTATGTAGAGATCCTCTTCCCGTGTAAATTATTACAGAGTGTTGCGTAAACCTTCCTTGCTGTATGGTCGGTCTTTTTGATATATGTGTATAATATGTGTTTGTATACATATGGTAATGCTAATCTTCATTTATCCATTCCCCCCACCTTTCCTTTTAGATAAGCATAGTATTTTTTTTAATAAGTCTGTGATTGACTTTCTCTGTGGAAATATGTTCCTTTGTGTCAGTTATTAGATAACGCCTCTAAGTGATATCATAGGATATAGGACTTTTGCTTTCCGACTTACCTCATGTTCTGTGATTATCTCCAAGATCATCTATGGTGCCTCAAAGAACAGTGTTTCATTGTTTTCCATGGCTAGTATTCATTGTGTACATGGACCACTTCTTCTTTATCCTTTCATCTGTTGATGGACATTTTGGTTGCTTCACTGTCCTGTCTATTGTGAATAAGGCTGCAGTGCAGCTTTGGCAGCCCGGGTCTTCTTCATTCTGGTCTTCTCAGGTGAGAGGCCCATTGGTGCGCCTGCTGGATTGAATGGTACCTCAATTTTTCCTTTTAAACGCAGCTCCTTTCTGTTCTCATTATTAGCGTTTAACCCTTTTACATCTCACCAGCAGCTAGAGGGTACACAGTTCTCTAAAACCTCTTCAGCATTTATTGTTTGTAGACTTTTTGCCAATGGTCAGTCGACTGGTGCGAGTTGAAAACTTTTTGTAGATTAGATTGCATGAGTCTAATAATTCCTGAGGTTGAGCTTTTATCCATTTTCCTTTCTTTAAAAAGAGAGTGAGTAAAACTTACCTCTTCATACTATCTTCTTGAAAATTTTGCCTGTTTTGAATTTTTTTTATCCATTCCCTATCTCAGCACAATTTTGAGGGCAGGTGTCCTTTACAGCCCTGAGTCCTTGTGAATGGTAAGTGACCATTAGCTGTGGGTTAAAAGCTGCTCTTGCTGGAATCGGCCACAAGGCGGCAGCATTTCTCCTTTACCAAATCTGGTTACTAGGGCAACAGAGCCTTACTGGAAGTGGTGTTCTAGGTTGTAAATTAGAATGGAATGTGCGAGGAAAAAGCCCTTTAATTTATGTCTCATTACTTCTTGTTGGTATTTTTAACTTAATTTTTATTTTTTACCACAGCAAACTTGATTACAATGTTTTGTTTGTTCTAGGTGTGCAAGATGTGGTTCTTTCACACATATACATATATCTGTTCTTCTTCGGATCCTTTTCCCATGTAGGTTATGACACAATGTTGAGTAGTCTTCTCTTGGTATTGCGTAGGTCTTTGGTGATTATATATTTCATATGTGTATGTATCTCTCTGTTAACCTCAATATGGTAATGTATCCAATCCTCACACCATTCCATATGGTGAACCATAAGTTTTTTTAATGAATCTATGATAGTGTTTCTCTGTGGAAATATCTCTGTTTGTATCATTTTTTAGGTAACACCTATATGTGATATGGTAGGATATGTGTCTTTCGCTTTCTCACTTACTCCAAGTTGCGTGATTACTTCTAGACTCATCTATGGTGCTGCAAATGGCATTGTTTCATTTTTTCACTAGCTCATATTCCATCTGTACGGGTAGCAGCTTTCTTTGTCCACCCATCTGTCGTTGGACTTTTTGGTTACTTCCATATCTTGGCTATTGTAATACTATGCAATGCAGATTTGCGTGCCTGTGTCCTTCCAATTCTGTCTTCTTAGTTTATAGGTCCAGGAATAGGTCTGCTGGATCATATGGTAGCTCAATGTTTACCTTTTCAAGGCACCTCTATTTTGTTCTCCTTAGTGGCTCTTTCCAGGTTACGTCCCACTTAAAGTGGAGGGTATGTATTTCTTCCCAGCACCTTCAGCATTTATTCTTTGTAGTTTTTGCTGATGGTTATTCTGAGTGGTGTGAGCTGATACCTCTTTGTGGTTGAATTTGCATGTGTCTCATAATGCGTTGAAATTGAGCTTTAAGACACGTCCTTTTTATTTTTCCAGCTGTGATTAGAGCTTATTTCTTCAAAGTGTTTTCTTAAAGTATGTGTCACCATTTGAAATATTTTGGCCGTTATCTCCCTCAAGACATTTTGAGGGCAGGTTTCATTTACAGCCCTGCAGTACTTGTTCACATGAAGTGACCGTTCGCTCAGGCTTTAAACCTGCTTTTGCAGGTAACGGCCAGAGAGCGGCAGCCTTTCTACGTTCCCCATGCTGGTACTAGGGAAACAGACCTACCGGCCAGGGGTGTTCTTCGGTTATAAATTAGAGTGCAATGTGCCCGGGTAAACCCACAAATGTTGATGTCTCCTTGCTTTTGTTTGTTTTTAAATTTAATTTATATTTATTATTAGAGTAATAGTCCATTGTGTACGTGGACCACTTCTTCTTGGTGCATTCCTCTGTTGATGGACATTTTCATGGCTTCCAAGTGCTGGCTGTGGTAAATCTTGCTGGCGTACAGGTTTGCCAGCCTGTGACTTTTTGATTCTCATTTTCTCAGGTGATAGGCCAAGCAGCGGTTGTGATTGATTGACTGGTAGCTCAATGTTTCCCTTTTCAAAGCACCTACATTGTGTTTTCATTAGTGGCTCTTTACATGCCCCCCCTTACAACCGAGGGTACGCATTTCTCCATACTCCCTTCACCATTTATTTTTTGCAGCATTTTTCCTAATGGCCATTCTGACTGCTGTGAGCTGATAGGTTTTTGTAATATGGGTATGCATGTCATTAAAATTTTTAAAATTCATCATATTCCTACGCCTTTTTCTTTTCTCTTAAAAGAAAAAACCGTGAGTACAATAGAGCTCTTGAAATTGTCTTCTTCGAAGGTTGCCCTCTTTTGAATTTTTTGGTCGATTTTTGACCCCAGACATTTTCTGGAGGGCTGGTGTCATTTACAGAACTGCAAGTTGGTGAAAATTTAGTGACCTTTTGCAGTGGGTTCAAAGCTGCTGTTGTGGGAAACGGCCACAAGGAGGTAGCATTTCTCCATGCCCCAATCTGGGTACTAGGGCAGCAGAGCCTTTCTGGAAGTCATTGTCCTAGGTTGTAAATTAGAATGGAATTTGCCAGGAGAAATCCCCATAAGTTTATGTCTCATTACTTCTTCTTGGTTTTTAAAATTTTTTTTAATCTGGGTAAAGTTTAGAATATTGTTTGTCCTAGGTGTACACAATCTGGTTCATTTGTACATCATGTATGTCTATTAACGTACAGATCCTCTTCCCATGTAAAATATACCAGTGTTCCGTCGACCTCCCTTGCTATATGTTCGGTCTTTTTGATACATGTATATAATATGTATTTGTATATGTATAGTAACACTAATCTTCATTTCTCAATTTCCCCCCCTCCTTTCCTTTTAGATGAGCATAGTTTGTTTTCTAAGCCTGTGAGTGTCTTTCTCTTTGGAAATCTGTTCATCTGTGTCAGTTATTAGATAATGCCATAAGTGATAAGATAGGCTGTAGGCCTTTTGCTTTCCGACCTACTTCATGTTTTGTGATTATCTCCAGGCTCATCTATGGTGCCTCGAAGAGCAGTGCTTCAATGTTTTCCATGGCTAATATTCCATTGTGTACATGGACCACTTCTTGGTGCATTCCTCTGTTGATGGACATTTTCGTTGCTTCCAAGTGTTGCCTATGGTAAATATTGCTGGAGTGCAGGATTGCCAGCCTGTGATTTTTGATTTTCATTTTCTCAGGTGATAGACCCAGCAGTGGGTATGATTGATTGACTGGTATGGTAGCTCAACGTTTACCTTTTCAAGGCACCTCAATTGTGCTTTCATTAGTGGCTCTTACCACGTCCCCCTTAGAATCGAGGGTACGCATTTCTCCACAATCACGTCAGCATTTATTGTTTGCAGCATTTTTGTTGATGGCCATTCTGACTGGTGTGAGCTGATAGGTTTTTGTAATTTGGGTTTACGTGTCTGTAAAAATTCCTACAATTCATCATTTTTCCACGCCTTTTTCTTTTCTGTTAAAAGAAAAAAGAAAAAAAGTGTGAGTATAATATACCTCTTCAAATTTCCTTTTTGGAAGGTTGCACTCTAGAATTTTTTGGTCGATTTTCGACCTCAGTATTTTTTGGAGGGCAGGTGTCATTTACAGCACTGCAATTGGTGAATATTTAGTGACCTTTTGCAGTGGGTTTAAAGCTGCTGTTGTGGGAAACGGCCACAAGGATGCAGCATTTCTCCATTCCCAAATCTGGGTACTAGGGCAGCAGAGCCGTTCTGGAAGTCGTTTGCCTAGGTTGTAAATTTGAATGGAATGGGCCAGGAAAACCCCCCATAAGTTCATGTCTCATTACTCCTAGTGCGTGGTTTTGATTTTTTCAATTGGGGTAATGGTTAGAATGTTGCTTGTCCAAGGTATACGCACTCTGGTTCATCTACATATTCTATATACCTATTTATGTAGAGATCCTCTTCCCGTGTAAATTATTACAGAGTGTTGCGTAAACCTTCCTTGCTGTATGGTCGGTCTTTTTGATATATGTGTATAATATGTGTTTGTATACATATGGTAATGCTAATCTTCATTTATCCATTCCCCCCACCTTTCCTTTTAGATAAGCATAGTATTTTTTTTAATAAGTCTGTGATTGACTTTCTCTGTGGAAATATGTTCCTTTGTGTCAGTTATTAGATAACGCCTCTAAGTGATATCATAGGATATAGGACTTTTGCTTTCCGACTTACCTCATGTTCTGTGATTATCTCCAAGATCATCTATGGTGCCTCAAAGAACAGTGTTTCATTGTTTTCCATGGCTAGTATTCATTGTGTACATGGACCACTTCTTCTTTATCCTTTCATCTGTTGATGGACATTTTGGTTGCTTCACTGTCCTGTCTATTGTGAATAAGGCTGCAGTGCAGCTTTGGCAGCCCGGGTCTTCTTCATTCTGGTCTTCTCAGGTGAGAGGCCCATTGGTGCGCCTGCTGGATTGAATGGTACCTCAATTTTTCCTTTTAAACGCAGCTCCTTTCTGTTCTCATTATTAGCGTTTAACCCTTTTACATCTCACCAGCAGCTAGAGGGTACACAGTTCTCTAAAACCTCTTCAGCATTTATTGTTTGTAGACTTTTTGCCAATGGTCAGTCGACTGGTGCGAGTTGAAAACTTTTTGTAGATTAGATTGCATGAGTCTAATAATTCCTGAGGTTGAGCTTTTATCCATTTTCCTTTCTTTAAAAAGAGAGTGAGTAAAACTTACCTCTTCATACTATCTTCTTGAAAATTTTGCCTGTTTTGAATTTTTTTTATCCATTCCCTATCTCAGCACAATTTTGAGGGCAGGTGTCCTTTACAGCCCTGAGTCCTTGTGAATGGTAAGTGACCATTAGCTGTGGGTTAAAAGCTGCTCTTGCTGGAATCGGCCACAAGGCGGCAGCATTTCTCCTTTACCAAATCTGGTTACTAGGGCAACAGAGCCTTACTGGAAGTGGTGTTCTAGGTTGTAAATTAGAATGGAATGTGCGAGGAAAAAGCCCTTTAATTTATGTCTCATTACTTCTTGTTGGTATTTTTAACTTAATTTTTATTTTTTACCACAGCAAACTTGATTACAATGTTTTGTTTGTTCTAGGTGTGCAAGATGTGGTTCTTTCACACATATACATATATCTGTTCTTCTTCGGATCCTTTTCCCATGTAGGTTATGACACAATGTTGAGTAGTCTTCTCTTGGTATTGCGTAGGTCTTTGGTGATTATATATTTCATATGTGTATGTATCTCTCTGTTAACCTCAATATGGTAATGTATCCAATCCTCACACCATTCCATATGGTGAACCATAAGTTTTTTTAATGAATCTATGATAGTGTTTCTCTGTGGAAATATCTCTGTTTGTATCATTTTTTAGGTAACACCTATATGTGATATGGTAGGATATGTGTCTTTCGCTTTCTCACTTACTCCAAGTTGCGTGATTACTTCTAGACTCATCTATGGTGCTGCAAATGGCATTGTTTCATTTTTTCACTAGCTCATATTCCATCTGTACGGGTAGCAGCTTTCTTTGTCCACCCATCTGTCGTTGGACTTTTTGGTTACTTCCATATCTTGGCTATTGTAATACTATGCAATGCAGATTTGCGTGCCTGTGTCCTTCCAATTCTGTCTTCTTAGTTTATAGGTCCAGGAATAGGTCTGCTGGATCATATGGTAGCTCAATGTTTACCTTTTCAAGGCACCTCTATTTTGTTCTCCTTAGTGGCTCTTTCCAGGTTACGTCCCACTTAAAGTGGAGGGTATGTATTTCTTCCCAGCACCTTCAGCATTTATTCTTTGTAGTTTTTGCTGATGGTTATTCTGAGTGGTGTGAGCTGATACCTCTTTGTGGTTGAATTTGCATGTGTCTCATAATGCGTTGAAATTGAGCTTTAAGACACGTCCTTTTTATTTTTCCAGCTGTGATTAGAGCTTATTTCTTCAAAGTGTTTTCTTAAAGTATGTGTCACCATTTGAAATATTTTGGCCGTTATCTCCCTCAAGACATTTTGAGGGCAGGTTTCATTTACAGCCCTGCAGTACTTGTTCACATGAAGTGACCGTTCGCTCAGGCTTTAAACCTGCTTTTGCAGGTAACGGCCAGAGAGCGGCAGCCTTTCTACGTTCCCCATGCTGGTACTAGGGAAACAGACCTACCGGCCAGGGGTGTTCTTCGGTTATAAATTAGAGTGCAATGTGCCCGGGTAAACCCACAAATGTTGATGTCTCCTTGCTTTTGTTTGTTTTTAAATTTAATTTATATTTATTATTAGAGTAATAGTCCATTGTGTACGTGGACCACTTCTTCTTGGTGCATTCCTCTGTTGATGGACATTTTCATGGCTTCCAAGTGCTGGCTGTGGTAAATCTTGCTGGCGTACAGGTTTGCCAGCCTGTGACTTTTTGATTCTCATTTTCTCAGGTGATAGGCCAAGCAGCGGTTGTGATTGATTGACTGGTAGCTCAATGTTTCCCTTTTCAAAGCACCTACATTGTGTTTTCATTAGTGGCTCTTTACATGCCCCCCCTTACAACCGAGGGTACGCATTTCTCCATACTCCCTTCACCATTTATTTTTTGCAGCATTTTTCCTAATGGCCATTCTGACTGCTGTGAGCTGATAGGTTTTTGTAATATGGGTATGCATGTCATTAAAATTTTTAAAATTCATCATATTCCTACGCCTTTTTCTTTTCTCTTAAAAGAAAAAACCGTGAGTACAATAGAGCTCTTGAAATTGTCTTCTTCGAAGGTTGCCCTCTTTTGAATTTTTTGGTCGATTTTTGACCCCAGACATTTTCTGGAGGGCTGGTGTCATTTACAGAACTGCAAGTTGGTGAAAATTTAGTGACCTTTTGCAGTGGGTTCAAAGCTGCTGTTGTGGGAAACGGCCACAAGGAGGTAGCATTTCTCCATGCCCCAATCTGGGTACTAGGGCAGCAGAGCCTTTCTGGAAGTCATTGTCCTAGGTTGTAAATTAGAATGGAATTTGCCAGGAGAAATCCCCATAAGTTTATGTCTCATTACTTCTTCTTGGTTTTTAAAATTTTTTTTAATCTGGGTAAAGTTTAGAATATTGTTTGTCCTAGGTGTACACAATCTGGTTCATTTGTACATCATGTATGTCTATTAACGTACAGATCCTCTTCCCATGTAAAATATACCAGTGTTCCGTCGACCTCCCTTGCTATATGTTCGGTCTTTTTGATACATGTATATAATATGTATTTGTATATGTATAGTAACACTAATCTTCATTTCTCAATTTCCCCCCCTCCTTTCCTTTTAGATGAGCATAGTTTGTTTTCTAAGCCTGTGAGTGTCTTTCTCTTTGGAAATCTGTTCATCTGTGTCAGTTATTAGATAATGCCATAAGTGATAAGATAGGCTGTAGGCCTTTTGCTTTCCGACCTACTTCATGTTTTGTGATTATCTCCAGGCTCATCTATGGTGCCTCGAAGAGCAGTGCTTCAATGTTTTCCATGGCTAATATTCCATTGTGTACATGGACCACTTCTTGGTGCATTCCTCTGTTGATGGACATTTTCGTTGCTTCCAAGTGTTGCCTATGGTAAATATTGCTGGAGTGCAGGATTGCCAGCCTGTGATTTTTGATTTTCATTTTCTCAGGTGATAGACCCAGCAGTGGGTATGATTGATTGACTGGTATGGTAGCTCAACGTTTACCTTTTCAAGGCACCTCAATTGTGCTTTCATTAGTGGCTCTTACCACGTCCCCCTTAGAATCGAGGGTACGCATTTCTCCACAATCACGTCAGCATTTATTGTTTGCAGCATTTTTGTTGATGGCCATTCTGACTGGTGTGAGCTGATAGGTTTTTGTAATTTGGGTTTACGTGTCTGTAAAAATTCCTACAATTCATCATTTTTCCACGCCTTTTTCTTTTCTGTTAAAAGAAAAAAGAAAAAAAGTGTGAGTATAATATACCTCTTCAAATTTCCTTTTTGGAAGGTTGCACTCTAGAATTTTTTGGTCGATTTTCGACCTCAGTATTTTTTGGAGGGCAGGTGTCATTTACAGCACTGCAATTGGTGAATATTTAGTGACCTTTTGCAGTGGGTTTAAAGCTGCTGTTGTGGGAAACGGCCACAAGGATGCAGCATTTCTCCATTCCCAAATCTGGGTACTAGGGCAGCAGAGCCGTTCTGGAAGTCGTTTGCCTAGGTTGTAAATTTGAATGGAATGGGCCAGGAAAACCCCCCATAAGTTCATGTCTCATTACTCCTAGTGCGTGGTTTTGATTTTTTCAATTGGGGTAATGGTTAGAATGTTGCTTGTCCAAGGTATACGCACTCTGGTTCATCTACATATTCTATATACCTATTTATGTAGAGATCCTCTTCCCGTGTAAATTATTACAGAGTGTTGCGTAAACCTTCCTTGCTGTATGGTCGGTCTTTTTGATATATGTGTATAATATGTGTTTGTATACATATGGTAATGCTAATCTTCATTTATCCATTCCCCCCACCTTTCCTTTTAGATAAGCATAGTATTTTTTTTAATAAGTCTGTGATTGACTTTCTCTGTGGAAATATGTTCCTTTGTGTCAGTTATTAGATAACGCCTCTAAGTGATATCATAGGATATAGGACTTTTGCTTTCCGACTTACCTCATGTTCTGTGATTATCTCCAAGATCATCTATGGTGCCTCAAAGAACAGTGTTTCATTGTTTTCCATGGCTAGTATTCATTGTGTACATGGACCACTTCTTCTTTATCCTTTCATCTGTTGATGGACATTTTGGTTGCTTCACTGTCCTGTCTATTGTGAATAAGGCTGCAGTGCAGCTTTGGCAGCCCGGGTCTTCTTCATTCTGGTCTTCTCAGGTGAGAGGCCCATTGGTGCGCCTGCTGGATTGAATGGTACCTCAATTTTTCCTTTTAAACGCAGCTCCTTTCTGTTCTCATTATTAGCGTTTAACCCTTTTACATCTCACCAGCAGCTAGAGGGTACACAGTTCTCTAAAACCTCTTCAGCATTTATTGTTTGTAGACTTTTTGCCAATGGTCAGTCGACTGGTGCGAGTTGAAAACTTTTTGTAGATTAGATTGCATGAGTCTAATAATTCCTGAGGTTGAGCTTTTATCCATTTTCCTTTCTTTAAAAAGAGAGTGAGTAAAACTTACCTCTTCATACTATCTTCTTGAAAATTTTGCCTGTTTTGAATTTTTTTTATCCATTCCCTATCTCAGCACAATTTTGAGGGCAGGTGTCCTTTACAGCCCTGAGTCCTTGTGAATGGTAAGTGACCATTAGCTGTGGGTTAAAAGCTGCTCTTGCTGGAATCGGCCACAAGGCGGCAGCATTTCTCCTTTACCAAATCTGGTTACTAGGGCAACAGAGCCTTACTGGAAGTGGTGTTCTAGGTTGTAAATTAGAATGGAATGTGCGAGGAAAAAGCCCTTTAATTTATGTCTCATTACTTCTTGTTGGTATTTTTAACTTAATTTTTATTTTTTACCACAGCAAACTTGATTACAATGTTTTGTTTGTTCTAGGTGTGCAAGATGTGGTTCTTTCACACATATACATATATCTGTTCTTCTTCGGATCCTTTTCCCATGTAGGTTATGACACAATGTTGAGTAGTCTTCTCTTGGTATTGCGTAGGTCTTTGGTGATTATATATTTCATATGTGTATGTATCTCTCTGTTAACCTCAATATGGTAATGTATCCAATCCTCACACCATTCCATATGGTGAACCATAAGTTTTTTTAATGAATCTATGATAGTGTTTCTCTGTGGAAATATCTCTGTTTGTATCATTTTTTAGGTAACACCTATATGTGATATGGTAGGATATGTGTCTTTCGCTTTCTCACTTACTCCAAGTTGCGTGATTACTTCTAGACTCATCTATGGTGCTGCAAATGGCATTGTTTCATTTTTTCACTAGCTCATATTCCATCTGTACGGGTAGCAGCTTTCTTTGTCCACCCATCTGTCGTTGGACTTTTTGGTTACTTCCATATCTTGGCTATTGTAATACTATGCAATGCAGATTTGCGTGCCTGTGTCCTTCCAATTCTGTCTTCTTAGTTTATAGGTCCAGGAATAGGTCTGCTGGATCATATGGTAGCTCAATGTTTACCTTTTCAAGGCACCTCTATTTTGTTCTCCTTAGTGGCTCTTTCCAGGTTACGTCCCACTTAAAGTGGAGGGTATGTATTTCTTCCCAGCACCTTCAGCATTTATTCTTTGTAGTTTTTGCTGATGGTTATTCTGAGTGGTGTGAGCTGATACCTCTTTGTGGTTGAATTTGCATGTGTCTCATAATGCGTTGAAATTGAGCTTTAAGACACGTCCTTTTTATTTTTCCAGCTGTGATTAGAGCTTATTTCTTCAAAGTGTTTTCTTAAAGTATGTGTCACCATTTGAAATATTTTGGCCGTTATCTCCCTCAAGACATTTTGAGGGCAGGTTTCATTTACAGCCCTGCAGTACTTGTTCACATGAAGTGACCGTTCGCTCAGGCTTTAAACCTGCTTTTGCAGGTAACGGCCAGAGAGCGGCAGCCTTTCTACGTTCCCCATGCTGGTACTAGGGAAACAGACCTACCGGCCAGGGGTGTTCTTCGGTTATAAATTAGAGTGCAATGTGCCCGGGTAAACCCACAAATGTTGATGTCTCCTTGCTTTTGTTTGTTTTTAAATTTAATTTATATTTATTATTAGAGTAATAGTCCATTGTGTACGTGGACCACTTCTTCTTGGTGCATTCCTCTGTTGATGGACATTTTCATGGCTTCCAAGTGCTGGCTGTGGTAAATCTTGCTGGCGTACAGGTTTGCCAGCCTGTGACTTTTTGATTCTCATTTTCTCAGGTGATAGGCCAAGCAGCGGTTGTGATTGATTGACTGGTAGCTCAATGTTTCCCTTTTCAAAGCACCTACATTGTGTTTTCATTAGTGGCTCTTTACATGCCCCCCCTTACAACCGAGGGTACGCATTTCTCCATACTCCCTTCACCATTTATTTTTTGCAGCATTTTTCCTAATGGCCATTCTGACTGCTGTGAGCTGATAGGTTTTTGTAATATGGGTATGCATGTCATTAAAATTTTTAAAATTCATCATATTCCTACGCCTTTTTCTTTTCTCTTAAAAGAAAAAACCGTGAGTACAATAGAGCTCTTGAAATTGTCTTCTTCGAAGGTTGCCCTCTTTTGAATTTTTTGGTCGATTTTTGACCCCAGACATTTTCTGGAGGGCTGGTGTCATTTACAGAACTGCAAGTTGGTGAAAATTTAGTGACCTTTTGCAGTGGGTTCAAAGCTGCTGTTGTGGGAAACGGCCACAAGGAGGTAGCATTTCTCCATGCCCCAATCTGGGTACTAGGGCAGCAGAGCCTTTCTGGAAGTCATTGTCCTAGGTTGTAAATTAGAATGGAATTTGCCAGGAGAAATCCCCATAAGTTTATGTCTCATTACTTCTTCTTGGTTTTTAAAATTTTTTTTAATCTGGGTAAAGTTTAGAATATTGTTTGTCCTAGGTGTACACAATCTGGTTCATTTGTACATCATGTATGTCTATTAACGTACAGATCCTCTTCCCATGTAAAATATACCAGTGTTCCGTCGACCTCCCTTGCTATATGTTCGGTCTTTTTGATACATGTATATAATATGTATTTGTATATGTATAGTAACACTAATCTTCATTTCTCAATTTCCCCCCCTCCTTTCCTTTTAGATGAGCATAGTTTGTTTTCTAAGCCTGTGAGTGTCTTTCTCTTTGGAAATCTGTTCATCTGTGTCAGTTATTAGATAATGCCATAAGTGATAAGATAGGCTGTAGGCCTTTTGCTTTCCGACCTACTTCATGTTTTGTGATTATCTCCAGGCTCATCTATGGTGCCTCGAAGAGCAGTGCTTCAATGTTTTCCATGGCTAATATTCCATTGTGTACATGGACCACTTCTTGGTGCATTCCTCTGTTGATGGACATTTTCGTTGCTTCCAAGTGTTGCCTATGGTAAATATTGCTGGAGTGCAGGATTGCCAGCCTGTGATTTTTGATTTTCATTTTCTCAGGTGATAGACCCAGCAGTGGGTATGATTGATTGACTGGTATGGTAGCTCAACGTTTACCTTTTCAAGGCACCTCAATTGTGCTTTCATTAGTGGCTCTTACCACGTCCCCCTTAGAATCGAGGGTACGCATTTCTCCACAATCACGTCAGCATTTATTGTTTGCAGCATTTTTGTTGATGGCCATTCTGACTGGTGTGAGCTGATAGGTTTTTGTAATTTGGGTTTACGTGTCTGTAAAAATTCCTACAATTCATCATTTTTCCACGCCTTTTTCTTTTCTGTTAAAAGAAAAAAGAAAAAAAGTGTGAGTATAATATACCTCTTCAAATTTCCTTTTTGGAAGGTTGCACTCTAGAATTTTTTGGTCGATTTTCGACCTCAGTATTTTTTGGAGGGCAGGTGTCATTTACAGCACTGCAATTGGTGAATATTTAGTGACCTTTTGCAGTGGGTTTAAAGCTGCTGTTGTGGGAAACGGCCACAAGGATGCAGCATTTCTCCATTCCCAAATCTGGGTACTAGGGCAGCAGAGCCGTTCTGGAAGTCGTTTGCCTAGGTTGTAAATTTGAATGGAATGGGCCAGGAAAACCCCCCATAAGTTCATGTCTCATTACTCCTAGTTCGTGGTTTTGATTTTTTCAATTGGGGTAATGGTTAGAATGTTGCTTGTCCAAGGTATACGCACTCTGGTTCATCTACATATTCTATATACCTATTTATGTAGAGATCCTCTTCCCGTGTAAATTATTACAGAGTGTTGCGTAAACCTTCCTTGCTGTATGGTCGGTCTTTTTGATATATGTGTATAATATGTGTTTGTATACATATGGTAATGCTAATCTTCATTTATCCATTCCCCCCACCTTTCCTTTTAGATAAGCATAGTATTTTTTTTAATAAGTCTGTGATTGACTTTCTCTGTGGAAATATGTTCCTTTGTGTCAGTTATTAGATAACGCCTCTAAGTGATATCATAGGATATAGGACTTTTGCTTTCCGACTTACCTCATGTTCTGTGATTATCTCCAAGATCATCTATGGTGCCTCAAAGAACAGTGTTTCATTGTTTTCCATGGCTAGTATTCATTGTGTACATGGACCACTTCTTCTTTATCCTTTCATCTGTTGATGGACATTTTGGTTGCTTCACTGTCCTGTCTATTGTGAATAAGGCTGCAGTGCAGCTTTGGCAGCCCGGGTCTTCTTCATTCTGGTCTTCTCAGGTGAGAGGCCCATTGGTGCGCCTGCTGGATTGAATGGTACCTCAATTTTTCCTTTTAAACGCAGCTCCTTTCTGTTCTCATTATTAGCGTTTAACCCTTTTACATCTCACCAGCAGCTAGAGGGTACACAGTTCTCTAAAACCTCTTCAGCATTTATTGTTTGTAGACTTTTTGCCAATGGTCAGTCGACTGGTGCGAGTTGAAAACTTTTTGTAGATTAGATTGCATGAGTCTAATAATTCCTGAGGTTGAGCTTTTATCCATTTTCCTTTCTTTAAAAAGAGAGTGAGTAAAACTTACCTCTTCATACTATCTTCTTGAAAATTTTGCCTGTTTTGAATTTTTTTTATCCATTCCCTATCTCAGCACAATTTTGAGGGCAGGTGTCCTTTACAGCCCTGAGTCCTTGTGAATGGTAAGTGACCATTAGCTGTGGGTTAAAAGCTGCTCTTGCTGGAATCGGCCACAAGGCGGCAGCATTTCTCCTTTACCAAATCTGGTTACTAGGGCAACAGAGCCTTACTGGAAGTGGTGTTCTAGGTTGTAAATTAGAATGGAATGTGCGAGGAAAAAGCCCTTTAATTTATGTCTCATTACTTCTTGTTGGTATTTTTAACTTAATTTTTATTTTTTACCACAGCAAACTTGATTACAATGTTTTGTTTGTTCTAGGTGTGCAAGATGTGGTTCTTTCACACATATACATATATCTGTTCTTCTTCGGATCCTTTTCCCATGTAGGTTATGACACAATGTTGAGTAGTCTTCTCTTGGTATTGCGTAGGTCTTTGGTGATTATATATTTCATATGTGTATGTATCTCTCTGTTAACCTCAATATGGTAATGTATCCAATCCTCACACCATTCCATATGGTGAACCATAAGTTTTTTTAATGAATCTATGATAGTGTTTCTCTGTGGAAATATCTCTGTTTGTATCATTTTTTAGGTAACACCTATATGTGATATGGTAGGATATGTGTCTTTCGCTTTCTCACTTACTCCAAGTTGCGTGATTACTTCTAGACTCATCTATGGTGCTGCAAATGGCATTGTTTCATTTTTTCACTAGCTCATATTCCATCTGTACGGGTAGCAGCTTTCTTTGTCCACCCATCTGTCGTTGGACTTTTTGGTTACTTCCATATCTTGGCTATTGTAATACTATGCAATGCAGATTTGCGTGCCTGTGTCCTTCCAATTCTGTCTTCTTAGTTTATAGGTCCAGGAATAGGTCTGCTGGATCATATGGTAGCTCAATGTTTACCTTTTCAAGGCACCTCTATTTTGTTCTCCTTAGTGGCTCTTTCCAGGTTACGTCCCACTTAAAGTGGAGGGTATGTATTTCTTCCCAGCACCTTCAGCATTTATTCTTTGTAGTTTTTGCTGATGGTTATTCTGAGTGGTGTGAGCTGATACCTCTTTGTGGTTGAATTTGCATGTGTCTCATAATGCGTTGAAATTGAGCTTTAAGACACGTCCTTTTTATTTTTCCAGCTGTGATTAGAGCTTATTTCTTCAAAGTGTTTTCTTAAAGTATGTGTCACCATTTGAAATATTTTGGCCGTTATCTCCCTCAAGACATTTTGAGGGCAGGTTTCATTTACAGCCCTGCAGTACTTGTTCACATGAAGTGACCGTTCGCTCAGGCTTTAAACCTGCTTTTGCAGGTAACGGCCAGAGAGCGGCAGCCTTTCTACGTTCCCCATGCTGGTACTAGGGAAACAGACCTACCGGCCAGGGGTGTTCTTCGGTTATAAATTAGAGTGCAATGTGCCCGGGTAAACCCACAAATGTTGATGTCTCCTTGCTTTTGTTTGTTTTTAAATTTAATTTATATTTATTATTAGAGTAATAGTCCATTGTGTACGTGGACCACTTCTTCTTGGTGCATTCCTCTGTTGATGGACATTTTCATGGCTTCCAAGTGCTGGCTGTGGTAAATCTTGCTGGCGTACAGGTTTGCCAGCCTGTGACTTTTTGATTCTCATTTTCTCAGGTGATAGGCCAAGCAGCGGTTGTGATTGATTGACTGGTAGCTCAATGTTTCCCTTTTCAAAGCACCTACATTGTGTTTTCATTAGTGGCTCTTTACATGCCCCCCCTTACAACCGAGGGTACGCATTTCTCCATACTCCCTTCACCATTTATTTTTTGCAGCATTTTTCCTAATGGCCATTCTGACTGCTGTGAGCTGATAGGTTTTTGTAATATGGGTATGCATGTCATTAAAATTTTTAAAATTCATCATATTCCTACGCCTTTTTCTTTTCTCTTAAAAGAAAAAACCGTGAGTACAATAGAGCTCTTGAAATTGTCTTCTTCGAAGGTTGCCCTCTTTTGAATTTTTTGGTCGATTTTTGACCCCAGACATTTTCTGGAGGGCTGGTGTCATTTACAGAACTGCAAGTTGGTGAAAATTTAGTGACCTTTTGCAGTGGGTTCAAAGCTGCTGTTGTGGGAAACGGCCACAAGGAGGTAGCATTTCTCCATGCCCCAATCTGGGTACTAGGGCAGCAGAGCCTTTCTGGAAGTCATTGTCCTAGGTTGTAAATTAGAATGGAATTTGCCAGGAGAAATCCCCATAAGTTTATGTCTCATTACTTCTTCTTGGTTTTTAAAATTTTTTTTAATCTGGGTAAAGTTTAGAATATTGTTTGTCCTAGGTGTACACAATCTGGTTCATTTGTACATCATGTATGTCTATTAACGTACAGATCCTCTTCCCATGTAAAATATACCAGTGTTCCGTCGACCTCCCTTGCTATATGTTCGGTCTTTTTGATACATGTATATAATATGTATTTGTATATGTATAGTAACACTAATCTTCATTTCTCAATTTCCCCCCCTCCTTTCCTTTTAGATGAGCATAGTTTGTTTTCTAAGCCTGTGAGTGTCTTTCTCTTTGGAAATCTGTTCATCTGTGTCAGTTATTAGATAATGCCATAAGTGATAAGATAGGCTGTAGGCCTTTTGCTTTCCGACCTACTTCATGTTTTGTGATTATCTCCAGGCTCATCTATGGTGCCTCGAAGAGCAGTGCTTCAATGTTTTCCATGGCTAATATTCCATTGTGTACATGGACCACTTCTTGGTGCATTCCTCTGTTGATGGACATTTTCGTTGCTTCCAAGTGTTGCCTATGGTAAATATTGCTGGAGTGCAGGATTGCCAGCCTGTGATTTTTGATTTTCATTTTCTCAGGTGATAGACCCAGCAGTGGGTATGATTGATTGACTGGTATGGTAGCTCAACGTTTACCTTTTCAAGGCACCTCAATTGTGCTTTCATTAGTGGCTCTTACCACGTCCCCCTTAGAATCGAGGGTACGCATTTCTCCACAATCACGTCAGCATTTATTGTTTGCAGCATTTTTGTTGATGGCCATTCTGACTGGTGTGAGCTGATAGGTTTTTGTAATTTGGGTTTACGTGTCTGTAAAAATTCCTACAATTCATCATTTTTCCACGCCTTTTTCTTTTCTGTTAAAAGAAAAAAGAAAAAAAGTGTGAGTATAATATACCTCTTCAAATTTCCTTTTTGGAAGGTTGCACTCTAGAATTTTTTGGTCGATTTTCGACCTCAGTATTTTTTGGAGGGCAGGTGTCATTTACAGCACTGCAATTGGTGAATATTTAGTGACCTTTTGCAGTGGGTTTAAAGCTGCTGTTGTGGGAAACGGCCACAAGGATGCAGCATTTCTCCATTCCCAAATCTGGGTACTAGGGCAGCAGAGCCGTTCTGGAAGTCGTTTGCCTAGGTTGTAAATTTGAATGGAATGGGCCAGGAAAACCCCCCATAAGTTCATGTCTCATTACTCCTAGTGCGTGGTTTTGATTTTTTCAATTGGGGTAATGGTTAGAATGTTGCTTGTCCAAGGTATACGCACTCTGGTTCATCTACATATTCTATATACCTATTTATGTAGAGATCCTCTTCCCGTGTAAATTATTACAGAGTGTTGCGTAAACCTTCCTTGCTGTATGGTCGGTCTTTTTGATATATGTGTATAATATGTGTTTGTATACATATGGTAATGCTAATCTTCATTTATCCATTCCCCCCACCTTTCCTTTTAGATAAGCATAGTATTTTTTTTAATAAGTCTGTGATTGACTTTCTCTGTGGAAATATGTTCCTTTGTGTCAGTTATTAGATAACGCCTCTAAGTGATATCATAGGATATAGGACTTTTGCTTTCCGACTTACCTCATGTTCTGTGATTATCTCCAAGATCATCTATGGTGCCTCAAAGAACAGTGTTTCATTGTTTTCCATGGCTAGTATTCATTGTGTACATGGACCACTTCTTCTTTATCCTTTCATCTGTTGATGGACATTTTGGTTGCTTCACTGTCCTGTCTATTGTGAATAAGGCTGCAGTGCAGCTTTGGCAGCCCGGGTCTTCTTCATTCTGGTCTTCTCAGGTGAGAGGCCCATTGGTGCGCCTGCTGGATTGAATGGTACCTCAATTTTTCCTTTTAAACGCAGCTCCTTTCTGTTCTCATTATTAGCGTTTAACCCTTTTACATCTCACCAGCAGCTAGAGGGTACACAGTTCTCTAAAACCTCTTCAGCATTTATTGTTTGTAGACTTTTTGCCAATGGTCAGTCGACTGGTGCGAGTTGAAAACTTTTTGTAGATTAGATTGCATGAGTCTAATAATTCCTGAGGTTGAGCTTTTATCCATTTTCCTTTCTTTAAAAAGAGAGTGAGTAAAACTTACCTCTTCATACTATCTTCTTGAAAATTTTGCCTGTTTTGAATTTTTTTTATCCATTCCCTATCTCAGCACAATTTTGAGGGCAGGTGTCCTTTACAGCCCTGAGTCCTTGTGAATGGTAAGTGACCATTAGCTGTGGGTTAAAAGCTGCTCTTGCTGGAATCGGCCACAAGGCGGCAGCATTTCTCCTTTACCAAATCTGGTTACTAGGGCAACAGAGCCTTACTGGAAGTGGTGTTCTAGGTTGTAAATTAGAATGGAATGTGCGAGGAAAAAGCCCTTTAATTTATGTCTCATTACTTCTTGTTGGTATTTTTAACTTAATTTTTATTTTTTACCACAGCAAACTTGATTACAATGTTTTGTTTGTTCTAGGTGTGCAAGATGTGGTTCTTTCACACATATACATATATCTGTTCTTCTTCGGATCCTTTTCCCATGTAGGTTATGACACAATGTTGAGTAGTCTTCTCTTGGTATTGCGTAGGTCTTTGGTGATTATATATTTCATATGTGTATGTATCTCTCTGTTAACCTCAATATGGTAATGTATCCAATCCTCACACCATTCCATATGGTGAACCATAAGTTTTTTTAATGAATCTATGATAGTGTTTCTCTGTGGAAATATCTCTGTTTGTATCATTTTTTAGGTAACACCTATATGTGATATGGTAGGATATGTGTCTTTCGCTTTCTCACTTACTCCAAGTTGCGTGATTACTTCTAGACTCATCTATGGTGCTGCAAATGGCATTGTTTCATTTTTTCACTAGCTCATATTCCATCTGTACGGGTAGCAGCTTTCTTTGTCCACCCATCTGTCGTTGGACTTTTTGGTTACTTCCATATCTTGGCTATTGTAATACTATGCAATGCAGATTTGCGTGCCTGTGTCCTTCCAATTCTGTCTTCTTAGTTTATAGGTCCAGGAATAGGTCTGCTGGATCATATGGTAGCTCAATGTTTACCTTTTCAAGGCACCTCTATTTTGTTCTCCTTAGTGGCTCTTTCCAGGTTACGTCCCACTTAAAGTGGAGGGTATGTATTTCTTCCCAGCACCTTCAGCATTTATTCTTTGTAGTTTTTGCTGATGGTTATTCTGAGTGGTGTGAGCTGATACCTCTTTGTGGTTGAATTTGCATGTGTCTCATAATGCGTTGAAATTGAGCTTTAAGACACGTCCTTTTTATTTTTCCAGCTGTGATTAGAGCTTATTTCTTCAAAGTGTTTTCTTAAAGTATGTGTCACCATTTGAAATATTTTGGCCGTTATCTCCCTCAAGACATTTTGAGGGCAGGTTTCATTTACAGCCCTGCAGTACTTGTTCACATGAAGTGACCGTTCGCTCAGGCTTTAAACCTGCTTTTGCAGGTAACGGCCAGAGAGCGGCAGCCTTTCTACGTTCCCCATGCTGGTACTAGGGAAACAGACCTACCGGCCAGGGGTGTTCTTCGGTTATAAATTAGAGTGCAATGTGCCCGGGTAAACCCACAAATGTTGATGTCTCCTTGCTTTTGTTTGTTTTTAAATTTAATTTATATTTATTATTAGAGTAATAGTCCATTGTGTACGTGGACCACTTCTTCTTGGTGCATTCCTCTGTTGATGGACATTTTCATGGCTTCCAAGTGCTGGCTGTGGTAAATCTTGCTGGCGTACAGGTTTGCCAGCCTGTGACTTTTTGATTCTCATTTTCTCAGGTGATAGGCCAAGCAGCGGTTGTGATTGATTGACTGGTAGCTCAATGTTTCCCTTTTCAAAGCACCTACATTGTGTTTTCATTAGTGGCTCTTTACATGCCCCCCCTTACAACCGAGGGTACGCATTTCTCCATACTCCCTTCACCATTTATTTTTTGCAGCATTTTTCCTAATGGCCATTCTGACTGCTGTGAGCTGATAGGTTTTTGTAATATGGGTATGCATGTCATTAAAATTTTTAAAATTCATCATATTCCTACGCCTTTTTCTTTTCTCTTAAAAGAAAAAACCGTGAGTACAATAGAGCTCTTGAAATTGTCTTCTTCGAAGGTTGCCCTCTTTTGAATTTTTTGGTCGATTTTTGACCCCAGACATTTTCTGGAGGGCTGGTGTCATTTACAGAACTGCAAGTTGGTGAAAATTTAGTGACCTTTTGCAGTGGGTTCAAAGCTGCTGTTGTGGGAAACGGCCACAAGGAGGTAGCATTTCTCCATGCCCCAATCTGGGTACTAGGGCAGCAGAGCCTTTCTGGAAGTCATTGTCCTAGGTTGTAAATTAGAATGGAATTTGCCAGGAGAAATCCCCATAAGTTTATGTCTCATTACTTCTTCTTGGTTTTTAAAATTTTTTTTAATCTGGGTAAAGTTTAGAATATTGTTTGTCCTAGGTGTACACAATCTGGTTCATTTGTACATCATGTATGTCTATTAACGTACAGATCCTCTTCCCATGTAAAATATACCAGTGTTCCGTCGACCTCCCTTGCTATATGTTCGGTCTTTTTGATACATGTATATAATATGTATTTGTATATGTATAGTAACACTAATCTTCATTTCTCAATTTCCCCCCCTCCTTTCCTTTTAGATGAGCATAGTTTGTTTTCTAAGCCTGTGAGTGTCTTTCTCTTTGGAAATCTGTTCATCTGTGTCAGTTATTAGATAATGCCATAAGTGATAAGATAGGCTGTAGGCCTTTTGCTTTCCGACCTACTTCATGTTTTGTGATTATCTCCAGGCTCATCTATGGTGCCTCGAAGAGCAGTGCTTCAATGTTTTCCATGGCTAATATTCCATTGTGTACATGGACCACTTCTTGGTGCATTCCTCTGTTGATGGACATTTTCGTTGCTTCCAAGTGTTGCCTATGGTAAATATTGCTGGAGTGCAGGATTGCCAGCCTGTGATTTTTGATTTTCATTTTCTCAGGTGATAGACCCAGCAGTGGGTATGATTGATTGACTGGTATGGTAGCTCAACGTTTACCTTTTCAAGGCACCTCAATTGTGCTTTCATTAGTGGCTCTTACCACGTCCCCCTTAGAATCGAGGGTACGCATTTCTCCACAATCACGTCAGCATTTATTGTTTGCAGCATTTTTGTTGATGGCCATTCTGACTGGTGTGAGCTGATAGGTTTTTGTAATTTGGGTTTACGTGTCTGTAAAAATTCCTACAATTCATCATTTTTCCACGCCTTTTTCTTTTCTGTTAAAAGAAAAAAGAAAAAAAGTGTGAGTATAATATACCTCTTCAAATTTCCTTTTTGGAAGGTTGCACTCTAGAATTTTTTGGTCGATTTTCGACCTCAGTATTTTTTGGAGGGCAGGTGTCATTTACAGCACTGCAATTGGTGAATATTTAGTGACCTTTTGCAGTGGGTTTAAAGCTGCTGTTGTGGGAAACGGCCACAAGGATGCAGCATTTCTCCATTCCCAAATCTGGGTACTAGGGCAGCAGAGCCGTTCTGGAAGTCGTTTGCCTAGGTTGTAAATTTGAATGGAATGGGCCAGGAAAACCCCCCATAAGTTCATGTCTCATTACTTCTAGTTCGTGGTTTTGATTTTTTCAATTGGGGTAATGGTTAGAATGTTGCTTGTCCAAGGTATACGCACTCTGGTTCATCTACATATTCTATATACCTATTTATGTAGAGATCCTCTTCCCGTGTAAATTATTACAGAGTGTTGCGTAAACCTTCCTTGCTGTATGGTCGGTCTTTTTGATATATGTGTATAATATGTGTTTGTATACATATGGTAATGCTAATCTTCATTTATCCATTCCCCCCACCTTTCCTTTTAGATAAGCATAGTATTTTTTTAATAAGTCTGTGATTGACTTTCTCTGTGGAAATATGTTCCTTTGTGTCAGTTATTAGATAACGCCTCTAAGTGATATCATAGGATATAGGACTTTTGCTTTCCGACTTACCTCATGTTCTGTGATTATCTCCAAGATCATCTATGGTGCCTCAAAGAACAGTGTTTCATTGTTTTCCATGGCTAGTATTCATTGTGTACATGGACCACTTCTTCTTTATCCTTTCATCTGTTGATGGACATTTTGGTTGCTTCACTGTCCTGTCTATTGTGAATAAGGCTGCAGTGCAGCTTTGGCAGCCCGGGTCTTCTTCATTCTGGTCTTCTCAGGTGAGAGGCCCATTGGTGCGCCTGCTGGATTGAATGGTACCTCAATTTTTCCTTTTAAACGCAGCTCCTTTCTGTTCTCATTATTAGCGTTTAACCCTTTTACATCTCACCAGCAGCTAGAGGGTACACAGTTCTCTAAAACCTCTTCAGCATTTATTGTTTGTAGACTTTTTGCCAATGGTCAGTCGACTGGTGCGAGTTGAAAACTTTTTGTAGATTAGATTGCATGAGTCTAATAATTCCTGAGGTTGAGCTTTTATCCATTTTCCTTTCTTTAAAAAGAGAGTGAGTAAAACTTACCTCTTCATACTATCTTCTTGAAAATTTTGCCTGTTTTGAATTTTTTTTATCCATTCCCTATCTCAGCACAATTTTGAGGGCAGGTGTCCTTTACAGCCCTGAGTCCTTGTGAATGGTAAGTGACCATTAGCTGTGGGTTAAAAGCTGCTCTTGCTGGAATCGGCCACAAGGCGGCAGCATTTCTCCTTTACCAAATCTGGTTACTAGGGCAACAGAGCCTTACTGGAAGTGGTGTTCTAGGTTGTAAATTAGAATGGAATGTGCGAGGAAAAAGCCCTTTAATTTATGTCTCATTACTTCTTGTTGGTATTTTTAACTTAATTTTTATTTTTTACCACAGCAAACTTGATTACAATGTTTTGTTTGTTCTAGGTGTGCAAGATGTGGTTCTTTCACACATATACATATATCTGTTCTTCTTCGGATCCTTTTCCCATGTAGGTTATGACACAATGTTGAGTAGTCTTCTCTTGGTATTGCGTAGGTCTTTGGTGATTATATATTTCATATGTGTATGTATCTCTCTGTTAACCTCAATATGGTAATGTATCCAATCCTCACACCATTCCATATGGTGAACCATAAGTTTTTTTAATGAATCTATGATAGTGTTTCTCTGTGGAAATATCTCTGTTTGTATCATTTTTTAGGTAACACCTATATGTGATATGGTAGGATATGTGTCTTTCGCTTTCTCACTTACTCCAAGTTGCGTGATTACTTCTAGACTCATCTATGGTGCTGCAAATGGCATTGTTTCATTTTTTCACTAGCTCATATTCCATCTGTACGGGTAGCAGCTTTCTTTGTCCACCCATCTGTCGTTGGACTTTTTGGTTACTTCCATATCTTGGCTATTGTAATACTATGCAATGCAGATTTGCGTGCCTGTGTCCTTCCAATTCTGTCTTCTTAGTTTATAGGTCCAGGAATAGGTCTGCTGGATCATATGGTAGCTCAATGTTTACCTTTTCAAGGCACCTCTATTTTGTTCTCCTTAGTGGCTCTTTCCAGGTTACGTCCCACTTAAAGTGGAGGGTATGTATTTCTTCCCAGCACCTTCAGCATTTATTCTTTGTAGTTTTTGCTGATGGTTATTCTGAGTGGTGTGAGCTGATACCTCTTTGTGGTTGAATTTGCATGTGTCTCATAATGCGTTGAAATTGAGCTTTAAGACACGTCCTTTTTATTTTTCCAGCTGTGATTAGAGCTTATTTCTTCAAAGTGTTTTCTTAAAGTATGTGTCACCATTTGAAATATTTTGGCCGTTATCTCCCTCAAGACATTTTGAGGGCAGGTTTCATTTACAGCCCTGCAGTACTTGTTCACATGAAGTGACCGTTCGCTCAGGCTTTAAACCTGCTTTTGCAGGTAACGGCCAGAGAGCGGCAGCCTTTCTACGTTCCCCATGCTGGTACTAGGGAAACAGACCTACCGGCCAGGGGTGTTCTTCGGTTATAAATTAGAGTGCAATGTGCCCGGGTAAACCCACAAATGTTGATGTCTCCTTGCTTTTGTTTGTTTTTAAATTTAATTTATATTTATTATTCGAGTAATAGTCCATTGTGTACGTGGACCACTTCTTCTTGGTGCATTCCTCTGTTGATGGACATTTTCATGGCTTCCAAGTGCTGGCTGTGGTAAATCTTGCTGGCGTACAGGTTTGCCAGCCTGTGACTTTTTGATTCTCATTTTCTCAGGTGATAGGCCAAGCAGCGGTTGTGATTGATTGACTGGTAGCTCAATGTTTCCCTTTTCAAAGCACCTACATTGTGTTTTCATTAGTGGCTCTTTACATGCCCCCCCTTACAACCGAGGGTACGCATTTCTCCATACTCCCTTCACCATTTATTTTTTGCAGCATTTTTCCTAATGGCCATTCTGACTGCTGTGAGCTGATAGGTTTTTGTAATATGGGTATGCATGTCATTAAAATTTTTAAAATTCATCATATTCCTACGCCTTTTTCTTTTCTCTTAAAAGAAAAAACCGTGAGTACAATAGAGCTCTTGAAATTGTCTTCTTCGAAGGTTGCCCTCTTTTGAATTTTTTGGTCGATTTTTGACCCCAGACATTTTCTGGAGGGCTGGTGTCATTTACAGAACTGCAAGTTGGTGAAAATTTAGTGACCTTTTGCAGTGGGTTCAAAGCTGCTGTTGTGGGAAACGGCCACAAGGAGGTAGCATTTCTCCATGCCCCAATCTGGGTACTAGGGCAGCAGAGCCTTTCTGGAAGTCATTGTCCTAGGTTGTAAATTAGAATGGAATTTGCCAGGAGAAATCCCCATAAGTTTATGTCTCATTACTTCTTCTTGGTTTTTAAAATTTTTTTTAATCTGGGTAAAGTTTAGAATATTGTTTGTCCTAGGTGTACACAATCTGGTTCATTTGTACATCATGTATGTCTATTAACGTACAGATCCTCTTCCCATGTAAAATATACCAGTGTTCCGTCGACCTCCCTTGCTATATGTTCGGTCTTTTTGATACATGTATATAATATGTATTTGTATATGTATAGTAACACTAATCTTCATTTCTCAATTTCCCCCCCTCCTTTCCTTTTAGATGAGCATAGTTTGTTTTCTAAGCCTGTGAGTGTCTTTCTCTTTGGAAATCTGTTCATCTGTGTCAGTTATTAGATAATGCCATAAGTGATAAGATAGGCTGTAGGCCTTTTGCTTTCCGACCTACTTCATGTTTTGTGATTATCTCCAGGCTCATCTATGGTGCCTCGAAGAGCAGTGCTTCAATGTTTTCCATGGCTAATATTCCATTGTGTACATGGACCACTTCTTGGTGCATTCCTCTGTTGATGGACATTTTCGTTGCTTCCAAGTGTTGCCTATGGTAAATATTGCTGGAGTGCAGGATTGCCAGCCTGTGATTTTTGATTTTCATTTTCTCAGGTGATAGACCCAGCAGTGGGTATGATTGATTGACTGGTATGGTAGCTCAACGTTTACCTTTTCAAGGCACCTCAATTGTGCTTTCATTAGTGGCTCTTACCACGTCCCCCTTAGAATCGAGGGTACGCATTTCTCCACAATCACGTCAGCATTTATTGTTTGCAGCATTTTTGTTGATGGCCATTCTGACTGGTGTGAGCTGATAGGTTTTTGTAATTTGGGTTTACGTGTCTGTAAAAATTCCTACAATTCATCATTTTTCCACGCCTTTTTCTTTTCTGTTAAAAGAAAAAAGAAAAAAAGTGTGAGTATAATATACCTCTTCAAATTTCCTTTTTGGAAGGTTGCACTCTAGAATTTTTTGGTCGATTTTCGACCTCAGTATTTTTTGGAGGGCAGGTGTCATTTACAGCACTGCAATTGGTGAATATTTAGTGACCTTTTGCAGTGGGTTTAAAGCTGCTGTTGTGGGAAACGGCCACAAGGATGCAGCATTTCTCCATTCCCAAATCTGGGTACTAGGGCAGCAGAGCCGTTCTGGAAGTCGTTTGCCTAGGTTGTAAATTTGAATGGAATGGGCCAGGAAAACCCCCCATAAGTTCATGTCTCATTACTTCTAGTTCGTGGTTTTGATTTTTTCAATTGGGGTAATGGTTAGAATGTTGCTTGTCCAAGGTATACGCACTCTGGTTCATCTACATATTCTATATACCTATTTATGTAGAGATCCTCTTCCCGTGTAAATTATTACAGAGTGTTGCGTAAACCTTCCTTGCTGTATGGTCGGTCTTTTTGATATATGTGTATAATATGTGTTTGTATACATATGGTAATGCTAATCTTCATTTATCCATTCCCCCCACCTTTCCTTTTAGATAAGCATAGTATTTTTTTAATAAGTCTGTGATTGACTTTCTCTGTGGAAATATGTTCCTTTGTGTCAGTTATTAGATAACGCCTCTAAGTGATATCATAGGATATAGGACTTTTGCTTTCCGACTTACCTCATGTTCTGTGATTATCTCCAAGATCATCTATGGTGCCTCAAAGAACAGTGTTTCATTGTTTTCCATGGCTAGTATTCATTGTGTACATGGACCACTTCTTCTTTATCCTTTCATCTGTTGATGGACATTTTGGTTGCTTCACTGTCCTGTCTATTGTGAATAAGGCTGCAGTGCAGCTTTGGCAGCCCGGGTCTTCTTCATTCTGGTCTTCTCAGGTGAGAGGCCCATTGGTGCGCCTGCTGGATTGAATGGTACCTCAATTTTTCCTTTTAAACGCAGCTCCTTTCTGTTCTCATTATTAGCGTTTAACCCTTTTACATCTCACCAGCAGCTAGAGGGTACACAGTTCTCTAAAACCTCTTCAGCATTTATTGTTTGTAGACTTTTTGCCAATGGTCAGTCGACTGGTGCGAGTTGAAAACTTTTTGTAGATTAGATTGCATGAGTCTAATAATTCCTGAGGTTGAGCTTTTATCCATTTTCCTTTCTTTAAAAAGAGAGTGAGTAAAACTTACCTCTTCATACTATCTTCTTGAAAATTTTGCCTGTTTTGAATTTTTTTTATCCATTCCCTATCTCAGCACAATTTTGAGGGCAGGTGTCCTTTACAGCCCTGAGTCCTTGTGAATGGTAAGTGACCATTAGCTGTGGATTAAAAGCTGCTCTTGCTGGAATCGGCCACAAGGCGGCAGCATTTCTCCTTTACCAAATCTGGTTACTAGGGCAACAGAGCCTTACTGGAAGTGGTGTTCTAGGTTGTAAATTAGAATGGAATGTGCGAGGAAAAAGCCCTTTAATTTATGTCTCATTACTTCTTGTTGGTATTTTTAACTTAATTTTTATTTTTTACCACAGCAAACTTGATTACAATGTTTTGTTTGTTCTAGGTGTGCAAGATGTGGTTCTTTCACACATATACATATATCTGTTCTTCTTCGGATCCTTTTCCCATGTAGGTTATGACACAATGTTGAGTAGTCTTCTCTTGGTATTGCGTAGGTCTTTGGTGATTATATATTTCATATGTGTATGTATCTCTCTGTTAACCTCAATATGGTAATGTATCCAATCCTCACACCATTCCATATGGTGAACCATAAGTTTTTTTAATGAATCTATGATAGTGTTTCTCTGTGGAAATATCTCTGTTTGTATCATTTTTTAGGTAACACCTATATGTGATATGGTAGGATATGTGTCTTTCGCTTTCTCACTTACTCCAAGTTGCGTGATTACTTCTAGACTCATCTATGGTGCTGCAAATGGCATTGTTTCATTTTTTCACTAGCTCATATTCCATCTGTACGGGTAGCAGCTTTCTTTGTCCACCCATCTGTCGTTGGACTTTTTGGTTACTTCCATATCTTGGCTATTGTAATACTATGCAATGCAGATTTGCGTGCCTGTGTCCTTCCAATTCTGTCTTCTTAGTTTATAGGTCCAGGAATAGGTCTGCTGGATCATATGGTAGCTCAATGTTTACCTTTTCAAGGCACCTCTATTTTGTTCTCCTTAGTGGCTCTTTCCAGGTTACGTCCCACTTAAAGTGGAGGGTATGTATTTCTTCCCAGCACCTTCAGCATTTATTCTTTGTAGTTTTTGCTGATGGTTATTCTGAGTGGTGTGAGCTGATACCTCTTTGTGGTTGAATTTGCATGTGTCTCATAATGCGTTGAAATTGAGCTTTAAGACACGTCCTTTTTATTTTTCCAGCTGTGATTAGAGCTTATTTCTTCAAAGTGTTTTCTTAAAGTATGTGTCACCATTTGAAATATTTTGGCCGTTATCTCCCTCAAGACATTTTGAGGGCAGGTTTCATTTACAGCCCTGCAGTACTTGTTCACATGAAGTGACCGTTCGCTCAGGCTTTAAACCTGCTTTTGCAGGTAACGGCCAGAGAGCGGCAGCCTTTCTACGTTCCCCATGCTGGTACTAGGGAAACAGACCTACCGGCCAGGGGTGTTCTTCGGTTATAAATTAGAGTGCAATGTGCCCGGGTAAACCCACAAATGTTGATGTCTCCTTGCTTTTGTTTGTTTTTAAATTTAATTTATATTTATTATTCGAGTAATAGTCCATTGTGTACGTGGACCACTTCTTCTTGGTGCATTCCTCTGTTGATGGACATTTTCATGGCTTCCAAGTGCTGGCTGTGGTAAATCTTGCTGGCGTACAGGTTTGCCAGCCTGTGACTTTTTGATTCTCATTTTCTCAGGTGATAGGCCAAGCAGCGGTTGTGATTGATTGACTGGTAGCTCAATGTTTCCCTTTTCAAAGCACCTACATTGTGTTTTCATTAGTGGCTCTTTACATGCCCCCCCTTACAACCGAGGGTACGCATTTCTCCACACTCCCTTCACCATTTATTTTTTGCAGCATTTTTCCTAATGGCCATTCTGACTGCTGTGAGCTGATAGGTTTTTGTAATATGGGTATGCATGTCATTAAAATTTTTAAAATTCATCATATTCCTACGCCTTTTTCTTTTCTCTTAAAAGAAAAAACCGTGAGTACAATAGAGCTCTTGAAATTGTCTTCTTCGAAGGTTGCCCTCTTTTGAATTTTTTGGTCGATTTTTGACCCCAGACATTTTCTGGAGGGCTGGTGTCATTTACAGAACTGCAAGTTGGTGAAAATTTAGTGACCTTTTGCAGTGGGTTCAAAGCTGCTGTTGTGGGAAACGGCCACAAGGAGGTAGCATTTCTCCATGCCCCAATCTGGGTACTAGGGCAGCAGAGCCTTTCTGGAAGTCATTGTCCTAGGTTGTAAATTAGAATGGAATTTGCCAGGAGAAATCCCCATAAGTTTATGTCTCATTACTTCTTCTTGGTTTTTAAAATTTTTTTTAATCTGGGTAAAGTTTAGAATATTGTTTGTCCTAGGTGTACACAATCTGGTTCATTTGTACATCATGTATGTCTATTAACGTACAGATCCTCTTCCCATGTAAAATATACCAGTGTTCCGTCGACCTCCCTTGCTATATGTTCGGTCTTTTTGATACATGTATATAATATGTATTTGTATATGTATAGTAACACTAATCTTCATTTCTCAATTTCCCCCCCTCCTTTCCTTTTAGATGAGCATAGTTTGTTTTCTAAGCCTGTGAGTGTCTTTCTCTTTGGAAATCTGTTCATCTGTGTCAGTTATTAGATAATGCCATAAGTGATAAGATAGGCTGTAGGCCTTTTGCTTTCCGACCTACTTCATGTTTTGTGATTATCTCCAGGCTCATCTATGGTGCCTCGAAGAGCAGTGCTTCAATGTTTTCCATGGCTAATATTCCATTGTGTACATGGACCACTTCTTGGTGCATTCCTCTGTTGATGGACATTTTCGTTGCTTCCAAGTGTTGCCTATGGTAAATATTGCTGGAGTGCAGGATTGCCAGCCTGTGATTTTTGATTTTCATTTTCTCAGGTGATAGACCCAGCAGTGGGTATGATTGATTGACTGGTATGGTAGCTCAACGTTTACCTTTTCAAGGCACCTCAATTGTGCTTTCATTAGTGGCTCTTACCACGTCCCCCTTAGAATCGAGGGTACGCATTTCTCCACAATCACGTCAGCATTTATTGTTTGCAGCATTTTTGTTGATGGCCATTCTGACTGGTGTGAGCTGATAGGTTTTTGTAATTTGGGTTTACGTGTCTGTAAAAATTCCTACAATTCATCATTTTTCCACGCCTTTTTCTTTTCTGTTAAAAGAAAAAAGAAAAAAAGTGTGAGTATAATATACCTCTTCAAATTTCCTTTTTGGAAGGTTGCACTCTAGAATTTTTTGGTCGATTTTCGACCTCAGTATTTTTTGGAGGGCAGGTGTCATTTACAGCACTGCAATTGGTGAATATTTAGTGACCTTTTGCAGTGGGTTTAAAGCTGCTGTTGTGGGAAACGGCCACAAGGATGCAGCATTTCTCCATTCCCAAATCTGGGTACTAGGGCAGCAGAGCCGTTCTGGAAGTCGTTTGCCTAGGTTGTAAATTTGAATGGAATGGGCCAGGAAAACCCCCCATAAGTTCATGTCTCATTACTCCTAGTTCGTGGTTTTGATTTTTTCAATTGGGGTAATGGTTAGAATGTTGCTTGTCCAAGGTATACGCACTCTGGTTCATCTACATATTCTATATACCTATTTATGTAGAGATCCTCTTCCCGTGTAAATTATTACAGAGTGTTGCGTAAACCTTCCTTGCTGTATGGTCGGTCTTTTTGATATATGTGTATAATATGTGTTTGTATACATATGGTAATGCTAATCTTCATTTATCCATTCCCCCCACCTTTCCTTTTAGATAAGCATAGTATTTTTTTTAATAAGTCTGTGATTGACTTTCTCTGTGGAAATATGTTCCTTTGTGTCAGTTATTAGATAACGCCTCTAAGTGATATCATAGGATATAGGACTTTTGCTTTCCGACTTACCTCATGTTCTGTGATTATCTCCAAGATCATCTATGGTGCCTCAAAGAACAGTGTTTCATTGTTTTCCATGGCTAGTATTCATTGTGTACATGGACCACTTCTTCTTTATCCTTTCATCTGTTGATGGACATTTTGGTTGCTTCACTGTCCTGTCTATTGTGAATAAGGCTGCAGTGCAGCTTTGGCAGCCCGGGTCTTCTTCATTCTGGTCTTCTCAGGTGAGAGGCCCATTGGTGCGCCTGCTGGATTGAATGGTACCTCAATTTTTCCTTTTAAACGCAGCTCCTTTCTGTTCTCATTATTAGCGTTTAACCCTTTTACATCTCACCAGCAGCTAGAGGGTACACAGTTCTCTAAAACCTCTTCAGCATTTATTGTTTGTAGACTTTTTGCCAATGGTCAGTCGACTGGTGCGAGTTGAAAACTTTTTGTAGATTAGATTGCATGAGTCTAATAATTCCTGAGGTTGAGCTTTTATCCATTTTCCTTTCTTTAAAAAGAGAGTGAGTAAAACTTACCTCTTCATACTATCTTCTTGAAAATTTTGCCTGTTTTGAATTTTTTTTATCCATTCCCTATCTCAGCACAATTTTGAGGGCAGGTGTCCTTTACAGCCCTGAGTCCTTGTGAATGGTAAGTGACCATTAGCTGTGGGTTAAAAGCTGCTCTTGCTGGAATCGGCCACAAGGCGGCAGCATTTCTCCTTTACCAAATCTGGTTACTAGGGCAACAGAGCCTTACTGGAAGTGGTGTTCTAGGTTGTAAATTAGAATGGAATGTGCGAGGAAAAAGCCCTTTAATTTATGTCTCATTACTTCTTGTTGGTATTTTTAACTTAATTTTTATTTTTTACCACAGCAAACTTGATTACAATGTTTTGTTTGTTCTAGGTGTGCAAGATGTGGTTCTTTCACACATATACATATATCTGTTCTTCTTTGGATCCTTTTCCCATGTAGGTTATGACACAATGTTGAGTAGTCTTCTCTTGGTATTGCGTAGGTCTTTGGTGATTATATATTTCATATGTGTATGTATCTCTCTGTTAACCTCAATATGGTAATGTATCCAATCCTCACACCATTCCATATGGTGAACCATAAGTTTTTTTAATGAATCTATGATAGTGTTTCTCTGTGGAAATATCTCTGTTTGTATCATTTTTTAGGTAACACCTATATGTGATATGGTAGGATATGTGTCTTTCGCTTTCTCACTTACTCCAAGTTGCGTGATTACTTCTAGACTCATCTATGGTGCTGCAAATGGCATTGTTTCATTTTTTCACTAGCTCATATTCCATCTGTACGGGTAGCAGCTTTCTTTGTCCACCCATCTGTCGTTGAACTTTTTGGTTACTTCCATATCTTGGCTATTGTAATACTATGCAATGCAGATTTGCGTGCCTGTGTCCTTCCAATTCTGTCTTCTTAGTTTATAGGTCCAGGAATAGGTCTGCTGGATCATATGGTAGCTCAATGTTTACCTTTTCAAGGCACCTCTATTTTGTTCTCCTTAGTGGTTCTTTCCAGGTTACGTCCCACTTAAAGTGGAGGGTATGTATTTCTTCCCAGCACCTTCAGCATTTATTCTTTGTAGTTTTTGCTGATGGTTATTCTGAGTGGTGTGAGCTGATACATCTTTGTGGTTGAATTTGCATGTGTCTCATAATGCGTTGAAATTGAGCTTTAAGACACGTCCTTTTTATTTTTCCAGCTGTGATTAGAGCTTATTTCTTCCAAGTGTTTTCTTAAAGTATGTGTCACCATTTGAAATATTTTGGCCATTATCTCCCTCAAGACATTTTGAGGGCAGGTTTCATTTACAGCCCTGCAGTACTTGTTCACATAAAGTGACCGTTCGCTCAGGCTTTAAACCTGCTTTTGCAGGTAACGGCCAGAGAGCGGCAGCCTTTCTACGTTCCCCATGCTGGTACTAGGGAAACAGACCTACCGGCCAGTGGTGTTCTTCGGTTATAAATTAGAGTGCAATGTGCCCGGGTAAACCCACAAATGTTGATGTCTCCTTGCTTTTGTTTGTTTTTAAATTTAATTTATATTTATTATTAGAGTAATAGTCCATTGTGTACGTGGACCACTTCTTCTTGGTGCATTCCTCTGTTGATGGACATTTTCATGGCTCCCAAGTGCTGGCTGTGGTAAATCTTGCTGGCGTACAGGTTTGCCAGCCTGTGACTTTTTGATTCTCATTTTCTCAGGTGATAGGCCAAGCAGCGGTTGTGATTGATTGACTGGTAGCTCAATGTTTCCCTTTTCAAAGCACCTACATTGTGTTTTCATTAGTGGCTCCTTACATGCCCCCCCTTACAACCGAGGGTACGCATTTCTCCACACTCCCTTCACCATTTAATTTTTGCAGCATTTTTCCTAATGGCCATTCTGACTGCTGTGAGCTGATAGGTTTTTGTAGTATGGGTATGCATGTCATTAAAATTTTTGAAATTCATCATATTCCTACGCCTTTTTCTTTTCTCTTAAAAGAAAAAACCGTGAGTACAATAGAGCTCTTGAAATTGTCTTCTTCGAAGGTTGCCCTCTTTTGAATTTTTTGGTCGATTTTTGACCCCAGACATTTTCTGGAGGGCTGGTGTCATTTACAGAACTGCAAATTGGTGAAAATTTAGTGACCTTTTGCAATGGGTTCAAAGCTGCTGTTGTGGGAAACGGCCACAAGGAGGTAGCATTTCTCCATGCCCCAATCTGGGTACTAGGGCAGCAGAGCCTTTCTGGAAGTCATTGTCCTAGGTCGTAAATTAGAATGGAGTTTGCCAGGAGAAATCCCCATAAGTTTATGTCTCATTACTTCTTCTTGGTTTTTAAAATTTTTTTAATCTGGGTAAAGTTTAGAATATTGTTTGTCCTAGGTGTACACAATCTGGTTCATTTGTACATCATGTATGTCTATTAACGTACAGATCCTCTTCCCATGTAAAATATACCAGTGTTCCGTCGACCTCCCTTGCTATATGTTCGGTCTTTTTGATACATGTATATAATATGTATTTGTATATGTATAGTAACACTAATCTTCATTTCTCAATTTCCCCCCCTCCTTTCCTTTTAGATGAGCATAGTTTGTTTTCTAAGCCTGTGAGTGTCTTTCTCTTTGGAAATCTGTTCATCTGTGTCAGTTATTAGATAATGCCATAAGTGATAAGATAGGCTGTAGGCCTTTTGCTTTCCGACCTACTTCATGTTTTGTGATTATCTCCAGGCTCATCTATGGTGCCTCGAAGAGCAGTGCTTCAATGTTTTCCATGGCTAATATTCCATTGTGTACATGGACCACTTCTTCTTGGTGCATTCCTCTGTTGATGGACATTTTCATTGCTTCCAAGTGTTGCCTATGGTAAATATTGCTGGAGTGCAGGATTGCCAGCCTGTGATTTTTGATTTTCATTTTCTCAGGTGATAGACCCAGCAGTGGGTATGATTGATTGACTGGTATGGTAGCTCAACGTTTACCTTTTCAAGGCACCTCAATTGTGCTTTCATTAGTGGCTCTTACCACGTCCCCCTTAGAATCGAGGGTACGCATTTCTCCACAATCACGTCAGCATTTATTGTTTGCAGCATTTTTGTTGATGGCCATTCTGACTGGTGTGAGCTGATAGGTTTTTGTAATTTGGGTTTACGTGTCTGTAAAAATTCCTACAATTCATCATTTTTCCACGCCTTTTTCTTTTCTGTTAAAAGAAAAAAGAAAAAAAGTGTGAGTATAATATACCTCTTCAAATTTCCTTTTTGGAAGGTTGCACTCTAGAATTTTTTGGTCGATTTTCGACCTCAGTATTTTTTGGAGGGCAGGTGTCATTTACAGCACTGCAATTGGTGAATATTTAGTGACCTTTTGCAGTGGGTTTAAAGCTGCTGTTGTGGGAAACGGCCACAAGGATGCAGCATTTCTCCATTCCCAAATCTGGGTACTAGGGCAGCAGAGCCGTTCTGGAAGTCGTTTGCCTAGGTTGTAAATTTGAATGGAATGGGCCAGGAAAATCCCCCATAAGTTCATGTCTCATTACTCCTAGTTCGTGGTTTTAATTTTTTCAATTGGGGTAATGGTTAGAATGTTGCTTGTCCAAGGTATACGCACTCTGGTTCATCTACATATTCTATATACCTATTTATGTAGAGATCCTCTTCCCGTGTAAATTATTACAGAGTGTTGCGTAAACCTTCCTTGCTGTATGGTCGGTCTTTTTGATATATGTGTATAATATGTGTTTGTATACATATGGTAATGCTAATCTTCATTTATCCATTCCCCCCACCTTTCCTTTTAGATAAGCATAGTATTTTTTTTAATAAGTCTGTGATTGACTTTCTCTGTGGAAATATGTTCCTTTGTGTCAGTTATTAGATAACGCCTCTAAGTGATATCATAGGATATAGGACTTTTGCTTTCCGACTTACCTCATGTTCTGTGATTATCTCCAAGATCATCTATGGTGCCTCAAAGAGCAGTGTTTCATTGTTTTCCATGGCTAGTATTCATTGTGTACATGGACCACTTCTTCTTTATCCTTTCATCTGTTGATGGACATTTTGGTTGCTTCACTGTCCTGTCTATTGTGAATAAGGCTGCAGTGCAGCTTTGGCAGCCCGGGTCTTCTTCATTCTGGTCTTCTCAGGTGAGAGGCCCATTGGTGCGCCTGCTGGATTGAATGGTACCTCAATTTTTCCTTTTAAACGCAGCTCCTTTCTCTTCTCATTATTAGCGTTTAACCCTTTTACATCTCACCAGCAGCTAGAGGGTACACAGTTCTCTAAAACCTCTTCAGCATTTATTGTTTGTAGACTTTTTGCCAATGGTCAGTCGACTGGTGCGAGTTGAAAACTTTTTGTAGATTAGATTGCATGAGTCTACTAATTCCTGAGGTTGAGCTTTTATCCATTTTCCTTTCTTTAAAAAGAGATTGAGTAAAACTTACCTCTTCATACTATCTTCTTGAAAATTTTGCCTGTTTTGAATTATTTTTTATCCATTCCCTACCTCAGCACAATTTTGAGGGCAGGTGTCCTTTACAGCCCTGAGTCCTTGTGAATGGTAAGTGACCATTAGCTGTGGGTTAAAAGCTGCTCTTGCGGGAATCGGCCACAAGGCGGCAGCATTTCTCCTTTACCAAATCTGGTTACTAGGGCAACAGAGCCTTACTGGAAGTGGTGTTCTAGGTTGTAAATTAGAATGGAATGTGCGAGGAAAAAGCCCTTTAATTTATGTCTCATTACTTCTTGTTGGTATTTTTAACTTAATTTTTATTTTTTACCACAGCAAACTTGATTACAATGTTTTGTTTGTTCTAGGTGTGCAAGATGTGGTTCTTTCACACATATACATATATCTGTTCTTCTTCGGATCCTTTTCCCATGTAGGTTATGACACAATGTTGAGTAGTCTTCTCTTGGTATTGCGTAGGTCTTTGGTGATTATATATTTCATATGTGTATGTATCTCTCTGTTAACCTCAATATGGTAATGTATCCAATCCTCACACCATTCCATATGGTGAACCATAAGTTTTTTTTAATGAATCTATGATAGTGTTTCTCTGTGGAAATATCTCTGTTTGTATCATTTTTTAGGTAACACCTATATGTGATATGGTAGGATATGTGTCTTTCGCTTTCTCACTTACTCCAAGTTGCGTGATTACTTCTAGACTCATCTATGGTGCTGCAAATGGCATTGTTTCATTTTTTCACTAGCTCATATTCCATCTGTACGGGTAGCAGCTTTCTTTGTCCACCCATCTGTCGTTGGACTTTTTGGTTACTTCCATATCTTGGCTATTGTAATACTATGCAATGCAGATTTGCGTGCCTGTGTCCTTCCAATTCTGTCTTCTTAGTTTATAGGTCCAGGAATAGGTCTGCTGGATCATATGGTAGCTCAATGTTTACCTTTTCAAGGCACCTCTATTTTGTTCTCCTTAGTGGCTCTTTCCAGGTTACGTCCCACTTAAAGTGGAGGGTATGTATTTCTTCCCAGCACCTTCAGCATTTATTCTTTGTAGTTTTTGCTGATGGTTATTCTGAGTGGTGTGAGCTGATACCTCTTTGTGGTTGAATTTGCATGTGTCTCATAATGCGTTGAAATTGAGCTTTAAGACACGTCCTTTTTATTTTTCCAGCTGTGATTAGAGCTTATTTCTTCAAAGTGTTTTCTTAAAGTATGTGTCACCATTTGAAATATTTTGGCCGTTATCTCCCTCAAGACATTTTGAGGGCAGGTTTCATTTACAGCCCTGCAGTACTTGTTCACATGAAGTGACCGTTCGCTCAGGCTTTAAACCTGCTTTTGCAGGTAACGGCCAGAGAGCGGCAGCCTTTCTACGTTCCCCATGCTGGTACTAGGGAAACAGACCTACCGGCCAGGGGTGTTCTTCGGTTATAAATTAGAGTGCAATGTGCCCGGGTAAACCCACAAATGTTGATGTCTCCTTGCTTTTGTTTGTTTTTAAATTTAATTTATATTTATTATTAGAGTAATAGTCCATTGTGTACGTGGACCACTTCTTCTTGGTGCATTCCTCTGTTGATGGACATTTTCATGGCTCCCAAGTGCTGGCTGTGGTAAATCTTGCTGGCGTACAGGTTTGCCAGCCTGTGACTTTTTGATTCTCATTTTCTCAGGTGATAGGCCAAGCAGCGGTTGTGATTGATTGACTGGTAGCTCAATGTTTCCCTTTTCAAAGCACCTACATTGCGTTTTCATTAGTGGCTCCTTACATGCCCCCCCTTACAACCGAGGGTACGCATTTCTCCACACTCCCTTCACCATTTTTTTTTGCAGCATTTTTCCTAATGGCCATTCTGACTGCTGTGAGCTGATAGGTTTTTGTAATATGGGTATGCATGTCATTAAAATTTTTAAAATTCATCATATTCCTACGCCTTTTTCTTTTCTCTTAAAAGAAAAAACCGTGAGTACAATAGAGCTCTTGAAATTGTCTTCTTCGAAGGTTGCCGTCTTTTGAATTTTTTGGTCGATTTTTGACCCCAGACATTTTCTGGAGGGCTGGTGTCATTTACAGAACTGCAAGTTGGTGAAAATTTAGTGACCTTTTGCAGTGGGTTCAAAGCTGCTGTTGTGGGAAACGGCCACAAGGAGGTAGCATTTCTCCATGCCCCAATCTGGGTACTAGGGCAGCAGAGCCTTTCTGGAAGTCATTGTCCTAGGTTGTAAATTAGAATGGAATTTGCCAGGAGAAATCCCCATAAGTTTATGTCTCATTACTTCTTCTTGGTTTTTAAAATTTTTTTTAATCTGGGTAAAGTTTAGAATATTGTTTGTCCTAGGTGTACACAATCTGGTTCATTTGTACATCATGTATGTCTATTAACGTACAGATCCTCTTCCCATGTAAAATATACCAGTGTTCCGTCGACCTCCCTTGCTATATGTTCGGTCTTTTTGATACATGTATATAATATGTATTTGTATATGTATAGTAACACTAATCTTCATTTCTCAATTTCCCCCCCTCCTTTCCTTTTAGATGAGCATAGTTTGTTTTCTAAGCCTGTGAGTGTCTTTCTCTTTGGAAATCTGTTCATCTGTGTCAGTTATTAGATAATGTCATAAGTGATAATATAGGCTGTAGGCCTTTTGCTTTCCGACCTACTTCATGTTTTGTGATTATCTCCAGGCTCATCTATGGTGCCTCAAAGAGCAGTGCTTCAATGTTTTCCATGGCTAATATTCCATTGTGTACATGGACCACTTCTTCTTGGTGCATTCCTCTGTTGATGGACATTTTCGTTGCTTCCAAGTGTTGCCTATGGTAAATATTGCTGGAGTGCAGGATTGCCAGCCTGTGATTTTTGATTTTCATTTTCTCAGGTGATAGACCCAGCAGTGGGTATGATTGATTGACTGGTATGGTAGCTCAACGTTTACCTTTTCAAGGCACCTCAATTGTGCTTTCATTAGTGGCTCTTACCACGTCCCCATTAGAATCGAGGGTACGCATTTCTCCACAATCACGTCAGCATTTATTGTTTGCAGCATTTTTGTTGATGGCCATTCTGACTGGTGTGAGCTGATAGGTTTTTGTAATTTGGGTTTACGTGTCTGTAAAAATTCCTACAATTCATCATTTTTCCACGCCTTTTTCTTTTCTGTTAAAAGAAAAAAGAAAAAAAGTGTGAGTATAATATACCTCTTCAAATTTCCTTTTTGGAAGGTTGCACTCTAGAATTTTTTGGTCGATTTTCGACCTCAGTATTTTTTGGGGGGCAGGTGTCATTTACAGCACTGCAATTGGTGAATATTTAGTGACCTTTTGCAGTGGGTTTAAAGCTGCTGTTGTGGGAAACGGCCACAAGGATGCAGCATTTCTCCATTCCCAAATCTGGGTACTAGGGCAGCAGAGCCGTTCTAGAAGTCGTTTGCCTAGGTTGTAAATTTGAATGGAATGGGCCAGGAAAACCCCCCATAAGTTCATGTCTCATTACTCCTAGTTCGTGGTTTTAATTTTTTCAATTGGGGTAATGGTTAGAATGTTGCTTGTCCAAGGTATACGCACTCTGGTTCATCTACATATTCTATATACCTATTTATGTAGAGATCCTCTTCCCGTGTAAATTATTACAGAGTGTTGCGTAAACCCTCCTTGCTGTATGGTCGGTCTTTTTGATATATGTGTATAATATGTGTTTGTATACATATGATAATGCTAATCTTCATTTATCCATTCCCCCCAACTTTCCTTTTAGATAAGCATAGTATTTTTTTTAATAAGTCTGTGATTGACTTTCTCTGTGGAAATATGTTCCTTTGTGTCAGTTATTAGATAACGCCTCTAAGTGATATCATAGGATATAGGACTTTTGCTTTCCGACTTACCTCATGTTCTGTGATTATCTCCAAGATCATCTATGGTGCCTCAAAGAACAGTGTTTCATTGTTTTCCATGGCTAGTATTCATTGTGTACATGGACCACTTCTTCTTTATCCTTTCATCTGTTGATGGACATTTTGGTTGCTTCACTGTCCTGTCTATTGTGAATAAGGCTGCAGTGCAGCTTTGGCAGCCCGGGTCTTCTTCATTCTGGTCTTCTCAGGTGAGAGGCCCATTGGTGTGCCTGCTGGATTGAATGGTACCTCAATTTTTCCTTTTAAACGCAGCTCCTTTCTGTTCTCATTATTAGCGTTTAACCCTTTTACATCTCACCAGCAGCTAGAGGGTACACAGTTCTCTAAAACCTCTTCAGCATTTATTGTTTGTAGACTTTTTGCCAATGGTCAGTCGACTGGTGCGAGTTGAAAACTTTTTGTAGATTAGATTGCATGAGTCTAATAATTCCTGAGGTTGAGCTTTTATCCATTTTCCTTTCTTTAAAAGAGAGTGAGTAAAACTTACCTCTTCATACTATCTTCTTGAAAATTTTGCCTGTTTTGAATTTTTTTTTATCCATTCCCTATCTCAGCACAATTTTGAGGGCAGGTGTCCTTTACAGCCCTGAGTCCTTGTGAATGGTAAGTGACCATTAGCTGTGGGTTAAAAGCTGCTCTTGCGGGAATCGGCCACAAGGCGGCAGCATTTCTCCTTTACCAAATCTGGTTACTAGGGCAACAGAGCCTTACTGGAAGTGGTGTTCTAGGTTGTAAATTAGAATGAAATGTGCGAGGAAAAAGCCCTTTAATTTATGTCTCATTACTTCTTGCTGGTATTTTTAACTTAATTTTTATTTTTTACCACAGCAAACTTGATTACAATGTTTTGTTTGTTCTAGGTGTGCAAGATGTGGTTCTTTCACACATATACATATATCTGTTCTTCTTCGGATCCTTTTCCCATGTAGGTTATGACACAATGTTGAGTAGTCTTCTCTTGGTATTGCGTAGGTCTTTGGTGATTATATATTTCATATGTGTATGTATCTCTCTGTTAATCTCAATATGGTAATGTATCCAATCCTCACACCATTCCATATGGCGAACCATAAGTTTTTTTAATGAATCTATGATAGTGTTTCTCTGTGGAAATATCTCTGTTTGTATCATTTTTTAGGTAACACCTATATGTGATATGGTAGGATATGTGTCTTTTGCTTTCTCACTTACTCCAAGTTGCGTGATTACTTCTAGACTCATCTATGGTGCTGCAAATGGCATTGTTTCATTTTTTCACTAGCTCATATTCCATCTGTACGGGTAGCAGCTTTCTTTGTCCACCCATCTGTCGTTGGACTTTTTGGTTACTTCCATATCTTGGCTATTGTAATACTATGAAATGCACATTTGCGTGCCTGTGTCCTTCCAATTCTGTCTTCTTAGTTTATAGGTCCAGGAATAGGTCTGCTGGATCATATGGTAGCTCAATGTTTACCTTTTCAAGGCACCTCTATTTTGTTCTCCTTATTGGCTCTTTCCAGGTTACGTCCCACTTAAAGTGGAGGGTATGTATTTCTTCCCAGCACCTTCAGCATTTATTCTTTGTAGTTTTTGCTGATGGTTATTCTGAGTGGTGTGAGCTGATACCTCTTTGTGGTTGAATTTGCATGTGTCTCATAATGCGTTGAAATTGAGCTTTAAGACACGTCCTTTTTATTTTTCCAGCTGTGATTAGAGCTTATTTCTTCCAAGTGTTTTCTTAAAGTATGTGTCACCATTTGAAAAATTTTGGCCGTTATCTCCCTCAAGACATTTTGAGGGCAGGTTTCATTTACAGCCCTGCAGTACTTGTTCACATGAAGTGACCGTTCGCTCAGGCTTTAAACCTGCTTTTGCAGGTAACGGCCAGAGAGCGGCAGCCTTTCTACGTTCCCCATGCTGGTACTAGGGAAACAGACCTACCGGCCAGTGGTGTTCTTCGGTTATAAATTAGAGTGCAATGTGCCCGGGTAAACCCACAAATGTTGATGTCTCCTTGCTTTTGTTTGTTTTTAAATTTAATTTATATTTATTATTAGAGTAATAGTCCATTGTGTACGTGGACCACTTCTTCTTGGTGCATTCCTCTGTTGATGGACATTTTCATGGCTTCCAAGTGCTGGCTGTGGTAAATCTTGCTGGCGTACAGGTTTTCCAGCCTGTGACTTTTTGATTCTCATTTTCTCAGGTGATAGGCCAAGCAGCGGTTGTGATTGATTGACTGGTAGCTCAATGTTTCCCTTTTCAAAGCACCTACATTGTGTTTTCATTAGTGGCTCTTTACATGCCCCCCCTTACAACCGAGGGTACGCATTTCTCCACACACCCTTCACCATTTATTTTTTGCAGCATTTTTCCTAATGGCCATTCTGACTGCTGTGAGCTGATAGGTTTTTGTAATATGGGTATGCATGTCATTAAAATTTTTAAAATTCATCATATTCCTACGCCTTTTCTTTTCTCTTAAAAGAAAAAACCGTGAGTACAATAGAGCTCTTGAAATTGTCTTCTTCGAAGGTTGCCCTCTTTTGAATTTTTTGGTCGATTTTTGACCCCAGACATTTTCTGGAGGGCTGGTGTCATTTACAGAACTGCAAGTTGGTGAAAATTTAGTGACCTTTTGCAGTGGGTTCAAAGCTGCTGTTGTGGGAAACGGCCACAAGGAGGTAGCATTTCTCCATGCCCCAATCTGGGTACTAGGGCAGCAGAGCCTTTCTGGAAGTCATTGTCCTAGGTTGTAAATTAGAATGGAATTTGCCAGGAGAAATCCCCATAAGTTTATGTCTCATTACTTCTTCTTGGTTTTTAAAATTTTTTTTAATCTGGGTAAAGTTTAGAATATTGTTTGTCCTAGGTGTACACAATCTGGTTCATTTGTACATCATGTATGTCTATTAACGTACAGATCCTCTTCCCATGTAAAATATACCAGTGTTCCGTCGACCTCCCTTGCTATATGTTCGGTCTTTTTGATACATGTATATAATATGTATTTGTATATGTATAGTAACACTAATCTTCATTTCTCAATTTCCCCCCCTCCTTTCCTTTTAGATGAGCATAGTTTGTTTTCTAAGCCTGTGAGTGTCTTTCTCTTTGGAAATCTGTTCATCTGTGTCAGTTATTAGATAATGCCATAAGTGATAATATAGGCTGTAGGCCTTTTGCTTTCCGACCTACTTCATGTTTTGTGATTATCTCCAGGCTCATCTATGGTGCCTCAAAGAGCAGTGCTTCAATGTTTTCCATGGCTAATATTCCATTGTGTACATGGACCACTTCTTCTTGGTGCATTCCTCTGTTGATGGACATTTTCGTTGCTTCCAAGTGTTGCCTATGGTAAATATTGCTGGAGTGCAGGATTGCCAGCCTGTGATTTTTGATTTTCATTTTCTCAGGTGATAGACCCAGCAGTGGGTATGATTGATTGACTGGTATGGTAGCTCAACGTTTACCTTTTCAAGGCACCTCAATTGTGCTTTCATTAGTGGCTCTTACCATGTCCCCCTTAGAATCGAGGGTACGCATTTCTCCACAATCACGTCAGCATTTATTGTTTGCAGCATTTTTGTTGATGGCCATTCTGACTGGTGTGAGCTGATAGGTTTTTGTAAGTTGAGTTTACGTGTCTGTAAAAATTCCTACAATTCATCATTTTTCCACGCCTTTTTCTTTTCTGTTAAAAGAAAAAAGAAAAAAAGTGTGAGTATAATATACCTCTTCAAATTTCCTTTTTGGAAGGTTGCACTCTAGAAATTTTTGGTCGATTTTCGACCTCAGTATTTTTTGGAGGGCAGGTGTCATTTACAGCACTGCAATTGGTGAATATTTAGTGACCTTTTGCAGTGGGTTTAAAGCTGCTGTTGTGGGAAACGGCCACAAGGATGCAGCATTTCTCCATTCCCAAATCTGGGTACTAGGGCAGCAGAGCCGTTCTGGAATTCGTTTGCCTAGGTTGTAAATTTGAATGGAATGGGCCAGGAAAACCCCCCATAAGTTCATGTCTCATTACTCCTAGTTCGTGGTTTTAATTTTTTCAATTGGGGTAATGGTTAGAATGTTGCTTGTCCAAGGTATACGCACTCTGGTTCATCTACATATTCTATATACCTATTTATGTAGAGATCCTCTTCCCGTGTAAATTATTACAGAGTGTTGCGTAAACCTTCCTTGCTGTATGGTCGGTCTTTTTGATATATGTGTATAATATGTGTTTGTATACATATGGTAACGCTAATCTTCATTTATCCATTCCCCCCACCTTTCCTTTTAGATAAGCATAGTATTTTTTTTAATAAGTCTGTGATTGACTTTCTCTGTGGAAATATGTTCCTTTGTGTCAGTTATTAGATAACGCCTCTAAGTGATATCATAGGATATAGGACTTTTGCTTTCCGACTTACCTCATGTTCTGTGATTATCTCCAAGATCATCTATGGTGCCTCAAAGAGCAGTGTTTCATTGTTTTCCATGGCTAGTATTCATTGTGTACATGGACCACTTCTTCTTTATCCTTTCATCTGTTGATGGACATTTTGGTTGCTTCACTGTCCTGTCTATTGTGAATAAGGCTGCAGTGCAGCTTTGGCAGCCAGGGTCTTCTTCATTCTGGTCTTCTCAGGTGAGAGGCCCATTGGTGCGCCTGCTGGATTGAATGGTACCTCAATTTTTCCTTTTAAACGCAGCTCCTTTCTGTTCTCATTATTAGCGTTTAACCCTTTTACATCTCACCAGCAGCTAGAGGGTACACAGTTCTCTAAAACCTCTTCAGCATTTATTGTTTGTAGACTTTTTGCCAATGGTCAGTCGACTGGTGCGAGTTGAAAACTTTTTGTAGATTAGATTGCATGAGTCTAATAATTCCTGAGGTTGAGCTTTTATCCATTTTCCTTTCTTTAAAAAGAGAGTGAGTAAAACTTACCTCTTCATACTATCTTCTTGAAAATTTTGCCTGTTTTGAATTTTTTTTATCCATTCCCTATCTCAGCACAATTTTGAGGGCAGGTGTCCTTTACAGCCCTGAGTCCTTGTGAATGGTAAGTGACCATTAGCTGTGGGTTAAAAGCTGCTCTTGCTGGAATCGGCCACAAGGCGGCAGCATTTCTCCTTTACCAAATCTGGTTACTAGGGCAACAGAGCCTTACTGGAAGTGGTGTTCTAGGTTGTAAATTAGAATGAAATGTGCGAGGAAAAAGCCCTTTAATTTATGTCTCATTACTTCTTGCTGGTATTTTTAACTTAATTTTTATTTTTTACCACAGCAAACTTGATTACAATGTTTTGTTTGTTCTAGGTGTGCAAGATGTGGTTCTTTCACACATATACATATATCTGTTCTTCTTCGGATCCTTTTCCCATGTAGGTTATGACACAATGTTGAGTAGTCTTCTCTTGGTATTGCGTAGGTCTTTGGTGATTATATATTTCATATGTGTATGTATCTCTCTGTTAATCTCAATATGGTAATGTATCCAATCCTCACACCATTCCATATGGCGAACCATAAGTTTTTTTAATGAATCTATGATAGTGTTTCTCTGTGGAAATATCTCTGTTTGTATCATTTTTTAGGTAACACCTATATGTGATATGGTAGGATATGTGTCTTTTGCTTTCTCACTTACTCCAAGTTGCGTGATTACTTCTAGACTCATCTATGGTGCTGCAAATGGCATTGTTTCATTTTTTCACTAGCTCATATTCCATCTGTACGGGTAGCAGCTTTCTTTGTCCACCCATCTGTCGTTGGACTTTTTGGTTACTTCCATATCTTGGCTATTGTAATACTATGCAATGCAGATTTGCGTGCCTGTGTCCTTCCAATTCTGTCTTCTTAGTTTATAGGTCCAGGAATAGGTCTGCTGGATCATATGGTAGCTCAATGTTTACCTTTTCAAGGCACCTCTATTTTGTTCTCCTTAGTGGCTCTTTCCAGGTTACGTCCCACTTAAAGTGGAGGGTATGTATTTCTTCCCAGCACCTTCAGCATTTATTCTTTGTAGTTTTTGCTGATGGTTATTCTGAGTGGTGTGAGCTGATACCTCTTTGTGGTTGAATTTGCATGTGTCTCATAATGCGTTGAAATTGAGCTTTAAGACACGTCCTTTTTATTTTTCCAGCTGTGATTAGAGCTTATTTCTTCAAAGTGTTTTCTTAAAGTATGTGTCACCATTTGAAATATTTTGGCCGTTATCTCCCTCAAGACATTTTGAGGGCAGGTTTCATTTACAGCCCTGCAGTACTTGTTCACATGAAGTGACCGTTCGCTCAGGCTTTAAACCTGCTTTTGCAGGTAACGGCCAGAGAGCGGCAGCCTTTCTACGTTCCCCATGCTGGTACTAGGGAAACAGACCTACCGGCCAGGGGTGTTCTTCGGTTATAAATTAGAGTGCAATGTGCCCGGGTAAACCCACAAATGTTGATGTCTCCTTGCTTTTGTTTGTTTTTAAATTTAATTTATATTTATTATTAGAGTAATAGTCCATTGTGTACGTGGACCACTTCTTCTTGGTGCATTCCTCTGTTGATGGACATTTTCATGGCTCCCAAGTGCTGGCTGTGGTAAATCTTGCTGGCGTACAGGTTTGCCAGCCTGTGACTTTTTGATTCTCATTTTCTCAGGTGATAGGCCAAGCAGCGGTTGTGATTGATTGACTGGTAGCTCAATGTTTCCCTTTTCAAAGCACCTACATTGCGTTTTCATTAGTGGCTCCTTACATGCCCCCCCTTACAACCGAGGGTACGCATTTCTCCACACTCCCTTCACCATTTTTTTTTGCAGCATTTTTCCTAATGGCCATTCTGACTGCTGTGAGCTGATAGGTTTTTGTAATATGGGTATGCATGTCATTAAAATTTTTAAAATTCATCATATTCCTACGCCTTTTTCTTTTCTCTTAAAAGAAAAAACCGTGAGTACAATAGAGCTCTTGAAATTGTCTTCTTCGAAGGTTGCCGTCTTTTGAATTTTTTGGTCGATTTTTGACCCCAGACATTTTCTGGAGGGCTGGTGTCATTTACAGAACTGCAAGTTGGTGAAAATTTAGTGACCTTTTGCAGTGGGTTCAAAGCTGCTGTTGTGGGAAACGGCCACAAGGAGGTAGCATTTCTCCATGCCCCAATCTGGGTACTAGGGCAGCAGAGCCTTTCTGGAAGTCATTGTCCTAGGTTGTAAATTAGAATGGAATTTGCCAGGAGAAATCCCCATAAGTTTATGTCTCATTACTTCTTCTTGGTTTTTAAAATTTTTTTTAATCTGGGTAAAGTTTAGAATATTGTTTGTCCTAGGTGTACACAATCTGGTTCATTTGTACATCATGTATGTCTATTAACGTACAGATCCTCTTCCCATGTAAAATATACCAGTGTTCCGTCGACCTCCCTTGCTATATGTTCGGTCTTTTTGATACATGTATATAATATGTATTTGTATATGTATAGTAACACTAATCTTCATTTCTCAATTTCCCCCCCTCCTTTCCTTTTAGATGAGCATAGTTTGTTTTCTAAGCCTGTGAGTGTCTTTCTCTTTGGAAATCTGTTCATCTGTGTCAGTTATTAGATAATGTCATAAGTGATAATATAGGCTGTAGGCCTTTTGCTTTCCGACCTACTTCATGTTTTGTGATTATCTCCAGGCTCATCTATGGTGCCTCAAAGAGCAGTGCTTCAATGTTTTCCATGGCTAATATTCCATTGTGTACATGGACCACTTCTTCTTGGTGCATTCCTCTGTTGATGGACATTTTCGTTGCTTCCAAGTGTTGCCTATGGTAAATATTGCTGGAGTGCAGGATTGCCAGCCTGTGATTTTTGATTTTCATTTTCTCAGGTGATAGACCCAGCAGTGGGTATGATTGATTGACTGGTATGGTAGCTCAACGTTTACCTTTTCAAGGCACCTCAATTGTGCTTTCATTAGTGGCTCTTACCACGTCCCCATTAGAATCGAGGGTACGCATTTCTCCACAATCACGTCAGCATTTATTGTTTGCAGCATTTTTGTTGATGGCCATTCTGACTGGTGTGAGCTGATAGGTTTTTGTAATTTGGGTTTACGTGTCTGTAAAAATTCCTACAATTCATCATTTTTCCACGCCTTTTTCTTTTCTGTTAAAAGAAAAAAGAAAAAAAGTGTGAGTATAATATACCTCTTCAAATTTCCTTTTTGGAAGGTTGCACTCTAGAATTTTTTGGTCGATTTTCGACCTCAGTATTTTTTGGGGGGCAGGTGTCATTTACAGCACTGCAATTGGTGAATATTTAGTGACCTTTTGCAGTGGGTTTAAAGCTGCTGTTGTGGGAAACGGCCACAAGGATGCAGCATTTCTCCATTCCCAAATCTGGGTACTAGGGCAGCAGAGCCGTTCTAGAAGTCGTTTGCCTAGGTTGTAAATTTGAATGGAATGGGCCAGGAAAACCCCCCATAAGTTCATGTCTCATTACTCCTAGTTCGTGGTTTTAATTTTTTCAATTGGGGTAATGGTTAGAATGTTGCTTGTCCAAGGTATACGCACTCTGGTTCATCTACATATTCTATATACCTATTTATGTAGAGATCCTCTTCCCGTGTAAATTATTACAGAGTGTTGCGTAAACCCTCCTTGCTGTATGGTCGGTCTTTTTGATATATGTGTATAATATGTGTTTGTATACATATGATAATGCTAATCTTCATTTATCCATTCCCCCCAACTTTCCTTTTAGATAAGCATAGTATTTTTTTTAATAAGTCTGTGATTGACTTTCTCTGTGGAAATATGTTCCTTTGTGTCAGTTATTAGATAACGCCTCTAAGTGATATCATAGGATATAGGACTTTTGCTTTCCGACTTACCTCATGTTCTGTGATTATCTCCAAGATCATCTATGGTGCCTCAAAGAACAGTGTTTCATTGTTTTCCATGGCTAGTATTCATTGTGTACATGGACCACTTCTTCTTTATCCTTTCATCTGTTGATGGACATTTTGGTTGCTTCACTGTCCTGTCTATTGTGAATAAGGCTGCAGTGCAGCTTTGGCAGCCCGGGTCTTCTTCATTCTGGTCTTCTCAGGTGAGAGGCCCATTGGTGTGCCTGCTGGATTGAATGGTACCTCAATTTTTCCTTTTAAACGCAGCTCCTTTCTGTTCTCATTATTAGCGTTTAACCCTTTTACATCTCACCAGCAGCTAGAGGGTACACAGTTCTCTAAAACCTCTTCAGCATTTATTGTTTGTAGACTTTTTGCCAATGGTCAGTCGACTGGTGCGAGTTGAAAACTTTTTGTAGATTAGATTGCATGAGTCTAATAATTCCTGAGGTTGAGCTTTTATCCATTTTCCTTTCTTTAAAAGAGAGTGAGAAAAACTTACCTCTTCATACTATCTTCTTGAAAATTTTGCCTGTTTTGAATTTTTTTTTATCCATTCCCTATCTCAGCACAATTTTGAGGGCAGGTGTCCTTTACAGCCCTGAGTCCTTGTGAATGGTAAGTGACCATTAGCTGTGGGTTAAAAGCTGCTCTTGCGGGAATCGGCCACAAGGCGGCAGCATTTCTCCTTTACCAAATCTGGTTACTAGGGCAACAGAGCCTTACTGGAAGTGGTGTTCTAGGTTGTAAATTAGAATGAAATGTGCGAGGAAAAAGCCCTTTAATTTATGTCTCATTACTTCTTGCTGGTATTTTTAACTTAATTTTTATTTTTTACCACAGCAAACTTGATTACAATGTTTTGTTTGTTCTAGGTGTGCAAGATGTGGTTCTTTCACACATATACATATATCTGTTCTTCTTCGGATCCTTTTCCCATGTAGGTTATGACACAATGTTGAGTAGTCTTCTCTTGGTATTGCGTAGGTCTTTGGTGATTATATATTTCATATGTGTATGTATCTCTCTGTTAATCTCAATATGGTAATGTATCCAATCCTCACACCATTCCATATGGCGAACCATAAGTTTTTTTAATGAATCTATGATAGTGTTTCTCTGTGGAAATATCTCTGTTTGTATCATTTTTTAGGTAACACCTATATGTGATATGGTAGGATATGTGTCTTTTGCTTTCTCACTTACTCCAAGTTGCGTGATTACTTCTAGACTCATCTATGGTGCTGCAAATGGCATTGTTTCATTTTTTCACTAGCTCATATTCCATCTGTACGGGTAGCAGCTTTCTTTGTCCACCCATCTGTCGTTGGACTTTTTGGTTACTTCCATATCTTGGCTATTGTAATACTATGAAATGCACATTTGCGTGCCTGTGTCCTTCCAATTCTGTCTTCTTAGTTTATAGGTCCAGGAATAGGTCTGCTGGATCATATGGTAGCTCAATGTTTACCTTTTCAAGGCACCTCTATTTTGTTCTCCTTATTGGCTCTTTCCAGGTTACGTCCCACTTAAAGTGGAGGGTATGTATTTCTTCCCAGCACCTTCAGCATTTATTCTTTGTAGTTTTTGCTGATGGTTATTCTGAGTGGTGTGAGCTGATACCTCTTTGTGGTTGAATTTGCATGTGTCTCATAATGCGTTGAAATTGAGCTTTAAGACACGTCCTTTTTATTTTTCCAGCTGTGATTAGAGCTTATTTCTTCCAAGTGTTTTCTTAAAGTATGTGTCACCATTTGAAAAATTTTGGCCGTTATCTCCCTCAAGACATTTTGAGGGCAGGTTTCATTTACAGCCCTGCAGTACTTGTTCACATGAAGTGACCGTTCGCTCAGGCTTTAAACCTGCTTTTGCAGGTAACGGCCAGAGAGCGGCAGCCTTTCTACGTTCCCCATGCTGGTACTAGGGAAACAGACCTACCGGCCAGTGGTGTTCTTCGGTTATAAATTAGAGTGCAATGTGCCCGGGTAAACCCACAAATGTTGATGTCTCCTTGCTTTTGTTTGTTTTTAAATTTAATTTATATTTATTATTAGAGTAATAGTCCATTGTGTACGTGGACCACTTCTTCTTGGTGCATTCCTCTGTTGATGGACATTTTCATGGCTTCCAAGTGCTGGCTGTGGTAAATCTTGCTGGCGTACAGGTTTTCCAGCCTGTGACTTTTTGATTCTCATTTTCTCAGGTGATAGGCCAAGCAGCGGTTGTGATTGATTGACTGGTAGCTCAATGTTTCCCTTTTCAAAGCACCTACATTGTGTTTTCATTAGTGGCTCTTTACATGCCCCCCCTTACAACCGAGGGTACGCATTTCTCCACACACCCTTCACCATTTATTTTTTGCAGCATTTTTCCTAATGGCCATTCTGACTGCTGTGAGCTGATAGGTTTTTGTAATATGGGTATGCATGTCATTAAAATTTTTAAAATTCATCATATTCCTACGCCTTTTCTTTTCTCTTAAAAGAAAAAACCGTGAGTACAATAGAGCTCTTGAAATTGTCTTCTTCGAAGGTTGCCCTCTTTTGAATTTTTTGGTCGATTTTTGACCCCAGACATTTTCTGGAGGGCTGGTGTCATTTACAGAACTGCAAGTTGGTGAAAATTTAGTGACCTTTTGCAGTGGGTTCAAAGCTGCTGTTGTGGGAAACGGCCACAAGGAGGTAGCATTTCTCCATGCCCCAATCTGGGTACTAGGGCAGCAGAGCCTTTCTGGAAGTCATTGTCCTAGGTTGTAAATTAGAATGGAATTTGCCAGGAGAAATCCCCATAAGTTTATGTCTCATTACTTCTTCTTGGTTTTTAAAATTTTTTTTAATCTGGGTAAAGTTTAGAATATTGTTTGTCCTAGGTGTACACAATCTGGTTCATTTGTACATCATGTATGTCTATTAACGTACAGATCCTCTTCCCATGTAAAATATACCAGTGTTCCGTCGACCTCCCTTGCTATATGTTCGGTCTTTTTGATACATGTATATAATATGTATTTGTATATGTATAGTAACACTAATCTTCATTTCTCAATTTCCCCCCCTCCTTTCCTTTTAGATGAGCATAGTTTGTTTTCTAAGCCTGTGAGTGTCTTTCTCTTTGGAAATCTGTTCATCTGTGTCAGTTATTAGATAATGCCATAAGTGATAATATAGGCTGTAGGCCTTTTGCTTTCCGACCTACTTCATGTTTTGTGATTATCTCCAGGCTCATCTATGGTGCCTCAAAGAGCAGTGCTTCAATGTTTTCCATGGCTAATATTCCATTGTGTACATGGACCACTTCTTCTTGGTGCATTCCTCTGTTGATGGACATTTTCGTTGCTTCCAAGTGTTGCCTATGGTAAATATTGCTGGAGTGCAGGATTGCCAGCCTGTGATTTTTGATTTTCATTTTCTCAGGTGATAGACCCAGCAGTGGGTATGATTGATTGACTGGTATGGTAGCTCAACGTTTACCTTTTCAAGGCACCTCAATTGTGCTTTCATTAGTGGCTCTTACCATGTCCCCCTTAGAATCGAGGGTACGCATTTCTCCACAATCACGTCAGCATTTATTGTTTGCAGCATTTTTGTTGATGGCCATTCTGACTGGTGTGAGCTGATAGGTTTTTGTAAGTTGAGTTTACGTGTCTGTAAAAATTCCTACAATTCATCATTTTTCCACGCCTTTTTCTTTTCTGTTAAAAGAAAAAAGAAAAAAAGTGTGAGTATAATATACCTCTTCAAATTTCCTTTTTGGAAGGTTGCACTCTAGAAATTTTTGGTCGATTTTCGACCTCAGTATTTTTTGGAGGGCAGGTGTCATTTACAGCACTGCAATTGGTGAATATTTAGTGACCTTTTGCAGTGGGTTTAAAGCTGCTGTTGTGGGAAACGGCCACAAGGATGCAGCATTTCTCCATTCCCAAATCTGGGTACTAGGGCAGCAGAGCCGTTCTGGAATTCGTTTGCCTAGGTTGTAAATTTGAATGGAATGGGCCAGGAAAACCCCCCATAAGTTCATGTCTCATTACTCCTAGTTCGTGGTTTTAATTTTTTCAATTGGGGTAATGGTTAGAATGTTGCTTGTCCAAGGTATACGCACTCTGGTTCATCTACATATTCTATATACCTATTTATGTAGAGATCCTCTTCCCGTGTAAATTATTACAGAGTGTTGCGTAAACCTTCCTTGCTGTATGGTCGGTCTTTTTGATATATGTGTATAATATGTGTTTGTATACATATGGTAACGCTAATCTTCATTTATCCATTCCCCCCACCTTTCCTTTTAGATAAGCATAGTATTTTTTTTAATAAGTCTGTGATTGACTTTCTCTGTGGAAATATGTTCCTTTGTGTCAGTTATTAGATAACGCCTCTAAGTGATATCATAGGATATAGGACTTTTGCTTTCCGACTTACCTCATGTTCTGTGATTATCTCCAAGATCATCTATGGTGCCTCAAAGAGCAGTGTTTCATTGTTTTCCATGGCTAGTATTCATTGTGTACATGGACCACTTCTTCTTTATCCTTTCATCTGTTGATGGACATTTTGGTTGCTTCACTGTCCTGTCTATTGTGAATAAGGCTGCAGTGCAGCTTTGGCAGCCAGGGTCTTCTTCATTCTGGTCTTCTCAGGTGAGAGGCCCATTGGTGCGCCTGCTGGATTGAATGGTACCTCAATTTTTCCTTTTAAACGCAGCTCCTTTCTGTTCTCATTATTAGCGTTTAACCCTTTTACATCTCACCAGCAGCTAGAGGGTACACAGTTCTCTAAAACCTCTTCAGCATTTATTGTTTGTAGACTTTTTGCCAATGGTCAGTCGACTGGTGCGAGTTGAAAACTTTTTGTAGATTAGATTGCATGAGTCTAATAATTCCTGAGGTTGAGCTTTTATCCATTTTCCTTTCTTTAAAAAGAGAGTGAGTAAAACTTACCTCTTCATACTATCTTCTTGAAAATTTTGCCTGTTTTGAATTTTTTTTATCCATTCCCTATCTCAGCACAATTTTGAGGGCAGGTGTCCTTTACAGCCCTGAGTCCTTGTGAATGGTAAGTGACCATTAGCTGTGGGTTAAAAGCTGCTCTTGCTGGAATCGGCCACAAGGCGGCAGCATTTCTCCTTTACCAAATCTGGTTACTAGGGCAACAGAGCCTTACTGGAAGTGGTGTTCTAGGTTGTAAATTAGAATGAAATGTGCGAGGAAAAAGCCCTTTAATTTATGTCTCATTACTTCTTGCTGGTATTTTTAACTTAATTTTTATTTTTTACCACAGCAAACTTGATTACAATGTTTTGTTTGTTCTAGGTGTGCAAGATGTGGTTCTTTCACACATATACATATATCTGTTCTTCTTCGGATCCTTTTCCCATGTAGGTTATGACACAATGTTGAGTAGTCTTCTCTTGGTATTGCGTAGGTCTTTGGTGATTATATATTTCATATGTGTATGTATCTCTCTGTTAATCTCAATATGGTAATGTATCCAATCCTCACACCATTCCATATGGCGAACCATAAGTTTTTTTAATGAATCTATGATAGTGTTTCTCTGTGGAAATATCTCTGTTTGTATCATTTTTTAGGTAACACCTATATGTGATATGGTAGGATATGTGTCTTTTGCTTTCTCACTTACTCCAAGTTGCGTGATTACTTCTAGACTCATCTATGGTGCTGCAAATGGCATTGTTTCATTTTTTCACTAGCTCATATTCCATCTGTACGGGTAGCAGCTTTCTTTGTCCACCCATCTGTCGTTGGACTTTTTGGTTACTTCCATATCTTGGCTATTGTAATACTATGCAATGCACATTTGCGTGCCTGTGTCCTTCCAATTCTGTCTTCTTAGTTTATAGGTCCAGGAATAGGTCTGCTGGATCATATGGTAGCTCAATGTTTACCTTTTCAAGGCACCTCTATTTTGTTCTCCTTAGTGGCTCTTTCCAGGTTACGTCCCACTTAAAGTGGAGGGTATGTATTTCTTCCCAGCACCTTCAGCATTTATTCTTTGTAGTTTTTGCTGATGGTTATTCTGAGTGGTGTGAGCTGATACCTCTTTGTGGTTGAATTTGCATGTGTCTCATAATGCGTTGAAATTGAGCTTTAAGACACGTCCTTTTTATTTTTCCAGCTGTGATTAGAGCTTATTTCTTCCAAGTGTTTTCTTAAAGTATGTGTCACCATTTGAAATATTTTGGCCGTTATCTCCCTCAAGACATTTTGAGGGCAGGTTTCATTTACAGCCCTGCAGTACTTGTTCACATGAAGTGACCGTTCGCTCAGGCTTTAAACCTGCTTTTGCAGGTAACGGCCAGAGAGCGGCAGCCTTTCTACGTTCCCCATGCTGGTACTAGGGAAACAGACCTACCGGCCAGGGGTGTTCTTCGGTTATAAATTAGAGTGCAATGTGCCCGGGTAAACCCACAAATGTTGATGTCTCCTTGCTTTTGTTTGTTTTTAAATTTAATTTATATTTATTATTAGAGTAATAGTCCATTGTGTACGTGGACCACTTCTTCTTGGTGCATTCCTCTGTTGATGGACATTTTCATGGCTTCCAAGTGCTGGCTGTGGTAAATCTTGCTGGCGTACAGGTTTGCCAGCCTGTGACTTTTTGATTCTCATTTTCTCAGGTGATAGGCCAAGCAGCGGTTGTGATTGATTGACTGGTAGCTCAATGTTTCCCTTTTCAAAGCACCTACATTGTGTTTTCATTAGTGGCTCTTTACATGCCCCCCCTTACAACCGAGGGTACGCATTTCTCCACACTCCCTTCACCATTTAATTTTTGCAGCATTTTTCCTAATGGCCATTCTGACTGCTGTGAGCTGATAGGTTTTTGTAGTATGGGTATGCATGTCATTAAAATTTTTGAAATTCATCATATTCCTACGCCTTTTTCTTTTCTCTTAAAAGAAAAAACCGTGAGTACAATAGAGCTCTTGAAATTGTCTTCTTCGAAGGTTGCCCTCTTTTGAATTTTTTGGTCGATTTTTGACCCCAGACATTTTCTGGAGGGCTGGTGTCATTTACAGAACTGCAAATTGGTGAAAATTTAGTGACCTTTTGCAATGGGTTCAAAGCTGCTGTTGTGGGAAACGGCCACAAGGAGGTAGCATTTCTCCATGCCCCAATCTGGGTACTAGGGCAGCAGAGCCTTTCTGGAAGTCATTGTCCTAGGTCGTAAATTAGAATGGAGTTTGCCAGGAGAAATCCCCATAAGTTTATGTCTCATTACTTCTTCTTGGTTTTTAAAATTTTTTTAATCTGGGTAAAGTTTAGAATATTGTTTGTCCTAGGTGTACACAATCTGGTTCATTTGTACATCATGTATGTCTATTAACGTACAGATCCTCTTCCCATGTAAAATATACCAGTGTTCCGTCGACCTCCCTTGCTATATGTTCGGTCTTTTTGATACATGTATATAATATGTATTTGTATATGTATAGTAACACTAATCTTCATTTCTCAATTTCCCCCCCTCCTTTCCTTTTAGATGAGCATAGTTTGTTTTCTAAGCCTGTGAGTGTCTTTCTCTTTGGAAATCTGTTCATCTGTGTCAGTTATTAGATAATGCCATAAGTGATAAGATAGGCTGTAGGCCTTTTGCTTTCCGACCTACTTCATGTTTTGTGATTATCTCCAGGCTCATCTATGGTGCCTCGAAGAGCAGTGCTTCAATGTTTTCCATGGCTAATATTCCATTGTGTACATGGACCACTTCTTCTTGGTGCATTCCTCTGTTGATGGACATTTTCATTGCTTCCAAGTGTTGCCTATGGTAAATATTGCTGGAGTGCAGGATTGCCAGCCTGTGATTTTTGATTTTCATTTTCTCAGGTGATAGACCCAGCAGTGGGTATGATTGATTGACTGGTATGGTAGCTCAACGTTTACCTTTTCAAGGCACCTCAATTGTGCTTTCATTAGTGGCTCTTACCACGTCCCCCTTAGAATCGAGGGTACGCATTTCTCCACAATCACGTCAGCATTTATTGTTTGCAGCATTTTTGTTGATGGCCATTCTGACTGGTGTGAGCTGATAGGTTTTTGTAATTTGGGTTTACGTGTCTGTAAAAATTCCTACAATTCATCATTTTTCCACGCCTTTTTCTTTTCTGTTAAAAGAAAAAAGAAAAAAAGTGTGAGTATAATATACCTCTTCAAATTTCCTTTTTGGAAGGTTGCACTCTAGAATTTTTTGGTCGATTTTCGACCTCAGTATTTTTTGGAGGGCAGGTGTCATTTACAGCACTGCAATTGGTGAATATTTAGTGACCTTTTGCAGTGGGTTTAAAGCTGCTGTTGTGGGAAACGGCCACAAGGATGCAGCATTTCTCCATTCCCAAATCTGGGTACTAGGGCAGCAGAGCCGTTCTGGAAGTCGTTTGCCTAGGTTGTAAATTTGAATGGAATGGGCCAGGAAAATCCCCCATAAGTTCATGTCTCATTACTCCTAGTTCGTGGTTTTAATTTTTTCAATTGGGGTAATGGTTAGAATGTTGCTTGTCCAAGGTATACGCACTCTGGTTCATCTACATATTCTATATACCTATTTATGTAGAGATCCTCTTCCCGTGTAAATTATTACAGAGTGTTGCGTAAACCTTCCTTGCTGTATGGTCGGTCTTTTTGATATATGTGTATAATATGTGTTTGTATACATATGGTAATGCTAATCTTCATTTATCCATTCCCCCCACCTTTCCTTTTAGATAAGCATAGTATTTTTTTTAATAAGTCTGTGATTGACTTTCTCTGTGGAAATATGTTCCTTTGTGTCAGTTATTAGATAACGCCTCTAAGTGATATCATAGGATATAGGACTTTTGCTTTCCGACTTACCTCATGTTCTGTGATTATCTCCAAGATCATCTATGGTGCCTCAAAGAGCAGTGTTTCATTGTTTTCCATGGCTAGTATTCATTGTGTACATGGACCACTTCTTCTTTATCCTTTCATCTGTTGATGGACATTTTGGTTGCTTCACTGTCCTGTCTATTGTGAATAAGGCTGCAGTGCAGCTTTGGCAGCCCGGGTCTTCTTCATTCTGGTCTTCTCAGGTGAGAGGCCCATTGGTGCGCCTGCTGGATTGAATGGTACCTCAATTTTTCCTTTTAAACGCAGCTCCTTTCTCTTCTCATTATTAGCGTTTAACCCTTTTACATCTCACCAGCAGCTAGAGGGTACACAGTTCTCTAAAACCTCTTCAGCATTTATTGTTTGTAGACTTTTTGCCAATGGTCAGTCGACTGGTGCGAGTTGAAAACTTTTTGTAGATTAGATTGCATGAGTCTACTAATTCCTGAGGTTGAGCTTTTATCCATTTTCCTTTCTTTAAAAAGAGATTGAGTAAAACTTACCTCTTCATACTATCTTCTTGAAAATTTTGCCTGTTTTGAATTATTTTTTATCCATTCCCTACCTCAGCACAATTTTGAGGGCAGGTGTCCTTTACAGCCCTGAGTCCTTGTGAATGGTAAGTGACCATTAGCTGTGGGTTAAAAGCTGCTCTTGCGGGAATCGGCCACAAGGCGGCAGCATTTCTCCTTTACCAAATCTGGTTACTAGGGCAACAGAGCCTTACTGGAAGTGGTGTTCTAGGTTGTAAATTAGAATGGAATGTGCGAGGAAAAAGCCCTTTAATTTATGTCTCATTACTTCTTGTTGGTATTTTTAACTTAATTTTTATTTTTTACCACAGCAAACTTGATTACAATGTTTTGTTTGTTCTAGGTGTGCAAGATGTGGTTCTTTCACACATATACATATATCTGTTCTTCTTCGGATCCTTTTCCCATGTAGGTTATGACACAATGTTGAGTAGTCTTCTCTTGGTATTGCGTAGGTCTTTGGTGATTATATATTTCATATGTGTATGTATCTCTCTGTTAACCTCAATATGGTAATGTATCCAATCCTCACACCATTCCATATGGTGAACCATAAGTTTTTTTTAATGAATCTATGATAGTGTTTCTCTGTGGAAATATCTCTGTTTGTATCATTTTTTAGGTAACACCTATATGTGATATGGTAGGATATGTGTCTTTCGCTTTCTCACTTACTCCAAGTTGCGTGATTACTTCTAGACTCATCTATGGTGCTGCAAATGGCATTGTTTCATTTTTTCACTAGCTCATATTCCATCTGTACGGGTAGCAGCTTTCTTTGTCCACCCATCTGTCGTTGGACTTTTTGGTTACTTCCATATCTTGGCTATTGTAATACTATGCAATGCAGATTTGCGTGCCTGTGTCCTTCCAATTCTGTCTTCTTAGTTTATAGGTCCAGGAATAGGTCTGCTGGATCATATGGTAGCTCAATGTTTACCTTTTCAAGGCACCTCTATTTTGTTCTCCTTAGTGGCTCTTTCCAGGTTACGTCCCACTTAAAGTGGAGGGTATGTATTTCTTCCCAGCACCTTCAGCATTTATTCTTTGTAGTTTTTGCTGATGGTTATTCTGAGTGGTGTGAGCTGATACCTCTTTGTGGTTGAATTTGCATGTGTCTCATAATGCGTTGAAATTGAGCTTTAAGACACGTCCTTTTTATTTTTCCAGCTGTGATTAGAGCTTATTTCTTCAAAGTGTTTTCTTAAAGTATGTGTCACCATTTGAAATATTTTGGCCGTTATCTCCCTCAAGACATTTTGAGGGCAGGTTTCATTTACAGCCCTGCAGTACTTGTTCACATGAAGTGACCGTTCGCTCAGGCTTTAAACCTGCTTTTGCAGGTAACGGCCAGAGAGCGGCAGCCTTTCTACGTTCCCCATGCTGGTACTAGGGAAACAGACCTACCGGCCAGGGGTGTTCTTCGGTTATAAATTAGAGTGCAATGTGCCCGGGTAAACCCACAAATGTTGATGTCTCCTTGCTTTTGTTTGTTTTTAAATTTAATTTATATTTATTATTAGAGTAATAGTCCATTGTGTACGTGGACCACTTCTTCTTGGTGCATTCCTCTGTTGATGGACATTTTCATGGCTCCCAAGTGCTGGCTGTGGTAAATCTTGCTGGCGTACAGGTTTGCCAGCCTGTGACTTTTTGATTCTCATTTTCTCAGGTGATAGGCCAAGCAGCGGTTGTGATTGATTGACTGGTAGCTCAATGTTTCCCTTTTCAAAGCACCTACATTGTGTTTTCATTAGTGGCTCCTTACATGCCCCCCCTTACAACCGAGGGTACGCATTTCTCCACACTCCCTTCACCATTTTTTTTTGCAGCATTTTTCCTAATGGCCATTCTGACTGCTGTGAGCTGATAGGTTTTTGTAATATGGGTATGCATGTCATTAAAATTTTTAAAATTCATCATATTCCTACGCCTTTTTCTTTTCTCTTAAAAGAAAAAACCGTGAGTACAATAGAGCTCTTGAAATTGTCTTCTTCGAAGGTTGCCGTCTTTTGAATTTTTTGGTCGATTTTTGACCCCAGACATTTTCTGGAGGGCTGGTGTCATTTACAGAACTGCAAGTTGGTGAAAATTTAGTGACCTTTTGCAGTGGGTTCAAAGCTGCTGTTGTGGGAAACGGCCACAAGGAGGTAGCATTTCTCCATGCCCCAATCTGGGTACTAGGGCAGCAGAGCCTTTCTGGAAGTCATTGTCCTAGGTTGTAAATTAGAATGGAATTTGCCAGGAGAAATCCCCATAAGTTTATGTCTCATTACTTCTTCTTGGTTTTTAAAATTTTTTTAATCTGGGTAAAGTTTAGAATATTGTTTGTCCTAGGTGTACACAATCTGGTTCATTTGTACATCATGTATGTCTATTAACGTACAGATCCTCTTCCCATGTAAAATATACCAGTGTTCCGTCGACCTCCCTTGCTATATGTTCGGTCTTTTTGATACATGTATATAATATGTATTTGTATATGTATAGTAACACTAATCTTCATTTCTCAATTTCCCCCCCTCCTTTCCTTTTAGATGAGCATAGTTTGTTTTCTAAGCCTGTGAGTGTCTTTCTCTTTGGAAATCTGTTCATCTGTGTCAGTTATTAGATAATGTCATAAGTGATAATATAGGCTGTAGGCCTTTTGCTTTCCGACCTACTTCATGTTTTGTGATTATCTCCAGGCTCATCTATGGTGCCTCAAAGAGCAGTGCTTCAATGTTTTCCATGGCTAATATTCCATTGTGTACATGGACCACTTCTTCTTGGTGCATTCCTCTGTTGATGGACATTTTCGTTGCTTCCAAGTGTTGCCTATGGTAAATATTGCTGGAGTGCAGGATTGGCAGCCTGTGATTTTTGATTTTCATTTTCTCAGGTGATAGACCCAGCAGTGGGTATGATTGATTGACTGGTATGGTAGCTCAACGTTTACCTTTTCAAAGCACCTCAATTGTGCTTTCATTAGTGGCTCTTACCACGTCCCCATTAGAATCGAGGGTACGCATTTCTCCACAATCACGTCAGCATTTATTGTTTGCAGCATTTTTGTTGATGGCCATTCTGACTGGTGTGAGCTGATAGGTTTTTGTAATTTGGGTTTACGTGTCTGTAAAAATTCCTACAATTCATCATTTTTCCACGCCTTTTTCTTTTCTGTTAAAAGAAAAAAGAAAAAAAGTGTGAGTATAATATACCTCTTCAAATTTCCTTTTTGGAAGGTTGCACTCTAGAATTTTTTGGTCGATTTTCGACCTCAGTATTTTTTGGGGGGCAGGTGTCATTTACAGCACTGCAATTGGTGAATATTTAGTGACCTTTTGCAGTGGGTTTAAAGCTGCTGTTGTGGGAAACGGCCACAAGGATGCAGCATTTCTCCATTCCCAAATCTGGGTACTAGGGCAGCAGAGCCGTTCTAGAAGTCGTTTGCCTAGGTTGTAAATTTGAATGGAATGGGCCAGGAAAACCCCCCATAAGTTCATGTCTCATTACTCCTAGTTCGTGGTTTTAATTTTTTCAATTGGGGTAATGGTTAGAATGTTGCTTGTCCAAGGTATACGCACTCTGGTTCATCTACATATTCTATATACCTATTTATGTAGAGATCCTCTTCCCGTGTAAATTATTACAGAGTGTTGCGTAAACCCTCCTTGCTGTATGGTCGGTCTTTTTGATATATGTGTATAATATGTGTTTGTATACATATGATAATGCTAATCTTCATTTATCCATTCCCCCCAACTTTCCTTTTAGATAAGCATAGTATTTTTTTTAATAAGTCTGTGATTGACTTTCTCTGTGGAAATATGTTCCTTTGTGTCAGTTATTAGATAACGCCTCTAAGTGATATCATAGGATATAGGACTTTTGCTTTCCGACTTACCTCATGTTCTGTGATTATCTCCAAGATCATCTATGGTGCCTCAAAGAACAGTGTTTCATTGTTTTCCATGGCTAGTATTCATTGTGTACATGGACCACTTCTTCTTTATCCTTTCATCTGTTGATGGACATTTTGGTTGCTTCACTGTCCTGTCTATTGTGAATAAGGCTGCAGTGCAGCTTTGGCAGCCCGGGTCTTCTTCATTCTGGTCTTCTCAGGTGAGAGGCCCATTGGTGTGCCTGCTGGATTGAATGGTACCTCAATTTTTCCTTTTAAACGCAGCTCCTTTCTGTTCTCATTATTAGCGTTTAACCCTTTTACATCTCACCAGCAGCTAGAGGGTACACAGTTCTCTAAAACCTCTTCAGCATTTATTGTTTGTAGACTTTTTGCCAATGGTCAGTCGACTGGTGCGAGTTGAAAACTTTTTGTAGATTAGATTGCATGAGTCTAATAATTCCTGAGGTTGAGCTTTTATCCATTTTCCTTTCTTTAAAAGAGAGTGAGTAAAACTTACCTCTTCATACTATCTTCTTGAAAATTTTGCCTGTTTTGAATTTTTTTTTATCCATTCCCTATCTCAGCACAATTTTGAGGGCAGGTGTCCTTTACAGCCCTGAGTCCTTGTGAATGGTAAGTGACCATTAGCTGTGGGTTAAAAGCTGCTCTTGCGGGAATCGGCCACAAGGCGGCAGCATTTCTCCTTTACCAAATCTGGTTACTAGGGCAACAGAGCCTTACTGGAAGTGGTGTTCTAGGTTGTAAATTAGAATGAAATGTGCGAGGAAAAAGCCCTTTAATTTATGTCTCATTACTTCTTGCTGGTATTTTTAACTTAATTTTTATTTTTTACCACAGCAAACTTGATTACAATGTTTTGTTTGTTCTAGGTGTGCAAGATGTGGTTCTTTCACACATATACATATATCTGTTCTTCTTCGGATCCTTTTCCCATGTAGGTTATGACACAATGTTGAGTAGTCTTCTCTTGGTATTGCGTAGGTCTTTGGTGATTATATATTTCATATGTGTATGTATCTCTCTGTTAATCTCAATATGGTAATGTATCCAATCCTCACACCATTCCATATGGCGAACCATAAGTTTTTTTAATGAATCTATGATAGTGTTTCTCTGTGGAAATATCTCTGTTTGTATCATTTTTTAGGTAACACCTATATGTGATATGGTAGGATATGTGTCTTTTGCTTTCTCACTTACTCCAAGTTGCGTGATTACTTCTAGACTCATCTATGGTGCTGCAAATGGCATTGTTTCATTTTTTCACTAGCTCATATTCCATCTGTACGGGTAGCAGCTTTCTTTGTCCACCCATCTGTCGTTGGACTTTTTGGTTACTTCCATATCTTGGCTATTGTAATACTATGAAATGCACATTTGCGTGCCTGTGTCCTTCCAATTCTGTCTTCTTAGTTTATAGGTCCAGGAATAGGTCTGCTGGATCATATGGTAGCTCAATGTTTACCTTTTCAAGGCACCTCTATTTTGTTCTCCTTATTGGCTCTTTCCAGGTTACGTCCCACTTAAAGTGGAGGGTATGTATTTCTTCCCAGCACCTTCAGCATTTATTCTTTGTAGTTTTTGCTGATGGTTATTCTGAGTGGTGTGAGCTGATACCTCTTTGTGGTTGAATTTGCATGTGTCTCATAATGCGTTGAAATTGAGCTTTAAGACACGTCCTTTTTATTTTTCCAGCTGTGATTAGAGCTTATTTCTTCCAAGTGTTTTCTTAAAGTATGTGTCACCATTTGAAAAATTTTGGCCGTTATCTCCCTCAAGACATTTTGAGGGCAGGTTTCATTTACAGCCCTGCAGTACTTGTTCACATGAAGTGACCGTTCGCTCAGGCTTTAAACCTGCTTTTGCAGGTAACGGCCAGAGAGCGGCAGCCTTTCTACGTTCCCCATGCTGGTACTAGGGAAACAGACCTACCGGCCAGTGGTGTTCTTCGGTTATAAATTAGAGTGCAATGTGCCCGGGTAAACCCACAAATGTTGATGTCTCCTTGCTTTTGTTTGTTTTTAAATTTAATTTATATTTATTATTAGAGTAATAGTCCATTGTGTACGTGGACCACTTCTTCTTGGTGCATTCCTCTGTTGATGGACATTTTCATGGCTTCCAAGTGCTGGCTGTGGTAAATCTTGCTGGCGTACAGGTTTTCCAGCCTGTGACTTTTTGATTCTCATTTTCTCAGGTGATAGGCCAAGCAGCGGTTGTGATTGATTGACTGGTAGCTCAATGTTTCCCTTTTCAAAGCACCTACATTGTGTTTTCATTAGTGGCTCTTTACATGCCCCCCCTTACAACCGAGGGTACGCATTTCTCCACACACCCTTCACCATTTATTTTTTGCAGCATTTTTCCTAATGGCCATTCTGACTGCTGTGAGCTGATAGGTTTTTGTAATATGGGTATGCATGTCATTAAAATTTTTAAAATTCATCATATTCCTACGCCTTTTCTTTTCTCTTAAAAGAAAAAACCGTGAGTACAATAGAGCTCTTGAAATTGTCTTCTTCGAAGGTTGCCCTCTTTTGAATTTTTTGGTCGATTTTTGACCCCAGACATTTTCTGGAGGGCTGGTGTCATTTACAGAACTGCAAGTTGGTGAAAATTTAGTGACCTTTTGCAGTGGGTTCAAAGCTGCTGTTGTGGGAAACGGCCACAAGGAGGTAGCATTTCTCCATGCCCCAATCTGGGTACTAGGGCAGCAGAGCCTTTCTGGAAGTCATTGTCCTAGGTTGTAAATTAGAATGGAATTTGCCAGGAGAAATCCCCATAAGTTTATGTCTCATTACTTCTTCTTGGTTTTTAAAATTTTTTTTAATCTGGGTAAAGTTTAGAATATTGTTTGTCCTAGGTGTACACAATCTGGTTCATTTGTACATCATGTATGTCTATTAACGTACAGATCCTCTTCCCATGTAAAATATACCAGTGTTCCGTCGACCTCCCTTGCTATATGTTCGGTCTTTTTGATACATGTATATAATATGTATTTGTATATGTATAGTAACACTAATCTTCATTTCTCAATTTCCCCCCCTCCTTTCCTTTTAGATGAGCATAGTTTGTTTTCTAAGCCTGTGAGTGTCTTTCTCTTTGGAAATCTGTTCATCTGTGTCAGTTATTAGATAATGCCATAAGTGATAATATAGGCTGTAGGCCTTTTGCTTTCCGACCTACTTCATGTTTTGTGATTATCTCCAGGCTCATCTATGGTGCCTCAAAGAGCAGTGCTTCAATGTTTTCCATGGCTAATATTCCATTGTGTACATGGACCACTTCTTCTTGGTGCATTCCTCTGTTGATGGACATTTTCGTTGCTTCCAAGTGTTGCCTATGGTAAATATTGCTGGAGTGCAGGATTGCCAGCCTGTGATTTTTGATTTTCATTTTCTCAGGTGATAGACCCAGCAGTGGGTATGATTGATTGACTGGTATGGTAGCTCAACGTTTACCTTTTCAAGGCACCTCAATTGTGCTTTCATTAGTGGCTCTTACCATGTCCCCCTTAGAATCGAGGGTACGCATTTCTCCACAATCACGTCAGCATTTATTGTTTGCAGCATTTTTGTTGATGGCCATTCTGACTGGTGTGAGCTGATAGGTTTTTGTAAGTTGAGTTTACGTGTCTGTAAAAATTCCTACAATTCATCATTTTTCCACGCCTTTTTCTTTTCTGTTAAAAGAAAAAAGAAAAAAAGTGTGAGTATAATATACCTCTTCAAATTTCCTTTTTGGAAGGTTGCACTCTAGAAATTTTTGGTCGATTTTCGACCTCAGTATTTTTTGGAGGGCAGGTGTCATTTACAGCACTGCAATTGGTGAATATTTAGTGACCTTTTGCAGTGGGTTTAAAGCTGCTGTTGTGGGAAACGGCCACAAGGATGCAGCATTTCTCCATTCCCAAATCTGGGTACTAGGGCAGCAGAGCCGTTCTGGAATTCGTTTGCCTAGGTTGTAAATTTGAATGGAATGGGCCAGGAAAACCCCCCATAAGTTCATGTCTCATTACTCCTAGTTCGTGGTTTTAATTTTTTCAATTGGGGTAATGGTTAGAATGTTGCTTGTCCAAGGTATACGCACTCTGGTTCATCTACATATTCTATATACCTATTTATGTAGAGATCCTCTTCCCGTGTAAATTATTACAGAGTGTTGCGTAAACCTTCCTTGCTGTATGGTCGGTCTTTTTGATATATGTGTATAATATGTGTTTGTATACATATGGTAACGCTAATCTTCATTTATCCATTCCCCCCACCTTTCCTTTTAGATAAGCATAGTATTTTTTTTAATAAGTCTGTGATTGACTTTCTCTGTGGAAATATGTTCCTTTGTGTCAGTTATTAGATAACGCCTCTAAGTGATATCATAGGATATAGGACTTTTGCTTTCCGACTTACCTCATGTTCTGTGATTATCTCCAAGATCATCTATGGTGCCTCAAAGAGCAGTGTTTCATTGTTTTCCATGGCTAGTATTCATTGTGTACATGGACCACTTCTTCTTTATCCTTTCATCTGTTGATGGACATTTTGGTTGCTTCACTGTCCTGTCTATTGTGAATAAGGCTGCAGTGCAGCTTTGGCAGCCAGGGTCTTCTTCATTCTGGTCTTCTCAGGTGAGAGGCCCATTGGTGCGCCTGCTGGATTGAATGGTACCTCAATTTTTCCTTTTAAACGCAGCTCCTTTCTGTTCTCATTATTAGCGTTTAACCCTTTTACATCTCACCAGCAGCTAGAGGGTACACAGTTCTCTAAAACCTCTTCAGCATTTATTGTTTGTAGACTTTTTGCCAATGGTCAGTCGACTGGTGCGAGTTGAAAACTTTTTGTAGATTAGATTGCATGAGTCTAATAATTCCTGAGGTTGAGCTTTTATCCATTTTCCTTTCTTTAAAAAGAGAGTGAGTAAAACTTACCTCTTCATACTATCTTCTTGAAAATTTTGCCTGTTTTGAATTTTTTTTATCCATTCCCTATCTCAGCACAATTTTGAGGGCAGGTGTCCTTTACAGCCCTGAGTCCTTGTGAATGGTAAGTGACCATTAGCTGTGGGTTAAAAGCTGCTCTTGCTGGAATCGGCCACAAGGCGGCAGCATTTCTCCTTTACCAAATCTGGTTACTAGGGCAACAGAGCCTTACTGGAAGTGGTGTTCTAGGTTGTAAATTAGAATGAAATGTGCGAGGAAAAAGCCCTTTAATTTATGTCTCATTACTTCTTGCTGGTATTTTTAACTTAATTTTTATTTTTTACCACAGCAAACTTGATTACAATGTTTTGTTTGTTCTAGGTGTGCAAGATGTGGTTCTTTCACACATATACATATATCTGTTCTTCTTCGGATCCTTTTCCCATGTAGGTTATGACACAATGTTGAGTAGTCTTCTCTTGGTATTGCGTAGGTCTTTGGTGATTATATATTTCATATGTGTATGTATCTCTCTGTTAATCTCAATATGGTAATGTATCCAATCCTCACACCATTCCATATGGCGAACCATAAGTTTTTTTAATGAATCTATGATAGTGTTTCTCTGTGGAAATATCTCTGTTTGTATCATTTTTTAGGTAACACCTATATGTGATATGGTAGGATATGTGTCTTTTGCTTTCTCACTTACTCCAAGTTGCGTGATTACTTCTAGACTCATCTATGGTGCTGCAAATGGCATTGTTTCATTTTTTCACTAGCTCATATTCCATCTGTACGGGTAGCAGCTTTCTTTGTCCACCCATCTGTCGTTGGACTTTTTGGTTACTTCCATATCTTGGCTATTGTAATACTATGCAATGCACATTTGCGTGCCTGTGTCCTTCCAATTCTGTCTTCTTAGTTTATAGGTCCAGGAATAGGTCTGCTGGATCATATGGTAGCTCAATGTTTACCTTTTCAAGGCACCTCTATTTTGTTCTCCTTAGTGGCTCTTTCCAGGTTACGTCCCACTTAAAGTGGAGGGTATGTATTTCTTCCCAGCACCTTCAGCATTTATTCTTTGTAGTTTTTGCTGATGGTTATTCTGAGTGGTGTGAGCTGATACCTCTTTGTGGTTGAATTTGCATGTGTCTCATAATGCGTTGAAATTGAGCTTTAAGACACGTCCTTTTTATTTTTCCAGCTGTGATTAGAGCTTATTTCTTCCAAGTGTTTTCTTAAAGTATGTGTCACCATTTGAAATATTTTGGCCGTTATCTCCCTCAAGACATTTTGAGGGCAGGTTTCATTTACAGCCCTGCAGTACTTGTTCACATGAAGTGACCGTTCGCTCAGGCTTTAAACCTGCTTTTGCAGGTAACGGCCAGAGAGCGGCAGCCTTTCTACGTTCCCCATGCTGGTACTAGGGAAACAGACCTACCGGCCAGTGGTGTTCTTCGGTTATAAATTAGAGTGCAATGTGCCCGGGTAAACCCACAAATGTTGATGTCTCCTTGCTTTTGTTTGTTTTTAAATTTAATTTATATTTATTATTAGAGTAATAGTCCATTGTGTACGTGGACCACTTCTTCTTGGTGCATTCCTCTGTTGGTGGACATTTTCATGGCTTCCAAGTGCTGGCTGTGGTAAATCTTGCTGGCGTACAGGTTTTCCAGCCTGTGACTTTTTGATTCTCATTTTCTCAGGTGATAGGCCAAGCAGCGGTTGTGATTGATTGACTGGTAGCTCAATGTTTCCCTTTTCAAAGCACCTACATTGTGTTTTCATTAGTGGCTCTTTACATGCCCCCCCTTACAACCGAGGGTACGCATTTCTCCACACACCCTTCACCATTTATTTTTTGCAGCATTTTTCCTAATGGCCATTCTGACTGCTGTGAGCTGATAGGTTTTTGTAATATGGGTATGCATGTCATTAAAATTTTTAAAATTCATCATATTCCTACGCCTTTTCTTTTCTCTTAAAAGAAAAAACCGTGAGTACAATAGAGCTCTTGAAATTGTCTTCTTCGAAGGTTGCCCTCTTTTGAATTTTTTGGTCGATTTTTGACCCCAGACATTTTCTGGAGGGCTGGTGTCATTTACAGAACTGCAAGTTGGTGAAAATTTAGTGACCTTTTGCAGTGGGTTCAAAGCTGCTGTTGTGGGAAACGGCCACAAGGAGGTAGCATTTCTCCATGCCCCAATCTGGGTACTAGGGCAGCAGAGCCTTTCTGGAAGTCATTGTCCTAGGTTGTAAATTAGAATGGAATTTGCCAGGAGAAATCCCCATAAGTTTATGTCTCATTACTTCTTCTTGGTTTTTAAAATTTTTTTTAATCTGGGTAAAGTTTAGAATATTGTTTGTCCTAGGTGTACACAATCTGGTTCATTTGTACATCATGTATGTCTATTAACGTACAGATCCTCTTCCCATGTAAAATATACCAGTGTTCCGTCGACCTCCCTTGCTATATGTTCGGTCTTTTTGATACATGTATATAATATGTATTTGTATATGTATAGTAACACTAATCTTCATTTCTCAATTTCCCCCCCTCCTTTCCTTTTAGATGAGCATAGTTTGTTTTCTAAGCCTGTGAGTGTCTTTCTCTTTGGAAATCTGTTCATCTGTGTCAGTTATTAGATAATGCCATAAGTGATAATATAGGCTGTAGGCCTTTTGCTTTCCGACCTACTTCATGTTTTGTGATTATCTCCAGGCTCATCTATGGTGCCTCAAAGAGCAGTGCTTCAATGTTTTCCATGGCTAATATTCCATTGTGTACATGGACCACTTCTTCTTGGTGCATTCCTCTGTTGATGGACATTTTCGTTGCTTCCAAGTGTTGCCTATGGTAAATATTGCTGGAGTGCAGGATTGCCAGCCTGTGATTTTTGATTTTCATTTTCTCAGGTGATAGACCCAGCAGTGGGTATGATTGATTGACTGGTATGGTAGCTCAACGATTACCTTTTCAAGGCACCTCAATTGTGCTTTCATTAGTGGCTCTTACCATGTCCCCCTTAGAATCGAGGGTACGCATTTCTCCACAATCACGTCAGCATTTATTGTTTGCAGCATTTTTGTTGATGGCCATTCTGACTGGTGTGAGCTGATAGGTTTTTGTAAGTTGAGTTTACGTGTCTGTAAAAATTCCTACAATTCATCATTTTTCCACGCCTTTTTCTTTTCTGTTAAAAGAAAAAAGAAAAAAAGTGTGAGTATAATATACCTCTTCAAATTTCCTTTTTGGAAGGTTGCACTCTAGAAATTTTTGGTCGATTTTCGACCTCAGTATTTTTTGGAGGGCAGGTGTCATTTACAGCACTGCAATTGGTGAATATTTAGTGACCTTTTGCAGTGGGTTTAAAGCTGCTGTTGTGGGAAACGGCCACAAGGATGCAGCATTTCTCCATTCCCAAATCTGGGTACTAGGGCAGCAGAGCCGTTCTGGAATTCGTTTGCCTAGGTTGTAAATTTGAATGGAATGGGCCAGGAAAACCCCCCATAAGTTCATGTCTCATTACTCCTAGTTCGTGGTTTTAATTTTTTCAATTGGGGTAATGGTTAGAATGTTGCTTGTCCAAGGTATACGCACTCTGGTTCATCTACATATTCTATATACCTATTTATGTAGAGATCCTCTTCCCGTGTAAATTATTACAGAGTGTTGCGTAAACCTTCCTTGCTGTATGGTCGGTCTTTTTGATATATGTGTATAATATGTGTTTGTATACATATGGTAATGCTAATCTTCATTTATCCATTCCCCCCACCTTTCCTTTTAGATAAGCATAGTATTTTTTTTAATAAGTCTGTGATTGACTTTCTCTGTGGAAATATGTTCCTTTGTGTCAGTTATTAGATAACGCCTCTAAGTGATATCATAGGATATAGGACTTTTGCTTTCCGACTTACCTCATGTTCTGTGATTATCTCCAAGATCATCTATGGTGCCTCAAAGAGCAGTGTTTCATTGTTTTCCATGGCTAGTATTCATTGTGTACATGGACCACTTCTTCTTTATCCTTTCATCTGTTGATGGACATTTTGGTTGCTTCACTGTCCTGTCTATTGTGAATAAGGCTGCAGTGCAGCTTTGGCAGCCAGGGTCTTCTTCATTCTGGTCTTCTCAGGTGAGAGGCCCATTGGTGCGCCTGCTGGATTGAATGGTACCTCAATTTTTCCTTTTAAACGCAGCTCCTTTCTGTTCTCATTATTAGCGTTTAACCCTTTTACATCTCACCAGCAGCTAGAGGGTACACAGTTCTCTAAAACCTCTTCAGCATTTATTGTTTGTAGACTTTTTGCCAATGGTCAGTCGACTGGTGCGAGTTGAAAACTTTTTGTAGATTAGATTGCATGAGTCTAATAATTCCTGAGGTTGAGCTTTTATCCATTTTCCTTTCTTTAAAAAGAGAGTGAGTAAAACTTACCTCTTCATACTATCTTCTTGAAAATTTTGCCTGTTTTGAATTTTTTTTATCCATTCCCTATCTCAGCACAATTTTGAGGGCAGGTGTCCTTTACAGCCCTGAGTCCTTGTGAATGGTAAGTGACCATTAGCTGTGGGTTAAAAGCTGCTCTTGCTGGAATCGGCCACAAGGCGGCAGCATTTCTCCTTTACCAAATCTGGTTACTAGGGCAACAGAGCCTTACTGGAAGTGGTGTTCTAGGTTGTAAATTAGAATGAAATGTGCGAGGAAAAAGCCCTTTAATTTATGTCTCATTACTTCTTGCTGGTATTTTTAACTTAATTTTTATTTTTTACCACAGCAAACTTGATTACAATGTTTTGTTTGTTCTAGGTGTGCAAGATGTGGTTCTTTCACACATATACATATATCTGTTCTTCTTCGGATCCTTTTCCCATGTAGGTTATGACACAATGTTGAGTAGTCTTCTCTTGGTATTGCGTAGGTCTTTGGTGATTATATATTTCATATGTGTATGTATCTCTCTGTTAATCTCAATATGGTAATGTATCCAATCCTCACACCATTCCATATGGCGAACCATAAGTTTTTTTAATGAATCTATGATAGTGTTTCTCTGTGGAAATATCTCTGTTTGTATCATTTTTTAGGTAACACCTATATGTGATATGGTAGGATATGTGTCTTTCGCTTTCTCACTTACTCCAAGTTGCGTGATTACTTCTAGACTCATCTATGGTGCTGCAAATGGCATTGTTTCATTTTTTCACTAGCTCATATTCCATCTGTACGGGTAGCAGCTTTCTTTGTCCACCCATCTGTCGTTGGACTTTTTGGTTACTTCCATATCTTGGCTATTGTAATACTATGCAATGCACATTTGCGTGCCTGTGTCCTTCCAATTCTGTCTTCTTAGTTTATAGGTCCAGGAATAGGTCTGCTGGATCATATGGTAGCTCAATGTTTACCTTTTCAAGGCACCTCTATTTTGTTCTCCTTAGTGGCTCTTTCCAGGTTACGTCCCACTTAAAGTGGAGGGTATGTATTTCTTCCCAGCACCTTCAGCATTTATTCTTTGTAGTTTTTGCTGATGGTTATTCTGAGTGGTGTGAGCTGATACCTCTTTGTGGTTGAATTTGCATGTGTCTCATAATGCGTTGAAATTGAGCTTTAAGACACGTCCTTTTTATTTTTCCAGCTGTGATTAGAGCTTATTTCTTCCAAGTGTTTTCTTAAAGTATGTGTCACCATTTGAAATATTTTGGCCGTTATCTCCCTCAAGACATTTTGAGGGCAGGTTTCATTTACAGCCCTGCAGTACTTGTTCACATGAAGTGACCGTTCGCTCAGGCTTTAAACCTGCTTTTGCAGGTAACGGCCAGAGAGCGGCAGCCTTTCTACGTTCCCCATGCTGGTACTAGGGAAACAGACCTACCGGCCAGTGGTGTTCTTCGGTTATAAATTAGAGTGCAATGTGCCCGGGTAAACCCACAAATGTTGATGTCTCCTTGCTTTTGTTTGTTTTTAAATTTAATTTATATTTATTATTAGAGTAATAGTCCATTGTGTACGTGGACCACTTCTTCTTGGTGCATTCCTCTGTTGGTGGACATTTTCATGGCTTCCAAGTGCTGGCTGTGGTAAATCTTGCTGGCGTACAGGTTTTCCAGCCTGTGACTTTTTGATTCTCATTTTCTCAGGTGATAGGCCAAGCAGCGGTTGTGATTGATTGACTGGTAGCTCAATGTTTCCCTTTTCAAAGCACCTACATTGTGTTTTCATTAGTGGCTCTTTACATGCCCCCCCTTACAACCGAGGGTACGCATTTCTCCACACACCCTTCACCATTTATTTTTTGCAGCATTTTTCCTAATGGCCATTCTGACTGCTGTGAGCTGATAGGTTTTTGTAATATGGGTATGCATGTCATTAAAATTTTTAAAATTCATCATATTCCTACGCCTTTTCTTTTCTCTTAAAAGAAAAAACCGTGAGTACAATAGAGCTCTTGAAATTGTCTTCTTCGAAGGTTGCCCTCTTTTGAATTTTTTGGTCGATTTTTGACCCCAGACATTTTCTGGAGGGCTGGTGTCATTTACAGAACTGCAAGTTGGTGAAAATTTAGTGACCTTTTGCAGTGGGTTCAAAGCTGCTGTTGTGGGAAACGGCCACAAGGAGGTAGCATTTCTCCATGCCCCAATCTGGGTACTAGGGCAGCAGAGCCTTTCTGGAAGTCATTGTCCTAGGTTGTAAATTAGAATGGAATTTGCCAGGAGAAATCCCCATAAGTTTATGTCTCATTACTTCTTCTTGGTTTTTAAAATTTTTTTTAATCTGGGTAAAGTTTAGAATATTGTTTGTCCTAGGTGTACACAATCTGGTTCATTTGTACATCATGTATGTCTATTAACGTACAGATCCTCTTCCCATGTAAAATATACCAGTGTTCCGTCGACCTCCCTTGCTATATGTTCGGTCTTTTTGATACATGTATATAATATGTATTTGTATATGTATAGTAACACTAATCTTCATTTCTCAATTTCCCCCCCTCCTTTCCTTTTAGATGAGCATAGTTTGTTTTCTAAGCCTGTGAGTGTCTTTCTCTTTGGAAATCTGTTCATCTGTGTCAGTTATTAGATAATGCCATAAGTGATAATATAGGCTGTAGGCCTTTTGCTTTCCGACCTACTTCATGTTTTGTGATTATCTCCAGGCTCATCTATGGTGCCTCAAAGAGCAGTGCTTCAATGTTTTCCATGGCTAATATTCCATTGTGTACATGGACCACTTCTTCTTGGTGCATTCCTCTGTTGATGGACATTTTCGTTGCTTCCAAGTGTTGCCTATGGTAAATATTGCTGGAGTGCAGGATTGCCAGCCTGTGATTTTTGATTTTCATTTTCTCAGGTGATAGACCCAGCAGTGGGTATGATTGATTGACTGGTATGGTAGCTCAACGATTACCTTTTCAAGGCACCTCAATTGTGCTTTCATTAGTGGCTCTTACCATGTCCCCCTTAGAATCGAGGGTACGCATTTCTCCACAATCACGTCAGCATTTATTGTTTGCAGCATTTTTGTTGATGGCCATTCTGACTGGTGTGAGCTGATAGGTTTTTGTAAGTTGAGTTTACGTGTCTGTAAAAATTCCTACAATTCATCATTTTTCCACGCCTTTTTCTTTTCTGTTAAAAGAAAAAAGAAAAAAAGTGTGAGTATAATATACCTCTTCAAATTTCCTTTTTGGAAGGTTGCACTCTAGAAATTTTTGGTCGATTTTCGACCTCAGTATTTTTTGGAGGGCAGGTGTCATTTACAGCACTGCAATTGGTGAATATTTAGTGACCTTTTGCAGTGGGTTTAAAGCTGCTGTTGTGGGAAACGGCCACAAGGATGCAGCATTTCTCCATTCCCAAATCTGGGTACTAGGGCAGCAGAGCCGTTCTGGAATTCGTTTGCCTAGGTTGTAAATTTGAATGGAATGGGCCAGGAAAACCCCCCATAAGTTCATGTCTCATTACTCCTAGTTCGTGGTTTTAATTTTTTCAATTGGGGTAATGGTTAGAATGTTGCTTGTCCAAGGTATACGCACTCTGGTTCATCTACATATTCTATATACCTATTTATGTAGAGATCCTCTTCCCGTGTAAATTATTACAGAGTGTTGCGTAAACCTTCCTTGCTGTATGGTCGGTCTTTTTGATATATGTGTATAATATGTGTTTGTATACATATGGTAATGCTAATCTTCATTTATCCATTCCCCCCACCTTTCCTTTTAGATAAGCATAGTATTTTTTTTAATAAGTCTGTGATTGACTTTCTCTGTGGAAATATGTTCCTTTGTGTCAGTTATTAGATAACGCCTCTAAGTGATATCATAGGATATAGGACTTTTGCTTTCCGACTTACCTCATGTTCTGTGATTATCTCCAAGATCATCTATGGTGCCTCAAAGAGCAGTGTTTCATTGTTTTCCATGGCTAGTATTCATTGTGTACATGGACCACTTCTTCTTTATCCTTTCATCTGTTGATGGACATTTTGGTTGCTTCACTGTCCTGTCTATTGTGAATAAGGCTGCAGTGCAGCTTTGGCAGCCAGGGTCTTCTTCATTCTGGTCTTCTCAGGTGAGAGGCCCATTGGTGCGCCTGCTGGATTGAATGGTACCTCAATTTTTCCTTTTAAACGCAGCTCCTTTCTGTTCTCATTATTAGCGTTTAACCCTTTTACATCTCACCAGCAGCTAGAGGGTACACAGTTCTCTAAAACCTCTTCAGCATTTATTGTTTGTAGACTTTTTGCCAATGGTCAGTCGACTGGTGCGAGTTGAAAACTTTTTGTAGATTAGATTGCATGAGTCTAATAATTCCTGAGGTTGAGCTTTTATCCATTTTCCTTTCTTTAAAAAGAGAGTGAGTAAAACTTACCTCTTCATACTATCTTCTTGAAAATTTTGCCTGTTTTGAATTTTTTTTATCCATTCCCTATCTCAGCACAATTTTGAGGGCAGGTGTCCTTTACAGCCCTGAGTCCTTGTGAATGGTAAGTGACCATTAGCTGTGGGTTAAAAGCTGCTCTTGCGGGAATCGGCCACAAGGCGGCAGCATTTCTCCTTTACCAAATCTGGTTACTAGGGCAACAGAGCCTTACTGGAAGTGGTGTTCTAGGTTGTCAATTAGAATGGAATGTGCGAGGAAACAGCCCTTTAATTTATGTCTCATTACTTCTTGTTGGTATTTTTAACTTAATTTTTATTTTTTACCACAGCAAACTTGATTACAATGTTTTGTTTGTTCTAGGTGTGCAAGATGTGGTTCTTTCACACATATACATATATCTGTTCTTCTTCGGATCCTTTTCCCATGTAGGTTATGACACAATGTTGAGTAGTCTTCTCTTGGTATTGCGTAGGTCTTTGGTGATTATATATTTCATATGTGTATGTATCTCTCTGTTAACCTCAATATGGTAATGTATCCAATCCTCACACCATTCCATATGGTGAACCATAAGTTTTTTTAATGAATCTATGATAGTGTTTCTCTGTGGAAATATCTTTGTTTGTATCATTTTTTAGGTAACACCTATATGTGATATGATAGGATATGTGTCTTTCGCTTTCTCACTTACTCCAAGTTGCGTGATTACTTCTAGACTCATCTATGGTGCTGCAAATGGCATTGTTTCATTTTTTCACTAGCTCATATTCCATCTGTACGGGTAGCAGTTTTCTTTGTCCACCCATCTGTCGTTGGACTTTTTGGTTACTTCCATATCTTGGCTATTGTAATACTATGCAATGCAGATTTGCGTGCCTGTGTCCTTCCAATTCTGTCTTCTTAGTTTATAGGTCCAGGAATAGGTCTGCTGGATCATATGGTAGCTCAATGTTTACCTTTTCAAGGCACCTCTATTTTGTTCTCCTTAGTGGCTCTTTCCAGGTTACGTCCCACTTAAAGTGGAGGGTATGTATTTCTTCCCAGCACCTTCAGCATTTATTCTTTGTAGTTTTTGCTGATGGTTATTCTGAGTGGTGTGAGCTGATACCTCTTTGTGGTTGAATTTGCATGTGTCTCATAATGCGTTGAAATTGAGCTTTAAGACACGTCCTTTTTATTTTTCCAGCTGTGATTAGAGCTTATTTCTTCCAAGTCTTTTCTTAAAGTATGTGTCACCATTTGAAATATTTTGGCCATTATCTCCCTCAAGACATTTTGAGGGCAGGTTTCATTTACAGCCCTGCAGTACTTGTTCACATGAAGTGACCGTTCGCTCAGGCTTTAAACCTGCTTTTGCAGGTAACGGCCAGAGAGCGGCAGCCTTTCTACGTTCCCCATGCTGGTACTAGGGAAACAGACCTACCGGCCAGGGGTGTTCTTCGGTTATAAATTAGAGTGCAATGTGCCCGGGTAAACCCACAAATGTTGATGTCTCCTTGCTTTTGTTTGTTTTTAAATTTAATTTCTATTTATTATTAGAGTAATAGTCCATTGTGTACGTGGACCACTTCTTCTTGGTGCATTCCTCTGTTGATGGACATTTTCATGGCTTCCAAGTGCTGGCTGTGGTAAATCTTGCTGGCGTACAGGTTTTCCAGCCTGTGACTTTTTGATTCTCATTTTCTCAGGTGATAGGCCAAGCAGCGGTTGTGATTGATTGACTGGTAGCTCAATGTTTCCCTTTTCAAAGCACCTACATTGTGTTTTCATTCGTGGCTCTTTACATGCCCCCCCTTACAACCGAGGGTACGTATTTCTCCACACACCCTTCACCATTTATTTTTTGCAGCATTTTTCCTAATGGCCATTCTGACTGCTGTGAGCTGATAGGTTTTTGTAATATGGGTATGCATGTCATTAAAATTTTTAAAATTCATCATATTCCTACGCCTTTTTCTTTTCTCTTAAAAGAAAAAACCGTGAGTACAATAGAGCTCTTGAAATTGTCTTCTTCGAAGGTTGCCGTCTTTTGAATTTTTTGGTCGATTTTTGACCCCAGACATTTTCTGGAGGGCTGGTGTCATTTACAGAACTGCAAGTTGGTGAAAATTTAGTGACCTTTTGCAGTGGGTTCAAAGCTGCTGTTGTGGGAAACGGCCACAAGGAGGTAGCATTTCTCCATGCCCCAATCGGGGTACTAGGGCAGCAGAGCCTTTCTGGAAGTCATTGTCCTAGGTTGTAAATTAGAATGGAATTTGCCAGGAGAAATCCCCATAAGTTTATGTCTCATTACTTCTTCTTGGTTTTTAAAATTTTTTTAATCTGGGTAAAGTTTAGAATATTGTTTGTCCTAGGTGTACACAATCTGGTTCATTTGTACATCATGTATGTCTATTAACGTACAGATCCTCTTCCCATGTAAAATATACCAGTGTTCCGTCGACCTCCCTTGCTATATGTTCGGTCTTTTTGATACATGTATATAATATGTATTTGTATATGTATAGTATCACTAATCTTCATTTCTCAATTTCCCCCCCTCCTTTCCTTTTAGATGAGCATAGTTTGTTTTCTAAGCCTGTGAGTGTCTTTCTCTTTGTAAATCTGTTCATCTGTGTCACTTATTAGATAATGCCATAAGTGATAATATAGGCTATAGGCCTTTTGCTTTCCGACCTACTTCATGTTTTGTGATTATCTCCAGGCTCATCTATGGTGCCTCAAAGAGCAGTGCTTCAATGTTTTCCATGGCTAATATTCCATTGTGTACATGGACCACTTCTTCTTGGTGCATTCCTCTGTTGATGGACATTTTCGTTGCTTCCAAGTGTTGCCTATGGTAAATATTGCTGGACTGCAGGATTGCCAGCCTGTGATTTTTGATTTTCATTTTCTCAGGTGATAGACCCAGCAGTGGGTATGATTGATTGACTGGTATGGTAGCTCAACGTTTACCTTTTCAAGGCACCTCAATTGTGCTTTCATTAGTGGCTCTTACCACGTCCCCCTTAGAATCGAGGGTACGCATTTCTCCACAATCACATCAGCATCTATTGTTTGCAGCATTTTTGTTGATGGCCATTCTGACTGGTGTGAGCTGATAGGTTTTTGTAATTTGGGTTTACGTGTCTGTAAAAATTCCTACAATTCATCATTTTTCCACGCCTTTTTCTTTTCTGTTAAAAGAAAAAAGAAAAAAAGTGTGAGTATAATATACCTCTTCAAATTTCCTTTTTGGAAGGTTGCACTCTAGAATTCTTTGATCGATTTTCGACCTCAGGATTTTTTGGAGGGCAGGTGTCATTTACAGCACTGCAATTGGTGAATATTTAGTGACCTTTTGCAGTGGGTTTAAAGCTGCTGTTGTGGGAAACGGCCACAAGGATGCAGCATTTCTCCATTCCCAAATCTGGGTACTAGGGCAGCAGAGCCGTTCTGGAAGTCGTTTGCCTAGGGTGTAAATTTGAATGCAATGGGCCAGGAAATCCCCCCATAAGTTCATGTCTCATTACTCCTAGTTCGTGGTTTTAATTTTTTCAATTGGGGTAAAGGTTAGAATGTTGCTTGTCCAAGGTATACGCACTCTGGTTCATCTACATATTCTATATACCTATTTATGTAGAGATCCTCTTCCCGTGTAAATTATTACAGAGTGTTGCGTAAAACCTCCTTGCTGTATGGTCGGTCTTTTTGATATATGTGTATAATATGTGTTTGTATACATATGGTAACGCTAATCTTCATTTATCCATTCCCCCCACCTTTCCTTTTAGATAAGCATAGTATTTTTTTTAATAAGTCTGTGATTGACTTTCTCTGTGGAAATATGTTCCTTTGTGTCAGTTATTAGATAACGCCTCTAAGTGATATCATAGGATATAGGACTTTTGCTTTCCGACTTACCTCATATTCTGTGATTATCTCCAAGATCATCTATGGTGCCTCAAAGAGCAGTGTTTCATTGTTTTCCATGGCTAGTATTCATTGTGTACATGGACCACTTCTTCTTTACCCTTTCATCTGTTGATGGACATTTTGGTTGCTTCACTGTCCTGTCTATTGTGAATAAGGCTGCAGTGCAGTTTTGGCAGCCCGTGTCTTCTTCATTCTGGTCTTCTCAGGTGAGAGGCCCATTGGTGCGCCTGCTGGATTGAATGGTACCTCAATTTTTCCTTTTAAACGCAGCTCCTTTCTGTTCTCATTATTAGCGTTTAACCCTTTTACATCTCACCAGCAGCTAGAGGGTACACAGTTCTCTAAAACCTCTTCAGCATTTATTGTTTGTAGACTTTTTGCCAATGGTCAGTCGACTGGTGCGAGTTGAAAACTTTTTGTAGATTAGATTGCATGAGTCTACTAATTCCTGAGGTTGAGCTTTTATCCATTTTCCTTTCTTTAAAAAGAGAGTGAGTAAAACTTACCTCTTCATACTATCTTCTTGAAAATTTTGCCTGTTTTGAATTTTTTTTATCCATTCCCTACCTCAGCACAATTTTGAGGGCAGGTGTCCTTTACAGCCCTGAGTCCTTGTGAAAGGTAAGTGACCATTAGCTGTGGGTTAAAAGCTGCTCTTGCGGGAATCGGCCACAAGGCGGCAGCATTTCTCCTTTACCAAATCTGGTTACTAGGGCAACAGAGCCTTACTGGAAGTGGTGTTCTAGGTTGTAAATTAGAATGGAATGTGCGAGGAAACAGCCCTTTAATTTATGTCTCATTACTTCTTGTTGGTATTTTTAACTTAATTTTTATTTTTTACCACAGCAAACTTGATTACAATGTTTTGTTTGTTCTAGGTGTGCAAGATGTGGTTCTTTCACACATATACATATATCTGTTCTTCTTCGGATCCTTTTCCCATGTAGGTTATGACACAATGTTGAGTAGTCTTCTCTTGGTATTGCGTAGGTCTTTGGTGATTATATATTTCATACGTGTATGTATCTCTCTGTTCACCTCAATATGGTAATGTATCCAATCCTCACACCATTCCATATGGCGAACCATAAGTTTTTTTAATGAATCTATGATAGTGTTTCTCTGTGGAAATATCTTTTTTTGTATAATTTTTTAGGTAACACCTATGTGTGATATGATAGGATATGTGTCTTTCGCTTTCTCACTTACTCCAAGTTGCGTGATTACTTCTAGACTCATCTATGGTGCTGCAAATGGCATTGTTTCATTTTTTCACTAGCTCATATTCCATCTGTACAGGTAGCAGCTTTCTTTGTCCACCCATCTGTCGTTGGACTTTTTGGTTACTTCCATATCTTGGCTATTGTAATACTATGCAATGCAGATTTGCGTGCCTGTGTCCTTCCAATTCTGTCTTCTTAGTTTATAGGTCCAGGAATTGGTCTGCTGGATCATATGGTAGCTCAATGTTTACCATTTCAAGGCACCTCTATTTTGTTCTCCTTAGTGGCTCTTTCCAGGTTACGTCCCACTTAAAGTGGAGGGTATGTATTTCTTCCCAGCACCTTCAGCATTTATTCTTTGTAGTTTTTGCTGATGGTTATTCTGAGTGGTGTGAGCTGATACCTCTTTGTGGTTGAATTTGCATGTGTCTCATAATGCGTTGAAATTGAGCTTTAAGACACGTCCTTTTTATTTTTCCAGCTGTGATTAGAGCTTATTTCTTCAAAGTGTTTTCTTAAAGTATGTGTCACCATTTGAAATATTTTGGCCATTATCTCCCTCAAGACATTTTGAGGGCAGGTTTCATTTACAGCCCTGCAGTACTTGTTCACATGAAGTGACCGTTAGCTCAGGCTTTAAACCTGCTTTTGCAGGTAACGGCCAGCGAGCGGCAGCCTTTCTACGTTCCCCATGCTGGTACTAGGGAAACAGACCTACCGGCCAGTGGTGTTCTTCGGTTATAAATTAGAGTGCAATGTGCCCGGGTAAACCCACAAATGTTGATGTCTCCTTGCTTTTGTTTGTTTTTAAATTTAATGTATAGTTATTATTGGAGTAATAGTCCATTGTGTACGTGGACCACTTCTTCTTGGTGCATTCCTCTGTTGATGGACATTTTCATGGCTTCCAAGTGCTGGCTGTGGTAAATCTTGCTGGCGTACAGGTTTTCCAGCCTGTGACTTTTTGATTCTCATTTTCTCAGGTGATAGGCCAAGCAGCGGTTGTGATTGATTGACTGGTAGCTCAATGTTTCCCTTTTCAAAGCACCTACATTGTGTTTTCATTAGTGGCTCTTTACATGCCCCCCCTTACAACCGAGGGTACGCATTTCTCCACACTCCCTTCACCATTTATTTTTTGCAGCATTTTTCCTAATGGCCATTCTGACTGCTGTGAGCTGATAGGTTTTTGTAATATGGGTATGCATGTCATTAAAATTTTTAAAATTCATCATATTCCTACGCCTTTTTCTTTTCTCTTAAAAGAAAAAACCGTGAGTACAATAGAGCTCTTGAAATTGTCTTCTTCGAAGGTTGCCCTCTTTTGAATTTTTTGGTCGATTTTTGACCCCAGACATTTTCTGGAGGGCTGGTGTCATTTACAGA